>NC_138770.1:167350496-167620496 GCF_965119305.1 Pelophylax lessonae | reverse complement strand
CATTGTTACATTCAGTGCTGGAGGTGCCGGAACTGCGTTCCACCGTGTTCCTGCTGAAAAAAAGCCCTGTATATATATATATATATATATATAAATATGTGTCTAATCTCAATATTTATTGTCCGTATTAGTATGTTCAGAAGTTTCTAGACAAGACTATAACCAGGATAGTACACAAAAGGTTGATAGATTGTGAGTTTAGGAGAACAGATTGGGGTATCATCAGTATTTTATTCTCTGCTGCATGTTCACTAATGTACTCAGAAATGAACATAAGAGAAGCTATGAGAAAAAAAGAGTTGATGGTTTTCTGATTATCTGCTAATAGATGATTACATTTGTCCTTACAGCCTTAAAGCTTATCTAAACCCAAGTACAAAAATGGAATACAATGCAGGCTTACCAGTCCTTAGATTAGGCTTTCCTTTTCTCATTTTCAGCTGGTGATCCTGCCATTAACATGCTTTCTGTAATACAACTCTCACTTACTGCACTGTATCTAAAGAGGGGCAGAATTGTCACATTGGGACGGGAAGTCTTTTAGGACTACATAACACCTCTCCCTCTACTCCTTTCTATAACAAAAGTGAAGGTGTTCAGAAGTCCACAGAGCGAACTAGAAACAATCCTAAATGATAACAATCAGCAGAGGCAGAGAGCACAAGAAGTTTTCAGTTTAAAGATTTCAACCAGGCTAATAATACTGGTCAAAGATAGAAAGAGATTATTAAAAGATTATAGGAGGACACAGCGATGTGATAGTGACTGACGGAAGGATTAGCTTATAATCACTAAACAAGATAAAAGATAAAAAAAAAAAAAAAAAAAACAATTTCTGGCAGATATTTTTGCACAGATGGGACAGAAATACAGAAAAAAAACACTTTCAATGGTATATTTAATGTAGCACCCTCCTTGGTAAGTGCTAATGAGAGAGTATCGTTTTTGGCTTTGTCTGCCTATCAGAGGAGCAGCAGGCAAATCTATATTGCTTTCTGCCTACCAGAGAGCAGAATCTGTGAGTTAGGTCTGCTAAGTGTGCTCAGTGTGTGATTCATTGGGTCTAGATAGTTTTTCACACTGGTCCAATAGGGAAGCATGTTGGACAGTGGGAGGAAACCTGACCAATGGGTACACAGGCTTTGATACAGTCCCGGTGATTGGCAGAGACCGGCTGTTTGAGTGCATTATGGGATACTGTATAAAAGCCAGGAGCACATGTGCCATAGGGTCTTTGGCTGGTGAGCAGAGTCCCGGAGGGAGGGTTGTGGCTGCCTCTTCCTTTGTAGTGGTGGCACGTGGTCGCAGTCGGTCAGCCTGGGCATCAAAGGAATGGAACTGAACCCAGAGGTCCAGGAGAACTGACTAGAGGGGGAAAGACACTGGAGACCCTAGAAAAAAACAGTATTGTGAGTACAGGGGATTGTGTCAAGGGGCCTGACCTGAGGGGGGGCCACCCTGGTGTAGGATAGTCAGAGGACGGGTGTCAGTGTGTCAAGTGAAAGGGGATACTAGGAGAGTATCCTGAACAGAATTAGTTAATAAAGTCTTCTGGATTGAGACTTAATCCAAATTCACCTAGTGGCAGGGTGAATCAGCAGCCTGGCTGCATCATCAGACAAGAGTCATCACATCTTGGGAATAGTTTACTTGGAGTATCCCACTATTCTCTTCTCCCATTCCTAACTTAAATAAAACACAAAAAACATCTACAAACCCCTGGACTGATCATTGACTGAGACAAGAAGTAAAGTGTTAAATTGTGAATGCCAGAGTTGCTAACGGTAACCCAGGGGGACCTGAGAGTGCAATATCCTGCAGCCCTCAAGGGGGCAGTGCTACATTAAAGTGGAACTTTAATCAGAAAATTAGGTCCTGCTAGATCACGTCAGGCTGGCCCCTTGTGCCAATATAGCTATCCAGTAATACAATGTCTCACCCCGCTCTGCACATGCTCAGTTGCTCTCTATTTCTAGGCACTGTGCAGAAAATCAAAGCCACTGGAGGCTGATCTTCTGACAGCCTAAAGATTAACTGTTGCTCAGGGGCTCTGGGGTTCAGCAAAATGGCAGCCTCTAGCAAGAAGAAACAGGAGCAATGTTGGAGGCATTTTACATCACACATCAATTTTTGGGAGCATAATAATTATTATTGTGGAGTGTATGTTCTTTGCTAAAGACATTTATAGAGCTGTTATGGATAAAGGTCCTCTTTAGAGAAGTTGCCCAAAGGAATCTTATGTATAAACCTGCTCCAAAGAAACAACTAAAAAGGTAGGAACTATTTTTTTAAAAGTTTTTCCCGAATGCTGTGTGTTTGGGGACACATAACAAACATTTAGGTGGGGTTTCTCAAATTTGACTGCAAAGGTGAAAATACTGTACATTTTAAATGAGTACTTAAATGCTGCAGGTGGTCTGTACAGCCGCCTAAAAAGGTGAATGGCTATACACACTTGTACCAATGTTTATTTAGAAAAGCATTGCCGTTTACACAAGTACAAACCATTTACCTGTATAGGTGGCTGTACACACACCACCTGCAGCTCTGCTGTGATTTCTTGTACCAGACCATGTCTGCACATCCAAATGTGTGCATGAGGCCTTATTGTTTATAAAATCTTTTAAAATGTATTTCTGCGTTTGCAGTCAATTTTGAGAACCCCACCACCACCACTATGCACCTCACAGCACTACGCCATTTTGTTTGCATAGATTGTTTATCCTTTTAGATATACAGTATCTCACAAAAGTGAGTACACCCCTCACATTTTTGTAAATATTTTATTATATCTTTTCATGTGACAACACTGAAGAAATGTCACTTTGCTACAATGTAAAGTAGTGAGTGTACAGCTTGTATAACAGTGTAAATTTGCTGTCCACTCAAAATAACTCAACACACAGCTATTAATGTCTAAACCGCTGGCAACAAAAGTGAGTACACCCCTAAGTGAATATGTTCAAATTGGGCCAAAATTGTCAATATTTTGTATGGCCACCATTATTTTCCAGCACTGCCTTAACCCTCATGGGCATGGAGTTCACCAGAGCTTCGCAGGTTGACACTGAAGACCTCTTACACTTCTCCATGATGACATCACGGAGCTGGTTGAAGTTAGAGACCTTGCGCTCCTCCACCTTCCGTTTGACGATGCCCCACAGATGCTGAAGAGTGTTAAGGTCTGGAGACATGCTTGGCCAGTCCATCGCCTTTACCCTCAGTTTCTTTAGCAAGGCAGAGGTTGTCTTGGAGGTGTGTTTGGGGTTGTTATCATGTTGGAATACTGCCCTGCGGCCCAGTCTCCAAAGGGAGGGGATCATGCTCTGCCTCAGTATGTCACAGTACATGTTGGCATTTATGGTTCCCTCAATATACTGTAGCTCCCCAGTGCTAGCAGCACTCATGCAGCCCCAGACCATGACACTTCCAAAACCATGCTTGACTGTAGAGACACACTTGTCTTTGTACTCCTCACCTGGTTGCCACCACACACACTTGACACCATCTGAACCAAATACGTTTATCTTGGTCTCATCAGACCACAGGACATGGTTCCAGTAATCCATGTCCTTACTCTGCTTGTCTTCAGCCAACTGTTTGCGGCTTTCTTGTGCATCATCATTAGAAGAGGCTTCCTTCTGGAATGACAGTCATGCAGACCAATTTGATGCAGTTTGCGGCGCATGGTCTGAGTACAGACAGGCTGCCCCCCACCCCTTCAACCTCTGCAGCAATGCTGGCAGAACTCATATATCTATTTCCCAAAGAAAACCTCTGGATATGACACTGAGCATGTGCACTCAACCTTTTTGGTTGACTATGGTATGGTGAGGCCTGTTCTGAGAGGAACCTGTCCTGCTAAACTGCTGTATGGTCGTGGCCACCATGCTGCAGCTCAGTTTCAGGATCTTGGCAATCTTCCTATAGCCTAGGCCATCTTTATATAGAGGAACAATTATTTTTTCCAGATCCTCAGAGAGTTCTGTGCCATGAGGGGCCATGTTGAACTTTCAGAGACCAGTACTAGAGAGTGAGAGCGATAACACAAAATTGAACACACCTGCTCCCCATTCACACCTGAGACCTTGTAACACTAACGAGTCACATGACACCAGGGAGGGAAAATGGCTAATTGGACCCAAATTGGACATTTTCACTTAGGGATGTACTCATTTTTTTTTACAAAAATTGTGAGGGGTGTACTCACTTTTGTGAGATACTGTATATACAGTATGTAGTTATTAGTCTTTTTGAAATCTACCCATTTTTTTCACAATTTCTTAGAAAAACTGCCTAATTGTTCCTCGTTTCTACTGCTCAGATATTCCATGTTACATATATATATATATATATATATATATATATATATATATATATATATATATATATATATATATATTCAATTCTACTGCACCACTCTCTTAAGGTGGGGCTTTTTATTTCTAACCATTTTTTTGAAATTGCCCCTTTTGCTGCATTCAACAGGTTTGGGACAATCGTGTTTCTATACTGCTAAAGTTTTATCTGTTTTTTTAAATAAACATGTCCATGGGTCATCCATGATGTTCATTCCTGTAATTTCTTGAATGAGTTGTTGTACCTTCAGCCAAAATTCACCTTTTTTAGGGCATTCCCTCCAGATAGTAAACATTGTGCCTTGCACTTTACAACTCCTCCAACACAGATTTGTTTTCTCTGATTGACATTTTTGTGATTTTACTGGCGTTATGTACCATCTCGATAAACATTTATAGTTCATTTCAATAGTATTTACAGAAAAAGTGGAGTAATGTACGGCTCTCAGTATAGCATTCACTTTGCATTCTTTTAAACATGATTCTATCTCTTTTTCCCAAATTTATATGAATAGAGGTTACCTCGTTCCCACCATATACTGCATAATTAGACACTGCCCTTGATAGACATCACTCTTACAGATCCTGCAGGTCAATAGCCAGAGTGAGAATATTTTGGAATTTCCAAAAGCCTCCAGAGACTTAAAGTATATGTTAACTCTCACCATGTAAAAAAAATAAATAACATTAGGTTTAAAATAGATATGTAAGGCAAAACCATTGTGTAAAGATATAGCTGCATAAGACATAGGGGAGGAGAAGGAGGAGAAACAGAAGCACACTAAACTTCCCAGTAAAAAGCTGTGCGGGGGGGGGGGGGGGGGGTCGGGGGATGGTTGGCGTCAGGACAAGTCTGATAATTGGAGGAGAGCAGGCTGAGATTTTATCATTGTATTGTCTTGCAGTCATAGCTACTTTATGAGGTATTATCTCAACCATCATATAAACAAATAGAACTAACAACTGTCACTTAAGAAGCCAGTTTACCAGAAAATGATATTTTAGGCTTCGATATCTTCTGAAGAGTCAAGGGGCTGAGGATTGATTGATGCCGCAGGCCTTTGAATTTTACTTGCAATTTCATTCTCACTGGCTCGGCGGCTGTTCAGAGTTTTCTGTGGCTTGTACATACTAGTAATTTATTTCCCAGATACAGTATCTCACAAAAGTTAGTACACCCCTCACATTTTTTATAAATATTTTATTCTAACTTTTCATATGACACCACTGCAGAAATGACACTTTGCTACAATGTAAAGTAGTGAGTGTACAGCTTGTATAACAGTGTAAATTTGCTGTCCCCTCAAACTAACTCAACACACAGCCATTAATGTCTGATAGTGATGAGCCGAACACCCCCCGGTTCGGTTCGCACCAGAACACCGCAAACAGAGGAAAAGTTTGTTTGAACAAACGAAACCCATAGAAGTCTATAGAACTCGAACCTCAAAAATCAAACGGCCTCATTTTGAAGGCTTAAATGCAAGTTATTGCCCCAAAAAAGTGTATGGGGGTCCGGGTCCTGACCTGGGGAACATGTAGCAATGAAAAAAAAGTTTTTAAAAACGATCAAGAAAATATGTAATCAAGCGCCTTGGATGTTAACTTTGGATAAATTAAGGACTATACACATATAAGATCAATTTATATATGGGTGTGGGGGGGGGGGGGGTGGCGGTCAATAAAAAATGCTGCTGGTTACCTGTAGATAAACTACATAAAGACTAAAAAATATAAAAAACTAGCGCAAATTCTATTTAGACCCAATTCAAGCTAAAATAATTATTATTTATTATAATATTTTAGATGGACTAATTTAATCAAGCTATATTCATTTTTAAGGTGCCAGTGCATCTATATTTGATGCAAAAATAGATAAAAGAACCTAGAGACCACAACTCCCAACTAATCAGCCTAATTTGGTAAAATTGTATAAAATCAACAAATTTATAAAAATAATCCTGCACGCTGGAAATTATATATAAGTTTAAAAACCATGTATTTCTGTTCAAAATTAGTATTGTAAATATAGATTGATAGGCTAATAAACTATCAATGGCATGTATTATGAAATAATGTAACAAAGTGATTGTGTTGTTTAAACTATGTTGTGCAAATGTAGCAAATATGTAACTAAAAAATCTTAGAAAATGTGCTTGATTAAATAAACTGACCACTAGATGGCAGTGGTGTGACAAAATATAAAATGACTATAGTGCAAACTTCTATAAAGTAATTCATACGGAAATAATCAATGATTATAAAAAACTGTTAGTGTTGCTATAGCCTTGTGCTAATTGTCCAATGAAACTTGGAACAAATCCACCAAAAATGTACAAAGCAAAAATGTATATTAAAAAAAAAATGAATATAAAAAAATCAATCTAGTCCCATATAATGCCTCAAGTAAAAAAAAAAACTTTTCTTTGTGCAAATGTGCAAAAAAGTGCCAATAAATATAAGGTGCTTGTAGTGTCCACACGTGCAGATCCCACCGTCTGTGCAAGCTTTCTCTCTAAATTAACTCACCAGATCTTTAGCTGGAAACAACCAGCAAACTCGCTTGTGATAAACTCCACTTTGTATAAACACTCCACAGGAATCTGGTAGTAATCTTGCTTGATTATATCCTCCACTAGGGATGATCGAACTTTTCAAAAGTTCGGTTCGGCCAGAACATCCGAACTTCCCGAAAGTTCGGCCCGGATTTCAGAACCCCATTGAAATCAATGGGACCCGAACTTCGGTAATCAAAAAACACAATTTTGAAGCCCTAAAACCCAATAATTGCCCCTAAAAAGTGCCTAGGGTTCTGGGTCATGCCCCAGGGACTATTAATCACACAAAAAAAAGTTCTTAAAAATTGTCATTTTTGATAGAGAGCCAATTATTGAAAAAATTAAAAAAAAAAAAAAAGTTAAAAAAAAAAGTTAAAAAAACAAATTCTTTGGATTTAGTATCTGGGGGGTCTAAAAAGTGTACCTGTGAGTTTCAGCTCTGTAGCATGTCCAGAACCAGAAAAAAAAAAGATTGTTTGTATTAGGTCACTTATAGAACAGGGATATGGCTCCGCTATTTTCACACCTTGCCGGTTTAGTAGCAAGCGTTTTTTTGGGCATTTTTTGGGGTCGTTTGAGGCAGGCAAAACATCTGAACTTGTGTATAGGGGTATATATACACTCATACTTATATGTATATATACACCTAGACATATATAGGTGTGATAGTAGCAGAAATATATGCTTGCGCTAATGAAATAATTAACACCAATATGGCTCCGCTCCTATTACACCTATATATGTGTAAGTGTATAAATACATATAACATGTGTGTATATATACCCCTATACACAAGTTCAGATGTTTTGCCTGCCTCCAAAAACCCCAAACAAATGCCTGCAACAACACACCTGGGCGTTTTTTTTTTGGCGCTAGCGTTTTTTTGGGCATTATTTTTGGGCGTCTTTGGAAGCAGGCAAAACATCTGAACTTGTGTATAGGGGTATATATACACACATACTTATATGTATATATACACCTAGACATATATAGGTGTGATAGTAGCAGAAATCTATGCTCGCGCTAATTAAATAATTAACACTAATATGGCTCCGCTCCTATCACACCTATATATGTGTAAGTGTAAAAATACATATAAGTATGTGTGTATATATACCCCTATACACAAGTTCAGATGTTTTGCCTGCTTCCAAAGACGCCCAAAAAAATGCCCAAAAAAACGCTAGCACCAAAAAAAAAAAACGCCCAGGTGTGTTGTTGCAGACATTTTTTTGGGGTCTTTGGAGGCAGGCAAAACATCTGAACTTGTGTATAGGGGAATATATACACACATACTTATATGTATTTTTACACTTACACATATATAGGTGTGATAGGAGCGGAGCCATATTAGTGTTAATTATTTAATTAGCGCAAGCATATATTTCTGCTACTATCACACCTATATATGTCTAGGTGTATATATACATATAAGTATGTGTGTATATATACCCCTATACACAAGTTCAGATGTTTTGCCTGCTTCCAAAGACACCCAAAAAAATGCCCAAAAAAACGCTAGTGCCAAAAAAAAACGCCCAGGTGTGTTGTTGCAGGCATTTTTTTGGGGTCTTTGAAGGCAGGCAAAACATCTGAACTTCTGTATAGGGATATATATACACACATGTTATATGTATTTATACACTTACACATATATAGGTGTGATAGGAGCGGAGCCATATTAGTGTTAATTATTTAATTAGCGCAAGTATAGATTTCTGCTACTATCACACCTATATATGTCTAGGTGTATATATACATATAATTATGTGTGTATATATACCCCTATACACAAGTTCAGATGTCATGCCTGACTCCAAACTTGTCCTAAAAAAAGCCCTATAAACGCCTGCAGCCAAAAAGCAGGCTGACAGGCGAGAAGCCATATCGCTGCTCTGTAAGTCACATAATAGAAACAAACTTGTTTCTATTGTGGTCACCCTGACATGGAAGGGTTTGGTCACCCTGGCATAGCAGTCAGAGTCAGTTCACCCTACACTACACTACGGTCACCCTGGAACTTAACACTTTCCCTACAGAAACTAAATTTTTGCATCTAACTAAAGTGTAAAAAAGCACTACACTAGATATCCCTTTCCTCACACTAATAAATGCTAAATGACACTTTTGAAGCAGAAGTAACAGAACTGCTTCCATTCTCTTCCATGTCCCTGTATTACAATTCTAGGAATTTGGAGGGGCTATCTTATATACTGGGGGGCGTATTCACTAATGATTGGCCTGTGGACCCCCTAGTCACTCCAATCACATTCCTAGCATTCTCCTGCCCCCTCAATTGGCTTTTACTAATGGTTCTGGTCCAATCACAGGCTTTTAAAGCCCATTTCCTGTCCCATTGCATTTTGGTCGGTTCTGGTTGCCGAATTCTGAACTTTTTCAGCAAAAAGTTCGGAATTCGGCCGAACCTCATACAGCCAATGTTCGGGTTGAACCGATGGTCGACCCGAACCGTTCGATCATCCCTATCCTCCACCAGGGATAGTGCTCCCAAAAATAGGGAGATAATATTACAGAGGAGGAGAGAAACAAATCCGACATTGCATAATTCAGTTAAAAAAGAACAGAGTTTACTTAAATAAATAGTAGCACTCACATGGCAATAAAAATGAATGCAAAAGGAACTCCCGGCCGTCTCCAGCCCTGGTGTCCTGCTAGCTGTTAGCGGTGTCTCTCTCACAACATCCTAAGCGCTGGCCTACTAGTTTCGTCACAATGACGTCTTCACGGAGCGGTCAAACGATCGTTTTTAAAGGAGCACTGATTTACTGATTTTAATGAGGCTTAAAGTGAAACTATAAAAAGAAAAAATTCCTTCAAATATCATGCCTGGGGGGGTCCCCTGAATGTGTCTGTAGTGCATCTCTACGATGTATGTAGCCTGCTGCAGCTATACTGACATTTCTAAAGCAAAAATGTCATATACAAATAAACATACAAGTTTCAAAGCACATGTACTTGTCATACAGGTGCCAAAAATTGGGCCTTTGGTGTTGCTGGTGCCTGAACACCGTAACCCCTCACAATTACTCTTGCTGGGTGCAGGAACGGGACCTGCTGGTAAGAATTCCATGCAAATTTGAAATCGCATGTGCTATACAAGTGCCAAAAATTGGGCCTTTGCGGAAGGTGGTGCCTGAACACTGTAACCAAGGCCTCACAGTTACTCTTGCTGGGTGCAGGAACGCGACATGCTGGTAAGAATTCCATGCAAATTTGAAATCACATGTGCTACACAGGTGCCAAAATTTGGGCCTATGGTGTTGGTGGTGCCCGAACACCATAACCCCTCACAGTTAGCAGGGCACAGAGACAGGGACTGCTGTTAAAAATGACATACGACATTTAAATTGTATGCACCTGTCATACAAGTGCAGAAAAATTAGGTCTTGGGGTTTGGTAGTGACCTAAACCAAAAACATTGTTGGAAGCTAGCAGAATCAAGGTAGAGGAACAGGATAGGCAGCATATGCAGTCTTCAAGGGATGGAAGACCCCTAGCAAATTCAATCTGTTACATCAGCATCAGGGGCCTGATAGCTCTTTTCACAATGGACACAGAGGCTGCTTGCCCTCTTTTCGTGGCCTGTGAGCTTCGGCCTCTCCTTGTCGACCTTTCGGACATGATGTTGATACAGATCAATATAGGGTATACGCAACTGACCTAGATACTCAATGACCTGATATGATGTAATTGATAGCCCTATAGATGAGCTGTGGTGGGTATAGATGTATGCAAGTGACCGATTATCAATACTCTCATGATATCCAGTGATGGAAGTAACTGCGTTTAAGTAAACGGCGTTACTTAACGCAGTTACTTTTGAGGGTAACGAGTAATCTAGCTGACTACTTGTCCCCTCAAGGTAATGCCGTTCAAATTACTTTGGCTGCGTTACCGCAATTACATCTACCGCCACTAGATGGCAGTAGTTGTAATTGTAATTCCCCCTCTCCTCTATGACCGCTGTCTGCGGTACAGGAAAGAGAAAAGGAGGAGACTCAGACAAGGATCAACTCAGCTTACCAGCTACAGCGTCAGAGTAGAGAAGGCAGCTGCATTTTGAAGTGTCCAGACAGTTCAGCAGTCCAGACAGGAGGAGAACGTTTAGGTCAGTGTTTGCAGCGCTGCTAAAAATGATCTGAATTCAAAATATCCATATAAGCTCATCTGTGCTATTTAGTTGCTACTAATATAAATAATCAATACTGTGCAAATTATACTGTGCAATATCTGTGCAAAAAAGCAATGGAAATGTGCAAATAATGCAATATAAAAATCATGCAATAAAGTGCAAACTCAGTGCATAATCAAAAAGTCCATATAACAGTCCAGTGGAAAACAGATGCTTGGTGCTTGTTCTGTACTGCTTTGGGGTGTCCCCCTTTGGGTATCTACTTACCACAATGGAGGAGGAGGACGTGCAACACGTGCTTTACATCAGGTGTGTGCTTGGGGGGGAGGGCTCTGTCTCTGGCTGCAGCACATACATCATGTATGTGCTGCAGTCAGAGACAGTACCCTCCCCCCATGCCATGTATGTTCTGCACTGCAGTCAGAGACAGTGCCCTCCCCCCATGTCATGTATGTTCTGCACTGCAGTCAGAGACTGCTCTAAAGTGGGATATATGGGGGACCCTGCCTGGCCTGTTCTAAAGGGGAATCTATGGGGGAGCTTTGGGGACGCTGGCCTGCTCTAAAGATGGATCTATGGCGACCCTGTTCTAAAGAGGGATCTGTGCCATAGATCCCCCTTTAGAGCAGGGTCCCTTATAGATCCCCTTTAGAACTCGGTCCCCCTAGATCCCTTTTAGAACAGGCCCTGGGGCCCTATAAATCCCCCTTTGGAGCAGGGTTTTTATAGATCCCCCTTTGGAGCAGGGTCCTTATAGATCCCCCTTTAGAGCAGGGTCCTCATAAATCCCCCTTTAGAGCAGGATCCCCATAGATCCCCCTTTAGAGCAGGGTCCTCATAAATCCCCCTTTAGAGCAGGGTCCCCATAGATCCCCCTTTAGAGAAGGGTTCCCATAGATCCCCCTTGAGAGCAGGGTCCTCAAAAATCCCCCTTTAGAGCAGGATCCCCATAGATCCCCCTTTAGAGAAGGGTCCCCATAGATCCACCCTTAGAAAAGAGTCCTCATAAATCCCCCTTTAGAGCAGGGTCCCCATAGATCTATGGGGACCCTGCTCTAAAGGGGATCTATGGGGACCCCTCCCTAAAGGGGGATCTATGGGGAGCATGGCCTGCTCTAAAGGGGATCTTTGGGGGACCCTGCTCTAAAGGGGGATTTATGGGGACCCTGCTCTAAAGGGGGATCTATGGGGACCCTGGCCTGTTCTAAAGGGGGATCTATGGGGACCCTGCTCTAAAGGGGGATTGATGATGACCCTGGCCTGCTATAAAGTGGGATCTATGGGGACCCTGCTCTAGTGTCCCAGTAATTGCATTATAGAATATAATAGAACGCAATTGCATTATAGAATAGTAAAAAAAAGTTGCAGTTACTTTTCTGAGTAACTAATTACTTTTTCTATGTGGTAACTGAGTCAGTAACTCAATTACTTTTTGGGAGAAGTAATTTGTAACTGTAACTAATTACTTTTTTAAAGTAAGATGAGCAACACTGATGATATCTGATGTCATTTATAATCCTATGGATGGATGATCTGTGATCCCTATAGAAAGATCCACAACTGAGCAAAGGTTACTGTGGCTGATATCTGCAGTGATCTCTATTCCTACAGGTCTGTGATCCATATAGAAAGATCCACAACTGAGCAAAGGTTACTTTGGCTGATATCTGCAGTGATCTCTATTCCTACAGGTCTGAGATCCCTATAGAAAGATCCACAACTGAGCAATGGTTACTGTTGTTGATATCTGCAGTGATCTCTATTCCTACAGGTCTGTGATCCCTATAGAAAGATCCACAACTGAGCAAAGGTTACTGTGGCTATTATCTGCAGTGATCTCTATTCCTACAGGTCTGAGATCCCTATAGAAAAATCCACAACTGAGCAAAGGTTACTGTGGCTGATATCTGCAGTGATCTCTATTCCTACCGGTCTGAGATCCCTTTAGAAATATCCACAACTGAGCAAAGGTTACTGTGGCTGATATCTGCAGTGATCTCTATTCCTACAGGTCTTTGATCCCTATAGAAAGATCCACAACTGAGCAAAGGTTAAAGGCCCGTACACACGTACCGATCGTCGGCATACAAACGTCGGTGGACGAAGGATCTGCCGATTGTACGCGTGTTAGTATGGTGCCTCCGACAGATGTCTGCGCACAATCCGCGGACAAAAGTCTTTCGTGCAAACATGAAAATATTTGTATGCCGACACCAGAACGGACGATTGTTCGCCTGTCAGTACACAATTCGGCCGACAGACCGCAGATTTGCAAGACTGGGCATGCTCAGAAAATAGAAAACACAGGGAAAGTTAACCATTACATGACATCACTTCTGCAGTCGGCGGACAAAATTCTTGTGCTGTCCTTGTGCTGTCTTTGCACTTTTCAGCAGACACCGACATCCCGGGGAGAAAAGAGGAACATTTGTAAGCCGACCATCGGTACGTGTGTACGGGGCTTAAGGCCCGTACACACGTACCGATCGTCGGCATACAAACGTCGGTGGACGAAGGATCTGCCGATTGTACGCGTGTTAGTATGGTGCCTCCGACAGATGTCTGCGCACAATCCGCGGACAAAAGTCTTTCGTGCAAACATGAAAATATTTGTATGCCGACACCAGAACGGACGATTGTTCGCCTGTCAGTACACAATTCGGCCGACAGACCGCAGATTTGCAAGACTGGGCATGCTCAGAAAATAGAAAACACAGGGAAAGTTAACCATTACATGACATCACTTCTGCAGTCGGCGGACAAAATTCTTGTGCTGTCCTTGTGCTGTCTTTGCACTTTTCAGCAGACACCGACATCCCGGGGAGAAAAGAGGAACATTTGTAAGCCGACCATCGGTACGTGTGTACGGGGCTTTACTGTGGCTGATATCTGCAGTGATCTCTATTCCTACAGGTCTGTGATCCCTATAGAAAGATCCACAAATGAGCAAAGGTTACTGTGGCTGATATCTGCAGTGATCTCTATTCCTAGAGGTCTGTGATCCCTATAGACAGATCCACAACTGAGCAATGGTTACTGTGGCTGATATCCGAGGTGATCTCTCTTCCTACATGTCTGAGATCCCTATAGAAAGAGCCACAACTGAGCAATGGTTACTGTGGCTGATATCTGCAGTGATCTCTATTCCTACAGGTCTGTGATCCCTATAGAAAGATCCACAAACGAGCAAAGGTTACTGTGGCTGATATCTGCAGTGATCTCTATTCCTAGAGGTCTGTGATCCCTATAGAAAGACCCACAACTGAGCAATGGTTACTGTGGCTGATAGCTGAAGTGATTGATCTCTATTCCTACATGTCTGAGATCCCTATAGAAAGATCCACAACTGAGCAAAGGTTACTGTGGCTGATATCTGCAGTAATCTCTATTCCTAAAGGTCTGTGATCCCTATAGAAAGATCCACAACTGAGCAAAGGTTACTGTGGCTGATATCTGCAGTGATCTCTATTCCTAGAGGTCTGTGATGCCTATAGAAAGATCCACAACTGAGCAATGGCTACTGTGGCTGATATCTGCAGTGATCTCTATTCCTACAGGTCTGTGAATAATCTAGAATGTTGCATAAACCGACCGATGAACAATACTGTGACTGGTATCTGATGTAAAGAAAGAAAGCTCTCCCTACCTCACACAGGAACCTTTGCCCTCCCTACATTGCTACTCAGCCACTGCGCTATACTGTCTGATATGATGTAAAGAAATCAATCTCTCCCTACCTCACACAGGAACCTGTCCCTCCCTACACTGCTAGGAATGTCTCTCTGCACTGTCTGACTAAAAAAAACTACTCTTTCCCTGCCTGAATCAGGTGCCTGTCCCTGTCTCATCACCCGCACAATGACACTACACGCTGTGGCTGCGCGAGCAACCTTTATGTAGTGTGGGGCGTGTACTTGGCCCCTGAGCCATGATTGGCTAAAGGCAGCCTGCCTTTAGTCCAATCATGGCAGAGATCATTTGATTGGCCAAAGCATTAGGTCAGGGTGCATGCTTTGGCCAATCACATAACGCGTTGCCCCCGAAGAAGCACATCAATTTAGCGATGTTCGAGTCGAACTTAGCTTCGACTCCAACTCAAAGCTCATCCCTAATGTCTAAACCGCTGGCAACAAAAGTGAGTACACCCCTAAGTAAAAATGTCCAAGTTGGGCCCAATTAGCCATTTGCCCTCCCCGTTGTCATGTGACTCGTTAGTGTTACAAGGTCTCTGGTGTGAACGGGGAGCAGCTGTGTTAAATTTGGTGTTATCGCTCTCAATCTCTCATACTGGTCACTGGAAGTACAACATGGAACCTCATGGCAAAGAACTCTCTGAGAATCTGAAAAAAGAATTGTTGCTCTACATAAAGATGGCCTACGCTATAAGAAGATTGCCAAGACCCTGAAACTGAGCTGCAGCACGGTGGCCAAGACCATACAACGGTTTAACAGGACAGGTTCCACTCAGAACAGGCCTCGCTAAGGTCGACCAAAGAAGCTGAGTGCATGTGCTCAGCCTCATATCCAGAGGTTGTCTTTGGGAAATAGACGTATGAGTGCTGCCAGCATTGCTACAGAGGTTGAAGGGGTCGGGGTCAGCCTGTAAGTGCTCAGACCATACGCCGCACACTGCATCAAATTGGTCTGCATGGCTGCCATCCCAGAAGGAAGCCTTTTCTAAAGATGATCAGAGGCATACCTAGGGTCTCCAGCGCCCTTGGAAAGGAGCTGTATCGCCTCCCCCCATGAAAAAGTAAAAAATCTAATTTTTTTTTCTTGTTTAGATCAATTTCAATAATTTTATACATTTTTGAAGGTGATGTTCCTATCTAAGTTCTCCACCATATAAAGGAAAACTAAAGAAACATATGCATCATTATATTTTGTTTCCTAACCCTCCCTGTCCCATAAAAATATGTATAAAAGGGAATTTAAAGTTTCTGAGGTGTCCCTTTTTAGCCCAGCGTAGAGCTCTCTAGTGGGAAAGTGTCAGGTGTGAACAACAAGAGAGAGGGGAGTTACAGAGAGAGAGAGAGAGGGGGTTTGGCAGAGGGAGAGAGGGGTGACAGAGAGAGAGGGGGGTGACAGAGAGAGAGAGGGGGATTAAAAGAGAGGGGGGGGGTTGACAGAGAGAGGGAATGACAGACAGAGAGAGGGGGTGACTGAGAAAGAGAGGGGGTGACTGAGAAAGAGAGGGGGTTTGACAGAGAGAGAGGGGATTTGACAGAGAGAGAGAGAGGGGTGGCAAAGAGAGAGAGAGAGGGGTGGCAAAGAGAGAGAGGGGGGTGACAGAGGGGAAAGAGAGGGGGTGACAGCGAGAGGGAGGTGTTTGACAGAGGGAGAGAGGGGTGACAGAGAGAGAGGGGTGACAGAGAGAGAGAGAGAGGGGGGTGACAGAGAGAGAGGAGGGGGTGACAGAGAGAAAGAGGGGGGTGACAGAGAGAAAGAAAGGGGTGACAGAGAGAGGGGGTGACAGAGAGAGAGCGGGTGAGAGAGAGGGGAGTGACAGAGAGAGAGGGGGGGTGACAGAGAAAGAGAGGGGGTGACAAAGAGAGTGAGAGAGGGAGAGTGACAGAGAGAGAAGGGTTGACAGAGAGAGAGAGAGGAGGGGGGTGAAAGAGAGAGGGGGTGACAGAGAGAGAGAGGGTGACAGAGAGAGAGTGAGAGGAGGTGACAGAGAGAGAGAGGGGGTGACAGAGAGAGAGAGGGGGGTGACAGAGAGAGAGAGAGAGAGGGATTACAGAGAGTGAGAGAGAGAGAGAGTGGGGGGGGGGGGGTTGACAGAGAGAGAGAGGAGGGTGACAGAAAGAGGGGGATGATAGAGAGAGGGGGGGGGGGTGACGGAAAAAGGGGGTGACAGAGAGAGAGTGGAGGGTGACAGAAAGAGGGGGGGGAGTGATAGAGAGAGAGAAAGAGAGGGGTTTGACAGAGAGAGGGGTGACAGAGAGACCCCGAGCCCTGTTTGCACTCTCTCTTGTGCACCCATGTACCAGTCCCTGTCTGCTGGAAGGTGTGTGTGGTTGATCAGTACAGTACCTTTCAGCAAGATGACCAGAAGCAGGCAGAAGCCATTTTCCTGGTCACGTAGGTGCTTTTCTCCTTTCAGTGGATCTCTGTGTGGTGGAGCAATTCCTGGCTGCCTACGCCTCCTGCTGTAATGTTCTGGTACCTTTGGGTACCCTAATTACTCTTTCATAAGTGTATGCGCCCCACCATTCTCTTTTGGTAAGGTGCGCATACACCTTTAAGACTGATGTCATCACTGAGCGCCGGACTGGATGGCTATTTAGATCGCCGGCTCTCACTCACATGTGTTCGTTCAAACTGCTTTGTGCCTTGATGCTAACCTGTCTTGAAGCTCTCATGCTTGCAAGCATACCTCACTGTCGGAACCACGCTGCGCTGATCCCTGTATCCCGCTACCGGATCATCCGCTCTTGCCGAACCTCTCCTCTGCTACATTGCTATTAGTGATAAGTACCCCACAGGGGAAACCTCTATAACCTTCATACTAAAGCTTACACTATTTAGCTCTGCATACTAAGGACTATTACTACATCTGCATTATCTAAGATTGCTAGCTCTTGAGCCTACTACCACCTGTTCTTGCACTGGGTTGATCTCTCTTGTATGTCCACCTGCTACTCTGTCATCTGCTACCATACATGGTTGCTAAACCTATCTGCATCCCATCTGCTACTATCTTACTTTCAGAGATGTATAGTAACGAAGTAGAACTACTTAAGTACTGTACTTAAGTACCGAAATGCGGTATCTGTACTTTCCTAGAGTAGAATTTTTTTCTCCTACTTCTACTTTTACTTCACTACATTTTTTCGATGATTTCGATACTTCTACTCAAGTATTTTTTTTTTGTGCTGCATAGTTACTCGTTACTTTTAAAAAAATTACCACTGCCAGAACAGTAGATGGCAGGTTACATAAAACTCAAAAAAATGTGTATAATGTCATTTGTAAATTAGCGCATACGAAAATAAAGGTTGTGTATAATAAAAGCTGCTATACCAAATCTTTCCAATAAAAAGAAAATATGAAACAAACAAATAAATGGTGCTAAAGCGCTTAAAGTGCATCAAGAAACTACTAACAAACACAGGTTAATCATTTGAATAAATCATTTGAAATAATAAAAACAATATGATGTTCATACTTTTGACTTCTTTCTTTAATAACTACATAACACAGTACTTGTACTTCTACTTTCAGTACTTGAGTAGAAATTTTTTTTCAAAACTACTGGTACTTTTTACTTTTAGTACTTAAGTAGCAAATTTTTTGAAAAAACTACTTGCAATACTTAAGTAAAAAAAATGTTGAATACTTTAGTACTTCTACTTAAGTAACTTTTTCTGCGAGCACTTCCACTTCTACTCAAGTAATTTTTTGATC
This sequence comes from Pelophylax lessonae, assembly GCF_965119305.1. Taxonomy (NCBI): domain Eukaryota; kingdom Metazoa; phylum Chordata; class Amphibia; order Anura; family Ranidae; genus Pelophylax; species Pelophylax lessonae. The sequence goes on along the minus strand of NC_138770.1, from coordinate 167,602,017 downwards.
GAGCACTTGTACTTTTACTCAAGTAGAGATTTCGAGTACTTTATACAAGTCTGCTTACTTTCAAGAACATTTCCTTTCAAGTGTCTGTCATCTACCATCTCTACCCAACCTGTCTCTTCAGCCTATCATCACTGTGTTACTATATACATAAGTCACTCTAGGAAACATCTTATTGAGTGTGTGTATTTACTTGCTGAATTGAGATCATCCACACATGATGAGTCATTGGGAGTTGGGATTGGTGTCTCAGCGTTTCTCTACATGACTACTGAAGTGGAATATTTCTGCAGCTGAAAAACCACATCATACATAAAACGCAGGAGCGTTACAGATTGAACGAACCACAAATGGATTCAGCAGAAATAACCACTCAGATGACACAATTAAAACAGCAAGTAACTGCGTTAATATACGCACTTGCTGAATTAAAAGAAGACAATCAGGCTCTGTTGCAGCAGGTAATTAGACTGACACAACTTACCACTGCTCAGTCCCCTGAACCCAAAATAAATCCTCCTTTGGTATTTACAGGCGATCGCAAAAAATTTCGCGAATTTAAAAACGCATGTGAGTTACTTTTCTTGCTAAAACCCCGTACCTACCTTACTGATCACATTAAGGTTTGTACTATTATTTCTTACCTAACAGGCGATCCTCGGGCCTGGGCAGACTCTCTTTTTGAGAAAAGTGACCAGCTTCTCAACTCCTATGCCTTGTTCCTAGCAGAACTCACTAGCCTATATGATGATCCCAATAGGCAGAGTACTGCCGATCTTCAATTAAGATCCTTGAAACAAGGTGGGAGACCTGTAGAAGACTTTGTCGCAGAATTCAAGAGATGGACCCTTGATTCAGAATGGAATGATGCATCTCTGAAAACCCAATTTAGGCTTGGCCTATCAGAGGCCGTTAAAGACGAGCTCGCCCGAGCGGATCTGCCAAAAACCCTGGATGCATTGATACAACTCAGTATCACCATAGATAGAAGACTACGAGAAAGAAAGGCTGAGAAAATGGGAATGCCATTATCCAGTTCTTCTCGGATTTCGGCCGTTGACCCCGTTCCTATGGAGGTAGGAACCATACGCCCACCTCTATCAACTATGGAAAGAGCCAAAAGACGATCTGGTAATCTCTGCTTGTACTGTGCATCCCCGGATCACAAGATAAACGTCTGTCCCCTAGTCTACAAAAAGAAGGGTGAGTGTTCACATGTCCTCCTAGGGGGATTGACAACTTCAATCACTAACCCTTACCTTTCTGTTTGCTTAACATTACAGTGGGACCAGAACAGGATTACTACTAAGGCCATGATTGACACAGGATCTTGTGGAAATTATATTGACATACGTTTTGCTGCTTTAAATAAAGTTCCTATTATTTCTAAACTTAAACCTGTCTCAGTGAGTCTTATTAACGGTGTTCCTTTATCCTCTGGTCCGATCACTGATCAGACACAGGCACTCCTAGTCACTACTAACGGGTCTCATATGGAGACCACTACCTTCGATCTAATACCTTCACCCCACTTTCCCATTGTGTTGGGACTTCCCTGGTTGCACACACATCAACCAACCATAGATTGGAAGGAACGGACCCTGGCCTTCCTCTCTTGCTATTGCGAGGGTACGTGTAACCTCCCGTCTTTCGGGAAGATCCTGTCTGTGGTGACAGATGAGATTGCTCCACTATGTTATCAGGATCTCTCTGAGGTTTTTCTTGAGAAAAATGCTCAAGCACTACCTCCCCATCGAGACTATGATTGTAGCATTGATCTACTCCCAAATAGCAAATTGTTGTTCGGTCATGTTTATCCTCTTTCACAGGATGAACTTTCCCATCTCAAAGACTATTTGGATGAGAATTTGAAGAAAGGTTTTATTAGACCTTCCACTTCTTCCACAGCAGCAGGACTCTTTTTTGTCCGCAATAAGGACTCAAGTCTCAGGCCTATCATCGACTATAGGCAATTGAATGCTATTACAATAAAAGATCGCTATCCTCTACCGCTTATCCCTGAGCTCATTGAGCAGGTGCGTGGAGCTACCTATTTTTCAAAATTGGACCTGAAAGGAGCATACAATCTCATTCGAATCCGTGATGGACACGAGTGGAAGACTGCATTCAGAACCAGATACGGATTGTTCGAATATCTTGTAATGCCATTCGTGCTATGCAACGCCCCTGCAGTTTTTCAACGATTTATAAACGATATTTTCAGAGACTTACTAGATGTCTGTGTTGTGGTATATCTGGACGATATACTTATATATTCACGATCCCTGTCTGAACACATAAGACATGTAAGACTAGTATTATCGAGATTGCTTGCACACAACCTTTATGTGAAACTGAAAAAATGCTTGTTTCATAAAGAAGAGGTACTGTTTCTAGGCTACATCATATCCAAAACAGGAATCGAGATGGACATGAGTAAGATATCCTGCATTCAGGATTGGCCTACACCAACCACACGCAAGGCGCTACAGCGATTCCTTGGATTTTCGAATTTCTACAGGAAGTTCATCAGAAACTTCTCTGCCATTGTGAGACCCCTCACACAGCTCACTAGCATTAAAAAAACATTCAAATGGTCAGATGAAGCAAATAAAGCTTTTCACCTGTTAAAGACAAGGTTTACTTCTGCTCCCATACTACGCCATCCAGACCCATCCCTCCAATACATTCTGGAAGTAGATGCGTCAAACATTGCAGTAGGAGCAATACTCTCCCAACGACCAACTCACACTTCACCACTTCATCCAGTCGCCTTTTTTTCTAAATCCCTAAGCAGTTCAGAGATAAATTACCCCGTGGGTGAAAAGGAACTGCTTGCTATAAAATTGGCTCTGGAGAATTGGCGACATCTACTCGAAGGCACCCAATTACCAATACTTATATACACGGACCATAAAAATCTCCAATATCTTCAGACTAACAAAACTCTCTCTCACCGACAGGTACGATGGTCACTATTCTTTCTAAGGTTTAACTTCCTAGTGACCTACACACCTGCAGATAAGAACAAAAAGGCGGATGCACTATCACGACTAACTGAAGAAAACTACTTCGAAATCCCTTCCGTTCCTATAATACCTCACAAAAGCATTATTGGAGTTGTCCGTTCCTTGAAGGAAGAGGTTTTGCATGGTATAAGTTTGGATTCACCCCCACCACAATTAAATACTGATGCAGAAGGCTTCCTCTACTACAACGACAAACTTTACATACCACCTACCATACGCACCAAGATCTTGGAATTATCGCATGATGTGCCTATGGCAGGACATATGGGTATGACAAAGACTCTTAATCTGATTACCAGGCAATTCTGGTGGCCTGACATGAAAACATCTATACAAAAATTCGTCTCTTCATGCAATGTCTGTGCCAGGTCCAAAATTGACACTACGAGACCATCCGGTCTACTATGCAGTCTACCAATACCCCAAACTCCATGGGAAGTTGTGTCCTTGGACTTTATAGTGGAATTGCCTCCTTCCAAAGGATTTAATACCATCTTAGTGTCAGTGGACCATCTGACAAAAATGGCACATTTCATTGCTATTCGCAGACTACCTTCGTCCAAACAAACGGCAGAACTCCTGATGAAACATGTCTTTAAGTTACATGGTATCCCAAAAACTCTTCTGTCTGACCGTGGATCACAATTTATTTCCAAGTTCTGGCAAGAACTATGTCTCATAGGTGTCCTTTTATGAACGGGTGAATTTTTTTCTCCATTGGCTTCTCTACAGTTCTCCAGGGAAAATGATCACATCTGGCACCCCTTTTATGAATGGGAGAACTTCAGTTCGCCCAGGGTGATCAGAGGAGAATGGTTTTCTCAGAGATCTGTGTAGAAGTCAATGGGGCGTCTGTAATCTCGTGAGACAAAGCGAGATTACCGTAGTATGAAAATCCCTGGCGCGCTTTAACAAGCAGAGATAAATTATCACTGCTGAGTACACCAGGTTAATAAATAATAGTCCCCTTACATATATATATATATATATATATATATATATATATATATATATATATACACTAAATACACACACACATACATTGTATATATATATACACATTAAATAGATATCTACATGTATGTGTGTATATATATACATGTGTATATATATACATAAATATGGCAGGGGGACATGATTACTATGTTGGGGGGTCTGAACGAGGAAGAAGGAAGTCCATAATCTTTCTTTTTCCCCCTCAGTTCTCCCCCGATTCTGTCTTCACTCCCCGCTTCACAAGCTCCAAGCTGGTGAACCCGGGAGTGTGAATTCTGACCCAGATCGCCAGTGAAGTGCGGGGATCGCAGCTTCATAGTCTGGCCATTTCTGTGTCAGTCAATGACAGATTCCCATGTGAAGAGATGATCAGCGGAGAACATGTTCTCCCCCGATCATTTCTGTTTCATAAACTGAGAATGATCGGAAATGAGCTGTGATCAGCAGGATCACTGGTCATCTCCGTTTCATAAAAGGACACCATACTACGGATCGAGCGGAAGCTCACTTCTCCTTACCATCCGCAGACCAACGGACAGACTGAAAGAGTCAACCAATGAATCGAGCAATATTTACGTTGTTACACTTCTTACCAACAGGATGATTGGGTGGATCTTCTCCCTCTGGCAGAATTTGCCTACAACAACGCAACCCACAGTACGACCAAGCAGAGTCCGTTCTACTTGAACTATGGGTTTCATCCCTCTATTCTTCCACCACGCATCCTTCCTTCAAATAACCCAGTAGCCTCAGACTATCTTACCCAAATAAAGGACTCTCTGGGTTTGCTTAATACTACCATTGCACACGCTCATAGTCAACAAAAGAAGTACTATGATCTTCGCAGAAGACCTTCTCCTCAGTACGCTATCGGGGACCTCGTTTGGCTCTCAACAAAAAATTTAAGACTGAAAATCCCTAGCAAAAAGCTTGGACCTCTGTTCTTGGGACCTTTCCCAATCAAGAAACTTATTGGAAAAGCTGCAGTACAGCTTATATTGCCAATAGACCTCAAAATACACCCCATTTTCCATGTGTCGCTACTGAAGCCCCATGTTCCTGACCAAGGAATAAGGCCTACTATCCCACCTCCTCCTCCTGTACAAGTTGAAGGTGGAGAAGAATATGAGATAAAAGAGATTCTGGATTCTCGTATCCACAGAGGAAGACTTCAGTACTTGGTTCGATGGAAGAACTATGGGCCCCAAGACGACACCTGGCTAAACACCCCTGATATACATGCCTCTAGATTAATCCGCAATTTTCATGCGAAGTACCCAGACAAACCAGCTCCAGAGGCCTTCAGGAGCCGGCCTTAAGGGGGGTACTGTAATGTTCTGGTACCTTTGGGTACCCTAATTACTCTTTCATAAGTGTATGCGCCCCACCATTCTCTTTTGGTAAGGTGCGCATACACCTTTAAGACTGATGCTGTCATCACTGAGCGCCGGACTGGATGGCTATTTAGATCGCCGGCTCTCACTCACATGTGTTCGTTCAAACTGCTTTGTGCCTTGATGCTAACCTGTCTTGAAGCTCTCATGCTTGCAAGCATACCTCGCTGTCGGAACCACGCTGCGCTGATCCCTGTATCCCGCTACCGGATCATCCGCTCTTGCCAAACCTCTCCTCTGCTACATTGCTATTAGTGATAAGTACCCCACAGGGGAAACCTCTATAACCTTCATACTAAAGCTTACACTATTTAGCTCTGCATACTAATGACTATTACTACATCTGCATTATCTAAGATTGCTAGCTCTTGAGCCTACTACCACCTGTTCTTGCACTGGGTTGATCTCTCTTGTATGTCCACCTGCTACTCTGTCATCTGCTACCATACATGATTGCTAAACCTATCTGCATCCCATCTGCTACTATCTTACTTTCAAGAACATTTCCTTTCAAGTGTCTGTCATCTACCATCTCTACCCAACCTGTCTCTTCAGCCTATCATCACTGTGTTACTATATACATAAGTCACTCTAGGAAACATCTTATTGAGTGTGTGTATTTACTTGCTGAATTGAGATCATCCACACATGATGAGTCATTGGGAGTTGGGATTGGTGTCTCAGCGTTTCTCTACATGACTACTGAAGTGGAATATTTCTGCAGCTGAAAATCCACATCATACATAAAACGCAGGAGCGTTACACCTGCCCATTTTCTCTGGTCCCCCGGTCAGCCTGTCCTTCAAGCTGTGACTGGAGTGGAGAGGAGGTTGAAGGAGTTCAGAGGCTCCAGGCTCGGGCAGGCGCTAGGGGTGCTGTGCCCGCATCTTCATTCTTCAGAGGTCTTCTGCCGCCAGCCGCTGAGGCTATCGATGCTTGCCCCCCCCCCCTCACTGCTCTCCTTCCATCTCCTGGCTGACTGCTCTCATTGTGGTCCAGCCCTGGATGGAGCCGAATGCTGTCTGGGGTGCCAGGGGCACAGGCTGAGCGGAGGGTGCAAAAATCACTTACACTGCTAAATTATTTTTGCGCCCCCCCCTCGTCGGCCTGCACCCCTGGCGGGCGCCAGACTCGCCTACCCCTTGGTACGCCCCTGAAGATGATGCACAAGAAAGCCCACAAACAGTTTGCTGAAGACAAGCAGACTAAGCATATGGATTACTGGAACCATGTCCTGTGGTCTGAGGAGACAAAGATAAACTTATTTGGTTCAGATGGTGTCAAGCGTGTGTGGCGGCAACCAGGTGAAGAGTACAAAGACAAGTGTCTTGCCTACAGTCAAGCATGGTGGTGAAAGTGTCATGGTCTGGGGCTGCATGAGTGCTGCCACCGGCACTGTGGAGCTACAGTTTATTGAGGGAACCATGAATACCAACATGTACTGTGACATACTGAAGCAGAACATGATCCCCTCCCTTTGGAGACTGGGCCGCAGGGCAGTATTCCAACATGATAACGACCCCAAACACACCAAGACAGTCACTGCCTTGCTAAAGAAGCTGAGGGAAAAGGTGATGGACTGGCCAAGCATGTCTCCAGAACTAAACCCTATTGAGCATCTGTGGGGCATCCTCAAACGGAAGATGGAGGAGCACAAGGTCTCTAACATCCACCAGCAGGGGAGGACTGGGCCAGGGAGCAGAGAGGCAATTTCCCCCCGGGCCTCTCTGATGCCCCCTAAAAATGCTGCAGCGCTTCTGCCACAGACATGCATGAAGGATTCCTGGTAAAGAGAAGCAAAATGTCCCCACTGCTGACCTACTGAGTGCAGGTTGAAGACAAGGACAGAGTGCAGCCCCCCCCCCCCCCCCAGCATGGATGGTGTCAACTGTGTCTGAGCAGAGGCCATTTCCATGCCCTACTGGAGACTCTCCTCCCCCAGGCAGCCCTGACTGAGCTGTCCCAGCTCCCCCTAACTGCTCGCTGATGGCCAGGTTGGGAACTTGGATTCAGCCAGTGAGTAGAGAGTACCTGGAGTGGAGCTTCAGCCTGAAATAGGGGTCAGGAGGAGGCCGGGAAGAGGGAGTGTGGGAGGGGGGCCGAGTTGCTTCACCATGGGCCTCTGGTTTGTACTTGCCCCCTGGGCCGAAAGTTGCCAGTCAGCCCCTGTCCACCAACTCCGTGATGTCGTCATGGAGGAGTGGAAGATGACTCCAGTGGCAACATGTGAAGCTCTGGTAAACTCCATGCCCAAGAGAGTTAAGACAGTGCTGGAAAATAATGGTGGCAACACAAAATATTGACACTTTGGGCCCAATTTGGACATTTTCATTCAGGGGTGTATTTACTTTTGTTGCCAACGGTTTAGACATTAATGACTGTGTGTTGAGGTGTTTTGAGGGGACAGTAAATTCACACTGTTATACAAACTGTACACTCACTACTTTACATTGTAGCAAAGTGTCATTTCTTCAGTATTGTCACATGAAAAGATATAATAAAATTTTTACAAATATGTAAAAAGGGGGTGTACTCATTTTTGTGAGATACTGTAAAAGCTACTGACAGGGAGTTTCTTTCCTGTACACTGTGCATTGTTGAGCTGCTGCCCAGCACCTTTCACTCTATTCTCATGTCATGATGTGACACTGCAGGCTGAAAGCACTTCTCTGTGCACCATGCACTGTGATATTGCTGTCACTAGGTGGCAGCAACATTCCACTAAAACAATCCCAGTAAGAAACAGCCTGTTCAAGACAATAGAGACAGCAGTAAACAACATTACTATTAAATGAAAAACTATCTTTCTACCTAATCTAAGCCCTAGAGCATGCCTTGCCTACCCCAGGCTATCTCTACCATATCCCACTGTACTTACATCAGATCTGCGAGTAACCCAGTCCAAGAAGTGTGGCCTCCTGTCCTCTTACTAGATGGAGTAGCTCACAGATTTATTATTTTATAATTACAACCTGTCAGATTTCTGCTGATTAGTGCTAAGATTAATACACCAGACATAGATTTTGCAAGGGGGTCCAACTCTCCCCTCTAAACTTTCATCTTGTTTCATAGTATAGAGAATGAAACAATACAATTGGAAACGCCAATGCTATAAATCTTCAAACTGTCTTGTTCAAGTATTTTATTAATCAGGAAGGAAAAATAGTGCTTAAAACAACCATCGATCCATACATGGACAAAAACGTAAGAAGCACAACAGTAACCAAGACATTTAATACATGAGGAGTTATGCATATCTATAAGCATAGGATACAGAACGAGTATTGAAGGACACAATCTAAAGTCTAGCAATCTAGAACATGTGAAGAGTGCCTAAATTGCATTAAGAGTCTATCTCTAAAAAGTAGTTTACAAAACTCGGTATCAAAAGAGCAATTGCATGAGAGCCTATGTAGTGCAATGGTAAATTCTACAATGTTGGCTACCTATAGAGGAAAGCCATAGGAAAAGAATAGTAGCAGGGAAAAAGCCAAGAAAGTGGCAGGAGGAAAGGGATAGAAAAGGAGAGCAAGGGGGGAGGGAACCCCAGGTACCTCTAGGCCAAACCTAGTGGAGCATACCAATAAGCCATACGATGATCTTCAAATTTTCTAAGAAAAGCACAAGTTTACTGTCCTTCAGATTTTAGGGGGATTCATACTCTAGCTAGCAGGAGCAGAAAATGCTGCAACTTCAGTAAACAATATCTCACGCTTGGTGGTGAGTAAGAATAGTTCAATTACATACCACCTATAGTGAGTAAGAGGCGGAATAATGCCCCATCATTTGTGTCAGTGGGAGGAATAGTGCCCCACTGTTGGTGTCAGTTGACGGAATAGTGCCCCGTCACTGGTGTCAGTGGAAGGAATAGTGCCAAATGTAGATGTCATCTGGAGGAATAGTGCCCTATCATTGGTATTAGTGGGCAGAATAATGCACCAGTGTTGGTATCAGTGGAGGGAATAGTACAACATCTTTAGTGTTAGTGGGAGTAATAGTACCCCATTGTTGGTGTCAGTGGAAGGAATAGTGCCCCGTCACTGGTGTCAGTGGAAGGAATAGTGCCCCATTGTAGATGTTACCCAGAGGAATAGTGCCCTATCATTGGTATCAGTGGAAGGAATAGTGCCCCATTGTAGATGTTATCCGGAGGAATAGTGCCCTATCATTGGTATTAGTGGGAGGAATAGTGCCCCTTCTTTAAAATCAGTGGGAGATATAGTACTCCCTCTATTATGTCAGATCAGTGGAAGTAATGGTGTTTTATAGTTTATATCAGAGAAAATATGCCCAGAGGCGGCTTTAGGCTTTGTGAGGCCTTAGGGAAACATTAGACATGAGGCCCCACTCATGCCCTTTGCAGGGGTTAAGGAAGAAGAGAGAAGGAAGATGAGAGAAAGAAAGAAATAGATGGAGGGAGAGGGGTGTAGGGAGAAAGAAAGAAATGGACAGAGAGAGAGAGAGAGAGAGAGAGAGAGAGAGAGAGAAAGGGATCGAGAGAGAAAGAAAGAAAGAAAGCAAGAAAGAAAGAAAGAAAGAAAGAAAGAAAGAAAGAAAGAAAGAAAGAAAGAAAGAAAGAAAGAAAGAAAGAAAGAAAGAAAGAAAGAAAGAAAGAAAGGGATGGAGAGAGAAATAAAGAAAGGAAGAAAGAAATAATGAAAGAGAGAGGGATGGAGAAAGGAGGGAAGGGTGTCCATTACATCAGCATACTCACTGGGAGGCAGGAAAGAGAAGGGAGGGAGTGGATGGATGGATCGGCAGGCTCCATTTTTCCTCTGCTGGTCTTTAATCTTCTACCTACACATCCCCTTCTCTTAGGCAGAACACTGTCTGGGAGTGTGGGCAGGGCAGACACAAGACGAGAGGCTGGCAAGAGGGGGAGCAAAAGCAGCTCTCCCATAGCTCCCATCTGTGCAGGAGGGGGAACTGTCAGTGCTGATGCTGCTGAGTGTAATGTTCTGGTACCTCTGGTACCCTTGTCTCCATATTTCTCCTCTGCTAATTGCGTCCCATCTTGTATAACAAGAGACGCATATACCTTTAAGACCGGATGACATCATTGCCGAGCGCCGCTATGAGCGGCTATTTCAATCGCCGGCTTGCTCTCACTCATCGCTCGTTCAAACCACATGTTCACCGCACCTACTCCTGTGAAGTCGGAGCTGCTGACATTCTCCCTTGCTGAACTGAAGCCGGAACCTCGCTGGTGATCCGTATCTCGCTACGGGATCACCCCTCTCCTATGGACACTGTTACTACTAACCTAACTAAGTGATAAGTACCCCACAGGGGATTCTTACTAACCAATCTCCTACTGTCATCTACTGCAATTACCAAGACTATCTGTATCTATCTATTCACTATCATCTGCATAGACTGTTAGCTCTTGGGACTACCTTCAACTATCCTTGCACTAGGTTACTCTGTCTAAGTATACTCCATCTGTGTCCTCTTACCATCTGCACTATACTAGACATCAGAACCTATCTGCTTTACCATCACCTGCAACTCTCCTAATACTACTTCTAGTGCTCACCATACAATAGCCTGTCTCTCATCTATACATCCTCCTATATTCTATCCCTCCATTAAACATCTAATTAATATATATGGTATATAACAGGCTGTGCACGGTGAGGAAGTCCTGAGAGTTGGATATGTTTGTTCAACAGTATCTCTACAAGGCTACTGAGTGTAATAATTCTGCAGCTGTAAATCCATCCACTAACAAAAACGCATGAACGTTATAGATTGAACGAGCCTTTAAAAAAAATATGGATTCAGCAGAATTATCCACTCATGTACTACAATTAAAACAGCAAGTAGATGCATTGATCCTTGCGCTTACAGAGGTACAAAATGAAAATCAGACCTTGAGACAGCAGCTTGGCCGCCTCACACAGCCTCCTGCTGCTCAGCCCCGTGAGCCTAAGATAAACCCCCCTATAGTGTTTTCTGGTGATCGGAGCAAATTTCGTGAATTTAAAAACGCATGTCGATTGTTTTTTTTGTTAAAACCTTTAACCTACACCACTGACCAAATTAAGGTTTGTACCGTCATCTCCTATTTAACGGGTGAACCCCGGGCCTGGGCAGACGCTCTCTTTGAAAAGGATGATCCACTCCTTAATTCTTATCCCTTATTCCTAGCACAACTCGCTAGTTTATATGAAGACCCCAACAAGCAGAGTACCGCTGATACCCAATTACGGGCCTTAAAACAAGGAAGGAGACCTGTTGAAGATTTCGTGGCGAATTTTAAAAGATGGTCCCCTGATTCAGGGTGGAACGACACATCTTTGCGAACGCAGTTTAGACTCGGCCTATCTGAGGCCGTTAAAGACGAGCTCGCCCGAGCGGATTTACCTGGCACTCTAGAGGGACTGATACAGACCAGTATCAATATTGACAGACGACTACGAGAAAGAAAGGCTGAGAAGATGGGCTCACCATTTTCCAGTCCTTCTCGGATGTTGCCTGCTGACCCTACTCCTATGGAAGTAGGAATGATACGCCCACCTCTGACCCTTTCTGAACGCGCCAGGAGGAAAACCGAACATCTTTGCATGTACTGCGCATCCCCGAATCATTTGATAAACAGCTGTCCCCTTGTCCACAGAAAAGAGGGTGAGTGTTCAAATGTCTTGCTAGGGGGACTCACAACTTCCTTTTCTAATCCTTATCTTTTTGTTCAATTAACATTGCAGTGGGACCAAACTAGGATCACCACCAGGCACTCCTTGTAACTGCTGACGAGTCTCATGTGGAAACCACCACGTTTGATGTATTAACTTCACCACATTTTCCAATCATTTTGGGACTTCCCTGGTTACACATACATCAACCAATCATCGATTGGAAAACAAGAACGTTAGCTTTCTCTTCTCATTATTGTGAGACGACGTGTAACCTCCCCACACATGATAGGATCCTGTCTGTACTGCCGGATGACATTATTCCCAAGTGTTATCAGGATTTATCAGAGGTTTTCCTTGAGAAAAACGCTCAAATGCTACCTCCCCATAGGGACTATGATTGTTGTATCGATCTACTCCCTAATAGCAAGTTGGCTTTCGGACATGTTTATCCTCTCTCACAGGATGAACTCTCTCATCTTAAGGAGTATCTGGATGAGAACTTGGCAAAAGGATTCATCCGACCTTCTACTTCCTCCACTGCTGCTGGACTCTTCTTCGTCCGCAATAAGGACTCTAGCCTTAGGCCTATCATTGATTTCAGACAATTAAATGCCATAACAATAAAGGATCGTTATCCGTTACCTCTTATTCCTGAACTTATCGAACAGGTGCGTGGGGCTTCTTTCTTTTCAAAATTGGACCTAAAAGGGGCATACAATTTAATTCAAATCCGTAAAGGGGATGAATGGAAGACGGCATTCAGAACCAGATACGGACTGTTTGAGTACCTTGTAATGCCATTTGGGCTATGTAATGCTCCCGCAGCCTTCCAAGGATTTATAAATGAGATATTCAGAGACTTGCTTGATGTTTGTGTTGTAGTATATTTGGACGATATTCTTATCTATTCTCATTTCTTACCTGAGCACATAAAACATGTGAGACTTGTGTTGTCAAGACTACTTGCACATAACTTATATGTTAAATCAAAGAAATGTTTGTTTCATAAAGAGGAGGTACTATTCCTAGGATATATTATATCTAAAAGTGGAATCAAAATGGACATGAGCAAAATATCCTGCATTCTGGATTGGCCTGTGCCAACCACTCGCAAAGCATTACAAAGGTTCCTAGGATTCTCTAACTACTATAGGAAATTCATTAAGAACTTCTCTGCGATTGTGAAACCTCTCACACAACTTACAAGCACGAAGAAACCATTTAATTGGTCAAAAGAAGCAAATGGAGCATTCTGTCTGCTGAAATCAAGCTTTACTACTGCCCCCATACTATGCCATCCAGACCCATCCCTTCAATACATCTTGGAGGTAGATGCGTCTAATATGGCAGTAGGAGCAGTTCTCTCACAACGACCAACAAACACCTCACCTCTTCACCCAGTTGCTTTCTTCTCAAAGTCATTAAGTAGCCCCGAGGTGAACTACCCAGTAGGTGAGAAGGAGTTATTAGCCATAAAACTAGCGTTAGAGAATTGGCGACATCTACTTGAGGGCACTCAATTGCCAATTCTGATATATACTGATCACAAAAACCTTCAATACCTTCAAACTAATAGAACTCTTTCCCACCGGCAGGTACGGTGGTCGTTATTCTTTCTGAGATTTAATTTTTTAGTGACTTACACGCCCGCAGACAAAAATAAAAAAGCGGATGCACTTTCACGACTAGCAGAGAAAGATTGTACTGAGGTTCCCTCAGTTCCTATAATACCACTTGAACGTATTATCGGAGTCGTTCGCTCCCTGAAGGAGGAGATTTTGCACAGCATAGGATTGGACTCACCTCCACCACAACTAACTACTGACGCAGAGGGCTTCCTCTACTACAACGATAAATTATACATACCCCCTACTATGCGAACCAAGATCTTAGAATTGTCGCATGATGTACCTATGGCAGGACATATGGGTATGACTAAAACTTTCAATCTACTCACTAGGCAATTTTGGTGGCCAGACATGAAGACAACCGTAAAAAAGTTCGTTTCATCTTGTGATATCTGTGCAAGGTCTAAAATTGACAACACGAAACCATCGGGGTTACTTTGTAGTTTACCGATACCCCAGGTTCCGTGGGAAGTGGTATCCTTAGACTTCATAGTGGAACTACCACCTTCCAAAGGATTCAACACCATCTTGGTGTCAGTGGACCATCTGACCAAGATGGCACATTTCACTCCTATCCGAAAACTACCTTCATCCAAACAAACAGCGGAATTACTTGTGAAACATGTCTTTAAGTTACATGGTATTCCAAAAACACTGCTGTCTGACCGTGGTTCACAATTCATCTCAAAGTTTTGGCTAGCTCTATGTCAGATACTGCCAATAGAGCGTAACCTTACTTCTCCCTACCACCCTCAGACCAACGGACAGACAGAGAGAGTTAACCAGTGCATTGAACAGTATCTGCGTTGCTATACTTTGTATCTACAGGACGATTGGGCAGATCTCCTCCCGCTGGCGGAATTCGCCTATAACAACGCAACTCATAGCACTACTAAACAAAGTCCGTTTTACCTAAATTATGGGTTTCATCCCACACTCCTTCCTCCACGTATCTTGCCATCAAGTAATCCAGTGGCATCTGATTATCTTGCCCAGATAAAGGATTCTCTGGGATTACTCAACAATACCATATCCCATGCTCATAGCCAACAAAAGAAGTACTACGACCTCCGTAGGAAACCCTCTCCCCAATATGCCATTGGGGATCTTGTTTGGCTTTCTACAAAAAATCTGAGACTAAAAATCCCTAGTAAAAAACTTGGACCTCTATTTCTGGGACCTTTTCCAATAGAGAAGCTTATTGGAAAAGCTGCAGTACAACTTACATTGCCAGTAGACCTCAAGATACATCCTGTCTTCCATGTGTCTCTACTGAAGCCCCATGTTCCTAACCAAGGAATAAGGCCTACTATCTCACCTCCACCTCCTGTACAAGTGGAAGGTGGAGAAGAATTTGAGATAAAAGAAATTTTGGATTCCCGTTTCAATAGAAGAAGACTCCAGTATCTTGTACGATGGAAGAACTATGGGCCCCAAGATGACACCTGGCTGGATACCTCCGATATACATGCCCCTAGACTGATTCGCAATTTCCACTCGAAATATCCGGAAAAAACAGTTCTAGAGGCCTTCTGGAGCCGGCCTTAAGGGGGGGGAGTACTGTAATGTTCTGGTACCTCTGGTACCCTTGTCTCCATATTTCTTCTCTGCTAATTGCGTCCCATCTTGTATAACAAGAGACGCATATACCTTTAAGACCGGATGACATCATTGCCGAGCGCCGCTATGAGCGGCTATTTCAATCGCCGGCTTGCTCTCACTCATCGCTCGTTCAAACCACATGTTCACCGCACCTACTCCTGTGAAGTCGGAGCTGCTGACATTCTCCCTTGCTGAACTGAAGCCGGAACCTCGCTGGTGATCCGTATCTCGCTACGGGATCACCCCTCTCCTATGGACACTGTTACTACTAACCTAACTAAGTGATAAGTACCCCACAGGGGATTCTTACTAACCAATCTCCTACTGTCATCTACTGCAATTACCAAGACTATCTGTATCTATCTATTCACTATCATCTGCATAGACTGTTAGCTCTTGGGACTACCTTCAACTATCCTTGCACTAGGTTACTCTGTCTAAGTATACTCCATCTGTGTCCTCTTACCATCTGCACTATACTAGACATCAGAACCTATCTGCTTTACCATCACCTGCAAGTCTCCTAATACTACTTCTAGTGCTCACCATACAATAGCCTGTCTCTCATCTATACATCCTCATATATTCTATCCCTCCATTAAACATCTAATTAATATATATGGTATATAACAGGCTGTGCACGGTGATGAAGTCCTGAGAGTTGGATATGTTTGTTCAACAGTATCTCTACAAGGCTACTGAGTGTAATAATTCTGCAGCTGTAAATCCATCCACTAACAAAAACGCATGAACGTTACACTGAGCCGCTCTATCTGTCTGTGATCTGGAGCAGTCAGTGAGCTCTCATCACCTGGTGAGCCGGTCCTGATCACAGTCCCGATCTGATGCGCATTGTACAGCTTACAGACCGGTCAGGACTTGGCACTGTCCTGATGGCAGGGAGATCCCTGCTGCCAGCCTCAGAGGCGGCTTTTAATTAGGCATATTAGGAAGGCGCAGGGCCTTAAGAGACCGCCTGATTTTCCTAATTAAAGAGCCACCTCTGATTATGCTCCAATGTTGGTGGCAGAAATAGTGCCCCAAGGGCTGGATAAAAACAAGCAAAAGGCTGCAGTTTGGAGACCACTGCTATAAAAAAATCAAATCTTAGGTAAAATAGACCTGGGAACTGTGGTATAGATATCGCACTGCCGTAGTTCCAAAACATCAGCTCACTAAAGTTTGGATTGTTCTCAAATATTAGTTCTAATACTTTTCCTTAAAATTGTGTTGATTATTTAAAGTTAGCATAAATGGTTAATGTTCTGTCTGTATCTCTGCTCTGTATGTGATGTATTACTATTTTGGCCTTCTTCTTTGCACAGATTTTTCAGCTCACTGGACAACAGTTTAAGGCAGGCCATACACAGTGGGAATTTCTTTCCTGCCTCATTGCTTAATGCAATGATTTCAAGCTTCCACAGCGATCAGCCAGGTAGCGCACATACATACTTACATTGCTCCAAGCTGGACCAATGTAACTACAGTGGGGAAAATAATTATTTGATCCCCAGCAGATTTTGTAAGTTTACCCACTTACAAAGAAATCATAGGTGTATTTTAAATGCTAGAGACAGAATATCAACTAAAAATCCAGAAAAACAACAACACATAAAGCAAATGCTATAAATTAAGTTGCAGTTCAGTGAGTAGAATGAGTATTTGATCCCTAAGCAAAACATGACTTAGGTGTACTTTTATGAACGGGTGAATTTTTTTCTCTGTTGGCTTCTCTACAGTTCTCCGGGGAAAATGATCACATCTGGCACCCATTTTATGAATGGGAGAACTTCAGTTCGCCCAGGGTGATCAGAGGAGAACGGTTTTCTCGGAGATCTGTGTAGAAGTCAATGGGGCTCTGTAATCTCGTGAGACAAAGCGAGATTACAGTAGTATGAAAATCCCTGGCGCGCTTTAACAAGCAGTGATAAATTATCACTGCTGAGTACACGAGGTTAATAAATAATAGTCCCCTTACATAAATATATATATATATATATATATATACACTGAATACACACACACATACATTGTATATATATATACACATTAAATATATATCTACATGTATGTGTGTATATATATATACATGTATATATATACATAAATATGGCAGGGGGACATGATTACTGTGTTGGGGGGGTCTGAACGAGGAAGAAGGAAGTCCATAATCTTCCTTTTTCCCCCTCAGTTCTCCCCCGATTCTGTCTTCACTCCCCGCTTCACAAGCTCCAGGCTGGTGAACCCGGGAATGTGAATTCTGACCCAGATCGCCAGTGAAGTGCGGGGATCGCAGCTTCATAGCCTGGCTGTTTCTGTGTCTGTCAATGGCAGATTCCCATGTGAAGAGATGATCAGCGGAGAACATGTTCTCCTGCGATCATTTCTGTTTCATAAACTGAGAATGATCGGAAAAGAGCTGTGATAAGCAGGATCACTGGTCATCTCCGTTTCATAAAAGGACACCTTAGTATTTGGTGGAGAAACCCTTGTTGGCAAGCACAGAAGTAAGACATTTCTTGTAGTTGGTGACCAGGTTTGCACACATCTTCGGAGGGATTTTGGCCCACTCTTCTTTACAGATCTCTAAATCCTTAAGGTTTCTTTGCTGTCTCTTGGCAATTCAAAATTTTAGCTCCCTCCATAAATTTTCTATAGGATTAAGGTCTGGTGACCAGTTAGGCACCTCAATGACCTTATTGTGCTTCTTCTTGAGCCACTTCTTTGTTGCCTTGGTGGTAAATGTTGGGTCATTGTCATGCTGAAAGATCCATTCACAACCCATCTTCATGTTCTGGCTTACGGAAGAAGGTTCCTATCCAAGATTTTACAATACATGGCCTCATCCCATTGGCCCCTCAATGCGGCAAAGTCAGGCTGTACCTTTAGAAGAGAGACAGCCCCAAAGCATTATGTTTCCACCTCCGTGCTTGACTTTAGGAATGGTGTTCTTAGGGTCATAGTCAGCATTTATCTTCATCTGTATGTATATAAGCCATACATGGAGAGTGGACGGAAACCACCCACAGACATGGTGGACATTTAAAAACACCAGGCAAAGTAACCAGTGGGATTTTGTAACCAGTACTTCTGTGTTGCAAGATTTTATTGCTAACCACTAACCCACCATGCTTCCTTGCTGAAGCCATTATAAAAGTCTCTAGCAAAAAAAGATGCACAATACACAACGGGGGGTTAGCTTGGTGCGGAGCAAGGAAGGTGATCATGCTATTCCACAATCCACACCACCAAAATGCCTGCAGGCTACAACCACATATCTTGTGCTGATGATGACTAACCAGCTCAAAACAGCAGCATGCATGTAAGGCTGAATAACAATAATGAAGTATCTATGGGTTTGTTAGAATTTAGAGATACTGTAACAGTGGACACCACATATCACTAGAAGAGAGAATGCGAAACCCTAGATATTTGAAGTATAAATAAGACAAGTTCCACCAACATGCTCCCTAAAGAGGTTTTAATCATTAGCGCCTAATCTGGGATAACCGATTTTAATTTTATTGATTTAAAAAAATGGTAAATGTGGGGGTGTATGTACGTTTTCCATATGACAAATCTGCATTTTCATTCATTTGGATTATGAAAATAAATACACTATGCCAATTTTATGTACCATTTGTTCAAGTATATCCCCTTTATCTGTAGGCACTGTTTGTACATACATCAGCCAGCAGCACACGCAGTAAGGACAGAAAAAAGATGATTTGCACAATCGTATGAAACTTGTTTTATTGTAGAATGGGCATGTGATGAAAACGAATGGTGTGTGTTTCCGTTAAAGTGGTTGTAAATCCTTACATATACAATCCTCCTATATAAGTTGTACCTGTTTATCTGCAGTCTTCCCTTCTCTACATCCGTTCAAAGTCCCACATTTATAAAGCTTGTCTGAGCTGTCAGAAAAAAGGGGGAGGAGAGCTGGAATCAAACATTGCAGAGCTCCATGAGGAGAGCTCTGAGAGTTGATTGGAGGGAATGGACACACCTGCCTTCACACAGGTCGCAAGAACAGAGCCAAGGCTGTCAATCAGCTAGAGATCCCTTCCCTGTCACCTTTATTCTCTTGATGTCCGAAAAACTTGTCAGAAGTGATTTATTCAGATAGCAGAGGAATGAGACAGTAGACATAAATGACACTTAGTACACCTAACTGAGACAAGTACACACTATAGAGGGATATGCTTTGTTCACATTTCATGTCTGAGGTTTACAATTACTTTAAAAACAAGAGTTACCTGCAGAGTTAACCCACCCTAGTGGCAATTACTCCCAGTCTGCTGACACTTAGAATATTGTCCAATGGCATGTAAAATCTCTGTGCGGGTAAGGCTGAGAATGCCGTTGTCATCTACTAGTGACAGTGGCAGGTTAGTGACATGGTGTCCATTACATATTGGAGGTAGTGACTAGAACCTGGCACTGCTGTTGTCACAGAGCATAATTATTGAGTGTCAAAAGACCCCTTCTGACACTGTATGTTTGTGTACAAAAACATGGTAATTTTTGTAGGTGGTTGTGCAGATAATTCCCATCTTTTCCTACTGAGTGTATACAGTTTATTATTTTACATTAGATAGAGGCTATCTAGTTCAGTTTTAATGAGATAATTATCAGAAATGAGGAAGAAAAAAGTACAGTCTGCAAATATAATGAGCTAAACACTATTTCCTTGTACTTATAGCTTTAGAAACAATATATAAAAACAAAAATGATAAAACTTTAAGGCGATTAACTATCTTTTTACATTAGTGTAGCTTGGGGATGGCTAAATTGCCTGTGTCATTTGGGAACATTCTGCAACATCAGCCACAGTGAGTCTGTTCCCTTCTAGTGCTCAGCTTGGACACTGTATCACTTCTTAAATGCAGAGTAAGCAGGATCTGAGACTAGAGCAAGGGATCTTGGGATATGTAGTCCCAGGAGCTAAGTTTACACTGGAATCAGACCGTTGTGGACTACAAGTTCCAGCGGGCTTGAGAGATAGCAGAATGCTGGGACAGGATATATATAGCCTGGCCTGGGGAGGAGTTGCTCTCTTGGGACCATGGCCTTCACCAGGAGCAGGGACCTAGACGCTCGGAGGGGCACAATGGCCTAGTCAATGTGGAGAGCCTTTGGTGGATGTGGGAGCTGATACAAATCTTCCTGTTTCCTGTTGGCTGAGTGACTGTTGGGGGTCACTCTCATCATCATTGACATAGATCACGCTGAATCTCAGCCTTCTCATCCAACATCAGTGCCCGACCTCACAAATGCCCTTCTGGAAGAATCATCAAACATTCCCATAGACACTCTCCTAAACCTTGTGGACAGCCTTCCCAGAATAGTTGAAGCTGTTATAGCTTCAAAGGGTGGGCCAACTCAGTATTGAACCCTACAGACTAAGACTGGGATGCCATTAAAATTTGTATGCGTGTAAAGGCAGGCACCCAAATACTTTTGGCAATATAGTGTATGTCCAAACCCAGGGTGTTAAAGGTGTCGGGAGGCTTCCAGCGGCCCTCATGGGGGTCACGCTACATTCATCTGCTTGAATTCCTATGTACAGGTGCATCTCACAAAATTAGACTATCATCAAAAAGTTTATTTATTTCAGTATTTAAATTCAAAAAGTAAAACTCATATATTATATAGATGTATTACTCACAGAGCAATCTATTTCAAGCATTTATTTATTTTAATTCTAATGAATATGGCTTATAGCTAGTGAAAACCCAAAACTCAGTATTTCAGAAAATTAGAATATTGGGAAAGAGTTCAATATTGTAGACTCATGATGTCACACTCCAATCAGCTAAATAACTCAAAACACCTTTAAAGGTTTCCTGAGCCTTTAAATGGTCTTTCAGTCTGGTTCAGTAGGTTACACAATCATGGGGTTGACAGGTGTCCAGAAGACAGGCATTGTCACCTTCCTCAAGGAGGGTAAGTCACAAAAGGTCATTGCTAAAGAAGCTGGTTGTTCACAGAGTGCTGTATCCAAGCATATTAATAAAGAGTTGCGTGGCAGGTAAAAGTGTGCTAGAAAAAGGTGTACAAGCAGCAGGGATAACCGCAGCCTTGAGAAGATTGTGTAGCAGAGGGCATTCAAGATTTGGGGGGGGGGGGAATCACCAGGAGTGGACTACGGTTGATGTCAGTGCTTCCAGAGCCATCACACACAGGCATATCCAGGACTTGGACTACAACTGTAGCATTACTTGTGTCAAACCACTCCTGAAAGCGAGACATCAGAAGCATCTTAATTGGGCTACGGAGAGAAAGGACTGGATTGTTGTTCAATGGTCCAAAGCCTTTTTTTTTGGATGATAGTAAATTTAGCATTTCATTTGCAAATCAAGGTCCCAGAGTCTGGAGGAAGAGTGGAGAGGCACAGAATTGAGGTTGCATGAAGTTTAGTGTGATCTTTCTACAGTCAGTGATGATTTGGGGAGCCATGTCATCTGCTGGTGTTGGTCCACTGTGTTTTATCAAGTCCAAAGTCAGCGCAGCCCTCTACCAGGAAATTCTAGAGCACTTCATGCTTCCCTCTGCTGACCAGCTTTATGGAGATGCTGATTTCATTTTCCAGCAGGACTTGGCACCTGCCCACACTGCCAAAAGTACCAATACCTGGTTTCATTATCATGGTATCACTGTGCCTGATTGGCCAGCAAACTCGTCTGACCTAAACCCCATAGAGGATCTGTGGGGTATTGTCAAGAGGAAGATGAGAGACACCAGATGCAGATGAACTGAAGGCTGCTGTCAAAGAAAACTTGGCTTCCATAACACCTCAGCAGTGTCACAGGCTGATCGCCTCCATGCCACGCTGCATTGATTGCAGTAATTCATGCAAAAGGAGCCCCGACCAAGTATTAAGTGCATACTATACTGTACACACTGTGTTTCATATCTTTATATATACTGTACATGGACTTACTTTTCAGTAAGCCAACATTTCTGTATTTAAAATCCTTTTTTTTTTAAATTGGTATGTAATATTCAAATTTTCTGAGATACTGCATTTTGGGTTTTCACTAGCTGTAAGTAGAGTTGAGCGAACACCTGGATGTCCGGGTTCGGCGGGTCCGGCCGAACTTGAAAATAAAGTCCGGGTTCGTGACCCGGACTTAACCCGAACTTTACCCCGATCCCCATTGAAGCCAATGGAGACCCAAACTTTTGAGCACTAAAATGGCTCTAAAACAAACATGGAAAGGGCTAGAGGGCTGCAAATGGCAGCAAAATCATCCTAAGAGCATGGCAAGTGCTCTGCAAACAAATGTGGATAGGGAAATAACTTAAAATAACAGAAAAAAAAAACAGAAAAATAAAAAATAATCATCTTGAATGATGTGGGAGGAGGACGAGGCCCATTTGGAGTAGGAGGTTAAGGTGGCGGTGGATATGGCGGTGTAGGTGGAAGCGGCGGCGGAGGAGGACGAGGTAGCCAACACTGGTTTTTGTTTTTAATTTTATTTCTTTTTTAATTAGGGTACACCCCAAAAGAGTGAGAAAGATCAAAAATACAACAATGACTGGGTAAAGCCGGTATACATGTCTATTCTGCAGAAGGTACGGACAAGTCCCGTGGGATACATACCTGGTTCATTTTAATGAACGTTAGCTTGTCCACATTGGCTCTGGACAGGCGGCTGCACTTGTCTGTGATAACTCCCCCAGCCGTGCTAAATACACGTTCAGATAATACACTGGCTGCAGGGCAGGCCAGCACCTCCAAGGCGTAAAGGGCAAGCTCAGGCCATGTGCCCAATTTGGAGACACAGAAGTTGATGGGGGCGGACCTGTCATTCAGTACGTGTATAGTACGTAAGGAACTGTATATGGTGTATGGTAAGGAACGGGGATGGCGGCGGGGGGGCTTTTTCCCCCTTCTGGGTTGAGTCTAGCCTTGGAAAAGATATGTGTCCCTGGTTGTGGGCCAGGCTCTCCCAAAGCTGTCTAAGTTCTGAGGCCTTCTGGTAGGGATGGGGCTTTCTGGTAGGGACGGGGCTACACTGGTCTTGCCAGGGACCGGGATTCTGAAAAGCATGTGGTGTATGGGCCCCTGGAGTGGCAGTCCAGGGGTGCCATAATTCACGGTGGATGGCAACACTATGAGTATGGCACCAAGGACACTGAACTTCCTACACATGTTTTTCACACCTGCCTCTAAGGCCCGCCTTTTGGTCAGGAGTCAGGACCAGAGAAATTTTCTATTCCTGGCCGAAGGGCCTGCCATAGTATTGCAACGTAACATATGCAGACTAGGCCGCAATTAACTTTTTATCCCCTAAATGGGTTTTTATTGCAATGCGCAATACAACAGTATGCAATGGGTGTATCTTACTGTAACATATGCAGACTAGGCCGCAATTAACTTTTTTTTCCCCTAAATGGGTTTTTATTGCAAAGCGGAATACAACAACAGTATGCAATGGGTGTATCTCCCTGTAACGTATGAATGAAAATCTGAAAAATAATTGTCCCCTTAATTGGTGCTTGTTGAATAGCAGATTTGAAATGCAGTGTCTAAACGCTGTAAGTCACAGTAAATATGAAGGAAAAAGGTTTTTTTCTTTTTTAAATGCAGATTAAGCAGACACATATGCACTCAGCTTGCATGGCCGCT
This sequence comes from Pelophylax lessonae, assembly GCF_965119305.1. Taxonomy (NCBI): domain Eukaryota; kingdom Metazoa; phylum Chordata; class Amphibia; order Anura; family Ranidae; genus Pelophylax; species Pelophylax lessonae. The sequence goes on along the minus strand of NC_138770.1, from coordinate 167,578,095 downwards.
ACACACCGCACGCCTAACAGATCAGATACTGTTGTTGTTCTATTCCGCTATTGAATAAAAGAAAACCCATTTGAATGAAAAACTGAAAAATAATATTTTTTTCCCTAAATACTGAAAAATAATTATTTTCCCCTTACATTGGTGCTTTTTGAAGAGCAGGTTAGAAAAGCAGTGTCTGTCTAAACACTGTATGTCAAAGTAAAATATGAAGGAAAAAAGTTTTTTTCTTTTTTAAATGCAGATTAAGCAGAGCTTGCATTAAATGTGCGGCACCGCATGCGGCCCACCTAACAGACTGATAAAAGTTTTTTTTTTCTCCTTTCTCCTCCTCACTGGGCTCAGGTCAGGGCATAAAGATCGTGCACTGCACCCCCACACAATACAATCAATGTAGATCACTGTCTGATTAAAGAAGATTCTTCCTATTATTTCCCTCAAAGCAATCTCCAGCCTGCCCCTACAATAATCTCCTATCTCTCCCTCAGCAGCAGCGCGCGCGCTAAGTGACTCCAGCTTATATAGACTTTGGGTCACATGCTGCACTGGCCAATCCCAGCCATGCCATTAGTAGGCATGGCTGTGATGGCTTCTAAGGGCACACTAGTTAAACGCTTGCTGATTGGCTGCCTTGCACCTGTTGAAACCGTGACATTAAAACCGCGCCAAAACATCAAATAACATTACCGAACAACGGACAGTACCCGAACATACAGTGAAATGTTCGGGTCCGGGTACCGAATACCCAAAAGTCCGGTACGATCCCAAACAATACAGTCCAGGGTTCGCTCAACCCTAGCTGTAAGCCATAATAATCAAAATGAAAAGAAAGAAAGGTGGTCAGGCACGCCGTTGTACCATATATGCTTCTTTCATGCTGCACTACAGTCCTGGCAGAGACAGACGTGCTTTACGGCTCTGAGCTGTGCGGGATTTCTCCCACACAGCTGACAGGTGAGAGTGCGACAGTCCTGGAGGAGAGCGGAAGTGCTCGTTTTACGTCTCCAGGCTCCCACGTGTAGAGGTCTCACATATGATCATCCATCCCGGCGGGTCCATTGCAGTCTCTGTACATGAATTGCCTTACAAGCCTATGTATATTGATTTCTGGTAAGAGGCTAATTCTAACTTTTACACGTGGTGACACTCTGTATGTGGGTGAGAAATCTGGGCTCGTAAACCCTTTTCCAAATATCTGATGTAGTGTATATGCTACTATACGTTAAAAAGCGGGTAAGGAGCCATCTTAACGCATTGCCGTGGTCACTTTTCTTATCACTTGGGGATATTGAAATTTCTGGACTTTTGGAAAAGGACACTTATTTTGGAACATTTCAGTGAAGACTTACGTGTCACCTATTTTGATTGGACTTGTTCACTTAATATTTACTTAGTGCATGTTGTCACTATTCAGTTTTTTTAAATATTTGCACCCATTTTATATTTATTCACATTTATTTTTAGATGTTGAATTTTTTTGGATTGTTTCTACTTCTAGGTTTAATTCTTTGAGCACACTAGTTTATTTATTGAGCAAAAAGTGGAAAATTCCCCTGTTTGTGGGACTTTGTAGGCACTTTCAAATGACTAGCATCAACATCAAAAAATAATATATATAATTTGTATTAGAAATATAATTTATTGAAAATACATATATAGTTTAAAATGAGGCAAGCTGTATATAATACATGACAGGAATGAGCAGATAACAACCGCAAGACACCAGGGTATGTACCCAATGTGTTTCGAAGTCAATTGTAACTTCTTCCTCAGGGGTAACCTTGGGTGGTTGTCTGTTGGTAATCAATTACAAGTGTAAGTCATTTGTATATTTATTACAATACATATACAATGTATATCACATATATATCAACAAGACATACATCAGAATGTTTATACAATGAAAAAGTAAGATGCACTTACATATTTTGCTTTTTAGTAAGGATTGTAGGCTTGCAAGAAAATGGATAAAAACAGACGATCAGAATGATTAGAGGTCTGACCGGTGGTCTGCTGCCCAAAAAGGTGAAAAATAAGTAATCACTAATGATCCCCAGGTAGTTTGCTCAAAAGTGTGTGTTAGCCAGCAGCAAGGCTGGTTGGGAACAGCTGAAATCAAATTGATAAGGAGATCCTGCTGTGTAGAGATTTTTATCCATTTTCTTGCAAGTCTACAATCCTTACTAAAAAGCAGAATATGTAAGTGCATCTTACTTTTTCATTGTATAAACATTCTGATGTATGTCTTGTTGATATATATGTGATATACCTTGTATATGTATTGTAATAAATATACAAATGACTTACACTTGTAATTGATTACCAACAGACAACCACCCAAGGTTACTCCTGAGGAAGAAGTTACAATTGACTTTGAAATGCGTTGGGTACATACCCTGGTGTCTTGTGGTTGTTATCTGCTCATTCCTGTCATGTATTGCATACAGCTTGCCTCATTTTAAACTATATATGTATTTTCAATAAATTATATTTCTAATACAAGTTATATATATTATTTTCTGATGTTGATGCTAGTCATTTGAAAGTGCCTACAAAGTCCCACAAACAGGGGATTTTCCCACTTTCTGCCTAGTACTTATTGATGTGGCACTTTATGGGATTGTCTGTCAAGAGCTAAATTTCTGCAGTTTATATATTGTTTCATCATTTAGTTATTACATTAGGTTGGAATCCTAGTTGCTGCCATTATTTTATGTTAGCACACCCTATTACTTTTCACCTAAAAGAAAGAACTGCTTGAAATATATTACTCTGTGTGTAACAAATCTACAGTATATAACATATGACTTTCACTTATTTTATTGCAATACTGAAAAAAATAACTTTTTGATGATATTCTAATTTTTTTAGATGCACCTGTATAACTAAATGTATTTAAAAATACTATAGTTTTATTTTTGTTTTTTCTTTACTGTTATCATAAAGCGCAGTATGAGTTTAAGTTAAAGAAATGATTGTCATTCTATATGCACAGATAATCTTGTCTTCACGGTTAACTGATGGCTGTATGGTCAAAGTGTTAATAACACCTCCCTCCATATTGTTCTACAAGGGGAAATTCTAGAAAACATTATTTCCGTGGGCACAGGAAGAATAAGCAGCATAGAATAGTACTATTTCTGTTTCTCAAGGCTCCCGGTATAAGTTAGATGGCAAAGTCAGATATTAGTATGAAATAATGCCTCGTTTCCACTGAGTGGTACGATACGGTTCGGTTCAGTACGGTACTGTTCGGAACGGTACACATTGCATTTCCACTGCCAATATTACCCTTACATGATAGGCGTGGTGTAGCAGGAAAGCTGTGATAGACGATTCTCTGTCAATCAATCAAAGTTCTGCAGAGTGTAGCTCCACCCTGTTGGTACGGTACTAATGTGCTTGGTACCCCAACGAAAGGGTACCAAAAAAGTGGTACGGTACGGTTCGGAATTAGGGTACCATTCATAATGGAAACGGCATAAATAGCGTACCGTAACTAACCGAACCGTACCAGAAAGCTCAGTGGAAACGAGCCATAAAACTACTGACTGTTCCATACCTCTAATTTTTTTGTACTAAACCCACAACTGTAAAATCTGTCTGTAGATGCAGAATAGCGTGCTTGGTATACTTACTAAGTAACTTAAAGAGGAAGTAAACTTCCTCTGCAGACATTTACTTATAGGTAAGTGTATAATAAGGGTTACCTATGGGTAAATCTATAATAAGGATTACCTATAGATAGTGAAAATATCTCCTAAACGTGTACCGTGTACCCAATCCCTCAGGAGCCTCACAGACCACGCTGCAATAAGGCTTGTTACTCCTGTAGGGGTGTATACCTCCGGTGAGTGCGGGAGTAATTGGAGGGGTGCACCTGTGTGTCTCACTCACCACTTACATCACCCATAAAGGTTTTGAAGCACCTTAATGTCCCCGAAATTGCTGCTGTTCACCGATTATTGAATATATATATTTTTTTCACATCACTGAATCACTCAGCAAGAGAAAGACTGTTGATTTGCTGTTTTTGGTTTTTGCTGTTTTTGGGACTATTATTTCACTGCATGAGCATTATTTTTTGCTATATTTATTGTTATATTCATTTACCATCAGTATAGATGTGATTTTATAAATTTTACTGCACGGTTCACTTATATATACCGGTTAAAACACACACCATATTAAGTGTGCTGTCACACACTCATATTCTCTATATACACTCTTTTTACTGGCACAATTATTTATTTATTTACTATTTGCACTCGAACACTTTATTACACTCCAACAGGAGAACAGTTTTTATATTTTTTTGATACTGTGTTTTCAATTAACACTATAGCACTTTAAACTGGAATATTTTTTACTTCTTTAGCACTTTATATTAGGCAGCGCCACTTTACCTCACCTTACCCACACACCTGTATATATGTCTACACCCTCTCACACCTGTATATATGTCTACACCCTCTCATACCTGTATATATGTCCACACCCCCTCACACCTGTATATATGTCCACACCCCTCACACCTGTATACTGTATATGTCAGTCCCCCTCACACCTGTATATATGTCCACACCCTCTCACACCTGTATATATGTCCACACCCCCTCACACCTGTATATATGTCCACACCCCCTCACACCTGTATATATGTCCACACCCCCTCACACCTGTATATATGTCCACACCTCCTCACACCTGTATATATGTCCACACCCCCTCACACCTGTATATATGTCCACACCCCCTCACACCTGTATATATGTCCACACCCCCTCACACCTGTATATATGTCCACACCCCCTCACACCTGTATATATGTCCACACCCCCTCACACCTGTATATATGTCCACACCCCCTCACACCTGTATATATGTCTACACCCTCTCACACCTGTATATATGTCCACACCCCCTCACACCTGTATATATGTCTACACCCTCTCACACCTGTATATATGTCCACACCCTCTCACACCTGTATATATGTCAGCAACTGTGTCCTTATAAATGCTGGTTTACAAAGCAGATACAGCCCAAATATATCCAACTTGCTGCTTGTACACAGTGGTTTTGACTCGTGAACTCTTCTTAGACCATAATATAGAAGATATAGTAAGTCAAGTTGATATTGAAAACTAGTACCTAAAAATCTGTGAGATAATACAATCATTATTGTTGTGGTTAAGTAGATAAACAGGACTTAATGTGCCCTTCACTAAATCAGATTTTTTTCATTCTGCTATACTGTAGTTGATAATACTGCTTTTAATTCTTTCTGAATAAAAAATAAAATCCAAAGTTTAATTATATACTTTATAACAAGATACAATATATTCTGTGTAAACAGGCCCGCATTAACAGTGAGTGCCGGTTCGCATATATGTGATGCGGGAACTCTGCAAATCTACTGCGGGTTCCCGCATCGCATTCAACTCGCAGGCAGTGCACACTGCCATATGCGAATCGTGGGTGGTGTCAATACAAAATCAAAGACACCCCCAGATCAGTTCGCATATCACAGTGCGAACTGTCAGTTCAAAACCCATGCAATCCGATTCTGGTGCGGACCCAAAAAAGGGTCCTGTGCGAGTTGTGTCCGAATGCGATGCAAATTCAGCCATACAATCTGTATTGCTAAATTCGCATCGCACAGATATCGCATGTGATTTGCAGAGCAGTGTGCTCCGAATCACATGCAATGTCTGTCATCGCACATATGTGAACCAGGACTAAGGCCTCTTTCACATGAAGGGTCTGAACGAGTCCATCTGTCAGTTTCTTATACGGACCTGATCAGATGGTACATTCACCCCTATGGAACGGTGGGTATAAACACACTTGTGCCTGTTTACACCCACCTACCTCCGGTTCACTAAAAAAAAAATAAAAAAAAATGGAAGGGGATCTGTCCTCCTCCGCCGTCTAGGTGGACCAGATTAGAGGGCAGTCGGGTGAAAACAAACAGTGGAATCTGTGTATTCCCACGTGTCCACTCTGCTCTGATCAGCAGGGTATTAGCAGACAGATCCCCCTCTGATCTCAGCAGAGTCCACTCTATGTGAAAGGGGCCTAAGCTGTCCAAGTAAACCAAACGAGAAATGACCCAAACAGACTATTTACTTTGCTAACAGATGTGCATCAGCTAGATACAATATACAGCTCTGTGTTCCTGCAGCAGAACGGGTGCATCTTATCCCAATCCCTGGAAAAAAATCAAGTCAGACTGAGTGCTGCTCTGGAAGCCTTACATTTTTATGAATGAATATAAGGCTTTTTCTGATTGGCTGTGGTAGAGATTGTGATGTCATCTGTCCACCTCTCCACAGCCATTTAGAGGAAGTCTTGAATTTATTGAGAATTTATTGATAAAAATATATGGCTTCCTATCAGGGGCGGCCCGTCCATTGGGGGCGCCGGGGTGCCGCCCCCCCATCCATGCGTCTGGCCCCATAATCTACAAGCGGGGCGCAGGACGCATGGATTCCAATAGGGATTTTTTTTTTGAAGCACATGATTAGAGTCAGAGGCTCTAATAGGCTTCAAAAAAGGGTGGGCTCGGGGCACTGTGCCCTGAGCCCGCCCAGTTGTGTGACAATAGTGAATGAATATTGGGGGTGGTGGGGGTGCGCGCATTGGTTTGCCGCCCTCCCCCCCCGAATTACCGAGCACCAGCCGCCACTGCTTCCTATGAATGGCTGAGTAGCGCGCAGTCTGACTCGATTTTGTTTCAGGAACAGGATGGGAAGTCCCCATCCCACTGCTGCAACACAGGGCTGTATACTGTATGCAGCTGATACTACATACGGTTTATACAGCGCTCTCAGCAGATGCATCTGTTAGTAAAGAAAATAGGCCTAGCTTGGTCCAGATGAACTGCTTAAAGTTAAATCTAATGTGGAGTTCAGCTTTAAATCTGCCCATAAATTAACTAGCATTCCTGCTTGATGGAAGTCAATTGTTAGACTGACTTCTGTTGAGCAGGAATGACCAAAAATTCAGCCAGTCCCTGCTGAACTGGTCAAATTTCAGTCCATATATGGCTAGCTAAAATGGAAGTTGTAGAGGGATAGTAATTAGTATTTTATAGATATCAGACATTTACCCCAAGAGGAATTGGTAAGGCAAAGTGCTTCAAATGCAGATAATTTAGTGAATTGTAATGTGTTGGAGATTGTCTGAGAATATTGTTGGGTTTGCAAATATCCATGAAATGCTTGTTTGATTTGGAGATCTGTAGATGACCAGATCCATTTGGTTCTCACATCTACCAGGTGACCAAACTAAAGAAAATTCTCCAAGAATGAGACATTTGTGAAGATGTACTATCTGGGATTGATGGGTTAAAAAGAAAGAAAATCATAAGAGACACATATTGGAGGTCAAATGGTATTGGTAAACTCCTTTTATTTGATTTTTAAGGTTGCCTATCGCACTTAACAGAATGGCATTTGTGGGAGCTCCATTTTGTAAAGCATACCCAATCAAGTGCAAGAAAAATAAAAAAAGCATTTTGACTTGATGGAAATCTGAAGAGTTTTACCACATTAACGAAGCCCTGTGGAAAATGAGTGCAACTGCACTTGCAAAGTGCACAGTCTATTTTCCTTTAGTAAATACACCCCGGTGTCTCACTTGAATATACTTTTTTTTCACTTTTAAAAAATAGTGCTGGTTTTTGACTATACATCTTGAGGAATTGTCATTTACGATCATCTGCTAACACAAAGTGTGGGATTGATTTACTAAATTTAGAGAGAGCAAAATGTGCTCTGCATAGAAGCCTATCAGCTTCCATTTTTTTTTTGTCAAAGCTTAATTGAATAATCTAGAGTTAGAAGCTGATGGGCTACCATGCACACCTTCACCAGGTTTTGCATTCTCCAGTTTTAGTAAATCAACCCTGTGTCTTTTGGGCATTTTGCTATTTTTTTCTTACAAAGGAATAAAAGGCTTGGAGCAGGGGTGTCAAACTCAATTTAATCGCGGGCCGCATCAGCATTTTGGTTGCCCTCAAAGGGCCGGTTGTATCTGTAAGACTAGATGTCTGGAGCACCCCATCCCCCTTACATCAGATGTCAAGAGCCCCCCACTATCAAAAGTCCCCCAACCTCCCTTGAATCACAGTGCACCCTACCTTACATTGTGCTGCTGCAGGGAAGAAGCTGGGGACAAAGATGGGAATCAGACAGTGCATGGTCTACAGTTGAACTGGAGGAGGTCTGGAGTCAGCTTCCAGAGTCTGCTGAATGCTGAGACCAGGGGAGGCAGAGATGAGGGGGTGCTGGGGCAGAACAGAGAGGAGCAGGGCCCTCCTCTTTGCTGAGAGGTGGGTGGGCAGAGACAGAAGCGCAGGATCTGGCAGAGGAGTTCTGTCCTCCTCTCTGCTACCGACTGCTGAGGCAAGGTAGGGGCAGAAACAAGGGGGTTTCCACCGCAGCAGCAGCAGTGTGAGGGCCAGATTTGGCCCATGGGCCTTGTGTTTGACACATGTGGCTTAGAGGCTGCTTTAGGTGTGATACCATTAGGGCTTTTTTTCTAGAGAATAGGTGCAGGTACACCCCTCTTACCAGTCACCCCTTGTCTCTACCCCCTACCCACCTCCCAGTACTGTCCCTGGTTCCACCCCTATCCACTCCCCAGTACTGCCCTTTTAAGAGAATACAGAACCAAAAAAAAAAATAGATCCTCTGAAGCTTGCAACAATAGACCCCCACCATCAACAATAGATCTACCAGCAGCTATCATCAATAGAACCTCCAGCAGCAAGCAACATTGGCCCCATCCTCAACAGTAGATCCCTCCCAGCAACAGTTGACCCCCCAGCGACCAGACTTGTATAAAGTACTCGAAATTTCTACTTGAGTAAAAGTACAAGTGCTCGATCAAAAAATTACTTGAGTAGAAGTGGAAGTGCTCGCAGAAAAAGTTACTTAAGTAGAAGTACTAAAGTATTCAACATTTTTTTTACTTAAGTATTGCAAGTAGTTTTTTCAAAAAATTTGCTACTTAAGTACTAAAAGTAAAAAGTACCAGTAGTTTTGAAAAAAAATTCCTACTCAAGTACTGAAAGTAGAAGTACAAGTACTGTGTTATGTAGTTATTAAAGAAATAAGTCAAAAGTTTAAACATCATATTGTTTTTATTATTTCAAATGATTTATTCAAATGATTAACCTGTGTTTGTTAGTAGTTTCTTGATGCACTTTAAGCGCTGTAGCACCATTTATTTGTTTGTTTCATATTTTCTTTTTATTGGAAAGATTTGGTATAGCAGCTTTTATTATACACAGCCTTTATTTTCGTATGCGCTGATTTACAAATGACATTATACACATTTTTTTGAGCTTTATGCAACCTGCCATCTACTGTTCTGGCAGTGGTAATTTTTTTAAAAGTAACGAGTAACTATGCAGCACAAAAAAAAAATACTTGAGTAGAAGTATCGAAATCATCGAAAAAATGTAGTGAAGTAAAAGTAGAAGTAGGAGGAAAAAATTCTACTCTAGGAAAGTACAGATACCGCATTTCGGTACTTAAGTACAGTACTTAAGTAGTTCTACTTCGTTACTATACATCTCTGCCAGCGACAATAGATTCCCTAAAAGCCAGGCAACAATAGACCTCCCAGCACACTCCACCATCTCTCACCACTACATACAATACATTCAGTGCTGAAGGTGCCAGAACTCCCCTGCGTTCCTGCTGAAAATCTGTCCGTTTTTATTGCTGTCTGTGTCACCGTTAGGCCTCTTGCACACTGCAGCTTAACCACTTTCAGACCGGAAGATTTGACCACCTTCCTAACTAGGCCCTATTTTGCGATTCGCCACTGCGTTACTTTAACGGACAAATGCACGGTTGTGCGACGCTGTATCCAAACAAAATGTACTTCCTTTTTTTCCCCACAAATAGAGCTTTCTTTTGGTGGTATTTGATCACCTGTGCAATTTTAAATATTTGCGCTATAAACAAAAAAAGAGCGACAATTTTGAAAAAAAAATAAAAAACAATATTTTTCACATTCTGATATATAACATCCCCCCCCCCCCCCAAAAAAAAAATGTAAAAATCAAAATTTTTTAACATTTTAGGCCAATTTGTTTTCTGCTACATATTTTTGTTAAAAAAAATAGCAATAAGCGTATTTTGATTGGTTTGCGCAAAAGTTATCGCATTTACTAACTATTGGAAAGATTTATGTCATTTTTATTGTTTCTTTTTTTTATTAGTAATGGCAGCGATCTGCAATTTTTTGCGGGACTGCGACATTGCGGCGGACAGATCGGACCCCTAACTGACATTTTTGACATTTTTGGGGGGACCAGTGACATTACTACAGTAATCAGTACTATAAATATGCACTATTACTGTAATAATGACACTGGCAGGGAAGAGGTTAACGCTATGATGTGTGGGGGGGGGGTTCTGTAACACAGACAGAGATCGCAGGTTCAGTTATGCTGAACTCTCCCTGTCTGTCACTGAGAAGATCCACCTGCTTTGTTTACATAAGCAGGCGGGTCTTCTCACACTTTCCCCGACGATCGGGGAAGGGAGGCGGCGATCGCCGCCTCTACTCCTCCGGTCCGACTCCCACTGTGTCTAAACACAGCGGGAGCGAGCCTCCGGCGGCGCGCGCCCACCACCGAGACCACTAGGAGTCCAATGATGTAGGTCGACATGCCGCAGTAGTATTACTGTGAGCGGACGGCAAGTGTTAAAAAGCTCAGTACAGTTTTTTTTTTATTGAGCTAAAATACAGCCCATTAATTGTAATGTGCCTATGCACACAGGCGTGTAAACATGCGCCATGCATTCTCCAGTAAAAAAAAGAAAAAGAAACATCTGCTTTTTGTTCAGTAATTTACGCCTCAATTTACGTGCAAATACGCGTGAATGTGCACAAATACCCATTTACATATTGTGCACAACAAGAAGGCAAGAATAATTGCGCAAATGCATATACGCGAAATTGTGTGTAAATACGTAAAAATACATAAAAAAATAAATAATAATTCAAAAAAAGTAGATGCTCAAGCGGGAGTATCATGTGCAATAGGCCTTACGGAAATTCACCCTCTCGATTTGTCCTGTTTACCATTATCGAAAGTAAAAGAAAATCCCACATTTTTTATTGTCCCCAGAAAAAAAATAGAGGGGAAATCTTCCAAGGGGGACACTAGTTCTGATTACCTGGGGGGGTACCCAAGGAATTCCCTTAATTAGCAGTCTATGATGATAAAATGTTTGGCTATAAGAAAGGAAGTGAAGGGAAATCTCTGCATTGGGACATACAGTACATGGCAAAAAAAAATAAAAATATGACAGTGGTCATAACCCTTCCTTCCTCTATACAAATATAAAAAAAAAGTTTTGTCTATATTCTACTTTAACATCTGGGTTGATTAGGCCACTGAACAAACTTCCCATTTTTTTCCTACCGGATCTGGATGAAATTTACAGTTTTAAGTTTCTGGAATCCAGTAAGAGTTACAGCAGAATCGCTTAACGGTTATCATTTTACCTGGCAGCACTAGAGTTGTAGGTTGGAATCCCAATCTTAGCAATCCTTGCATGGAGTTTGCATTTCTCCCTGTGCTTGCGTAGCATTCCTTCCACCTAAATGACTGTAGGTTAATTGGCTCCTGCATGAAAATGGCCCTAGCATTAGTATGTGCGAATGTGAGTTAGGGACTTTGGATTGTAAGCAGTGACGGTACAAGATCATCCAGCGCCCAGGGCAAAGATGCCAAACTGCGCCCCCCCTTCCCTTAGGATTAGGGTCAGGGTGCCCCCATCTCTGCAATAAACCATTTCGCCCAGGGCAGCCCCCTCTCTGGCCCACCTCTTGTCCCGGCCCTGATTTTAAGCTCCTTGAGGACAGGGACTGATGTAAATGTACAATATACAGTATCTCACAAAACTGAGTACACCCCTCACATTTTTGTAAATATTTTATTATATCTCTTCATGTGACAACACTGAAGAAATTACACTTTGCTACAATGTAAAGTAGTGAGTGTACAGCTTGTATAACAGTGTAAATTTGCTCTCCCCTCAAAATAACTCAACACACAGCCATTAATGTCTAAACTGCTGGCAGCAAAAGTGGGTACACCCCTAAGTGACAATGTCCAAATTGGAACCAAAGTGTCAATATTTTGTTGGACACCAATGTTTTCTGGCACTGCCTAAACCCTCTTGGGCACGGAGTTTACCAGAGCTTCACAGGTTGCCACTGGAGTCATCTTCCATTCCTCCATGACGACATTGCGGAGCTGGTGGATGTTAGAGACCTTGCGCTCCTCCACCTTCCATTTGAGGATGCCCCACAGATGCTCAATAAGGTTTAGGTCTGGAGACATGCTTGGCCAGTCCATCACCTTTACCCTCAGCTTATTTAGCAAGGCAGTGGTCATCTTGGAGGTGTGTTTGGGGTTGTTATCATGTTGGAATACTGCCCTGAAGCGCAGTCTCCGAAGGGAAGGGATCATGCTCTGCTTCAGTATGTCACAGTACATGTTGGCATTCATGGCTCCCTCAATTAATTGTAGCTTTCCAGTGCCAGCAGCACTCATGCAGCCCCAGACCATGACACTCCTACCACCATGCTTGACTGTAGGCAAGACACACTTGTCATTTTACTCCTCACCTGGTTGCCGCCACACATGCTTGACACCATCTGGGCCAAATAAGTTTATCTTGGTCTCATCAGACCACAGGACATGGTTCCAGCATTCCATGTCCTTAGTCTGCTTGTCTTCATCAAACTGTTTGCAGGCTTTCTTGTGCATCATCTTTAGAACAGGCTTCCTTCTGGGAGGACAGCTATGCAGACCAATTTGATGCAGTGTGGGGCGTATGGTCTGAGCACTGACAGGCTGACCCCCCACCCCTTCAACCTCTGTAGCAATGCTGGCAACCTCTGGATATGACCCTGAGCACATGCACTCAACTCCTTTGGTTGACCATGGCGAAGCCTGTTCTGAGTGGAACCTGTCCTTGTTAAAGCTGTATGGTCTTGGCCACCATGCTGCAGCTCAGTTTAAGGGTGTTGGCAATCTTCTTATAGCCCAGGCCATCTTTATGTGGAGTAACAATTCTTTTTTTTCAGATCCTCAGAGAGTTCTTTGCCATGAGTTGCCATGTTGAACTTCCAGTGATCAGTATGAGAGAGTGAGAGCGATAACACCAAACTTAACACACCCGCTCCCCATTCACACCTGAGACCTTGTAACACTAACGAGTCACATGACTCAAGGGAGGGAAAATGGCAAATTGGGCCCAATTTAGACATTTTTACTTAGGGGTGTACTCACTTTTGTTGCCAGCGGTTTACACATTAATGGCTGTGTGTTAATTATTTTGAGGGGACAGCAAATTTATACTGTTATACAAGCTGTACACTCACTACTTTACATTGTAGCAAAGTGTCATTTCTTCAGTGTTATCACATGAAACGATACAATAAAATATTTACAAAAATGTGAGGGGTGTATTCACTTTTGTGAGATACTGTATATATGTAAAGTATTGTCAGTGCTATATACAGTAAATACCTGAAATAAATAAAATATGAAAATAAAATACATCTTGTGTCTGAGTCATGTGTCCAGTGCCACCAATTCATCAGTAAAAGCCCCTCTGCATCATACTGCTATATAAGTTTAGGAACTATTTACGTCAAATCTTACATAACCTCAAAAGCCGTTGTACTGTCACTGTTCTCAGTACATTTACGCAACATCCTGATGGTTTCATTCTGAACTTAGCTTGTGAATGACTTTACAGAGTGCCTGTTGGACCTGTAATAACCAATAACTATGTCCTAAGCATTTTAGTTTGCTAAAGAAGAGCTTCAAAAGAAGTCATAATTGACAAACCCTTTATGGATGATTGAAATGGTTCATTTGAGTTCTTTTTGGTAACTGCTGGACTTTGAAGATTACACTGGAAATAAAGAAGTAACTATATTTTACTTTTTCTCACCACTTCCTCCAAAAGTTCTCTATATGTGGTGATACATTTAACCCCAGTTTAATATTATTTCACTCAATTTCAGAAAAACTGGACATTATTGGTACCTGCCAGGGGTGTAACTACAGATCATGGTGCCCCAAAGCAAAATTTTGATGAAGCCACCAGCGATCTCCCTGCTGTCATTGATCCTAACATAGAGTATGACTATATTGGGGGGAGGTAGTAGGAGATCTGCCAACATTGTATATTACTATGAACCAGTGCCGTGGACAGAAGTTCTTAGATAAGAGGGAGCATCATTACATAGAATGAAAGGGGAGTTCCAGGCACCTATATTAAAAAAATAAAAGTCGGCAGCTACAAAAAGTGTAGCTGCTGACTTTAAAAAAACAGCCACTCACCTGTCCCACGATCCAGTGGTGAGCTCACCCCAGCTGTCTTTATTCTCTGTCCTCTCTCGGCAGCGCCGGCATATTCTCTATGGGCACCTGGCTGTGACAGCTTGCAGCTTCACACCTGGGTGCCCACTGCACATGGGCAAGTCTTACGGTGCATCCTGGATTGGTGGATGCAGTCTCCTGGGACACGTCCATGTCTCAGAAGACTGCAGGGGGGAGGGAGGGAGGAGAACTTCCGTTTCCGAGTGCCATGTCGCTCAGAATGGAAGTGGGAGCAGGTACCAGTCAAAATCAGGTACCTGCTGACCCTTCCTTCCCCTCCCCCCCCCCGCTCCGCAAAAGTGCCAACTGTGCCTTTTGAGTGGAGTTCCTCTTTAACTTTTAACATTATTTTTCCAGCTACCTACCCTGTCCTTAGCAGCTCAACAGTCCTTTTTAGTATCTTAAATCTCAGGACCTTGGTGTAAATTCTAAGCCCTCATAACCCTTCTACCGCCACAGCAAGCAAGTGCTGAAAGAGATGGCCTAGTACTAAGTTAAAAAGAAAATTAAACAAAACTAAATTCTGCAAAACGGGGACAAAACCGGGGACTGGTCACCCTACCCTAGGCGGCAGTGTGCCCTAGGCGGCTGCCTAGTTTGCCTAGCAGAAGTGCCGGCCCTGATTCTATGCATGAAGGTAAAAAACCTTCAGTATGTAGCTCCCACAACAGCCCCCCTAATACCTACATACCTACCCGAGCCTGATCCTGATCCATTGATGTGCACGAGACCGGCTGTGGTCTCCACTCTCTGCCTCCTCATTGGCCATTGGCACCCGCTGCTGTCAATCACAGCCAGTGAGCAGGGGGCAGGGCCAAACCCAGTTCTGTGTGTCTTTTGGACACACAGAGAGGGGCTATGGACAGAGCACACACAAATTCCCCCATACCAAGTGCCTTGCTATGGGGTCACTCGGCAGGGGGAGGAACCCAGAGCATTGGCGGGGGACCTAATAACTAAAAAAAACTAAATTTGTAGTAGCAAAAATAATGACCATCATATTTTCTATATTATGACATAATTGTTGGTATTAGGTCATGCAATTACTCTCTAACTGTAATTCGAACCTCTTTAAACTTTTTTCTGTAGAACTACAAACAACCATCTTGTCAGCTTTTACCTGGGAAGTCTGAAAAAGATTGCCAAATTAGTTACAATTCTGCAGAGAAACAGCTTTCCAGGTTTTATCGCTAAAGCCTAATTAAACAAGCTGAGGTTAGAAGCTGATTGGTTTCTCTGCAGAATTGTGACTAATTTTGCCCTCTCTAGCTTTAGTAAATAAACCCCAAAGGGTTCATTTTAGTGCTCATTTTAGGTTAATTTTTTCTTACTGCACAGCCTGCAAAGAGGGATCAGTGACTAGCGACAATAATTCTTAAATCTCTTCCTGTGCCTCTGATGTCAGCTGTTTTTAACTGGACACTTTACAGGGGATACAGAGTCAGTGTCAAGAGAAACCTCTGCAATCCTTAAAGTGGTTGTAAAGCCTGAAGGTTTTTTACCATCATGCATTCTATGCAGGGCTGGTGCTAGACTATTTTGCGCCCTAGGCCAGACCAGCTACTTGCGCACCCCCCCCTCCCAATAAATAAAAAAAAAAAACTTCAAAAATCCCCTATTTCCCTATACTCGCAGCACACTCCATGCATTCTCAATACTCCCCCCCCCCTATACTTGCATCATTCGCAGTGTGTCAGAGGGGGGGAGCAGTGTGTCAGGGTGGGGGAGCAGTGTGTGAGAGAGGGGGGTGACCAGTGCTCCATTAATGCAGAGTGACCAGTGTGCCCCCATCAATGCAGAGTGACCAGTGCCCCATCAATGCAGAGTGACCAGTGCCCCCATCAATGCAGAGTGACCAGTGTGCCCCCATCAATGCAGAGTGACCAGTGTGCCCCCATCAATGCAGAGTGACCAGTGACCAGTGTGACCCCCATCAATGCAGAGTGACCAGTGTGCCCCCATCAATGCAGAGTGACCAGTGTGCCCCCATCAATGCAGAGTGACCAGTGATCAGTGTGCCCCCATCAATGCAGAGTGACCAGTGTGCAACCATCAATGCAGAGTGACCAGTGTGCCCCCGTCAAAGCAGAGTGACCAGTGTGCCCCCATCAATGCAGAGTGACCAGTGTGCCCCCATCAATGCAGAGTGTCCAGTGACCAGTGTGCCCTTATCTATGCAGAGTGACCAGTGACCAGTGTGCCCCCATCAATGCAGAGTGAACAGTGTCCCCCATCAATGCAGAGTGACCAATGTATGGGGATTAGAGCGCCGCATGATTAAACAGAGCAGGGTTCTCCTGCTTACCCGGCACGGCCACTGTAATGTGAAGTCCCGCTTCCTGGACCGGCTCCTATGATAGACGTCACCAGCGTGCTGTCTATTATAGGTTGGCGGCGGTCCAGGAGGCGGGACTTCACATTACAGCGGCCGCGCCCGGTAAGCAGAAGAACCCTACTCTGTTTAATCATGATAAGCGAGTAGGGCCCCCTTTATAGTTTGTCCTAGCACCTACTGTACCTAGGAGGGTGCTACATCTATAAAGTTTAAAATCATCTCTTAATTTACTGGTTATCATTTTGCAAATTCATAGAACAATCACTTCACCAACACTAAGAGCCCATTCATATTATTGCTTTGTGTTAGCGTGTTACATGTGTTTGTGCAGCGTGGTGCCATTCATTTTTAAAAAAGCAGTGGATCTTCTTGGTGCAAGTGCTGTAACTTACATAGAATAATTAACCTCCTGTAAATGCATGGTGAATGTCACATTAGGCGTAAGACAGCTATTCATTCTGAATGGCTCCCCATCTTACAGGGAATGATTAACCACCTATAAATTCTTGGTCAATGTCAGACTGAGAGTTAGGCAGCCATTCATTCTAAATGGCACCCCAGCACACCTTATACATGGGCCTGTCTATCAAGCACCTTTTTTCATGTGCTTAGGTGTATTAGGCGCCCATTCAAATGGGCTGTCTTAAAAAGGAAGTACACTCTCTTTTTTTACTTGCACCTACAGGCAAGCCTAAAATAAGGCTTACCTGTAGGCATAGTGAATATCTCCTAATCATGAACAGTTTAGGAGATATTCAGAGTGCATGCAGGTGATGACATCATTCACGCCGGACCTTTAGAGTCTGTGCTGTATGTAGTGTATTAACACAGACAGGCTTGTACAGGTTGCTTCTTTATTCACTGCACATCAGCATGCAACTAACTTCAGCCACACCCAGCTCCCAGACATATACATAATTGTAACATTTTGCAGACAGCAACTTAACCCGTTGCTTACCATACTACATTCCCTCCTCTCTTTGAATAAAACATAACATGCACAACATATTAATAAGATTAACAAAATGCATGGATGAACAACTAAAAATTTAAACTATAAACTCCTGACTATACACATAGTCCTTAAGGTAGGCCGGTGGATTTGTTGCTCGTTTTTCTCTCGGCCATTCCGATGTGGATGGTTGTGGATTGAAGTCTGGATCACTGGCAGTATCATCACTACTCTTTGCCTGTTCGCCATCTTCCGATACTTGACCTTCTGACTCAATAAATTTCTTCACAAATGAGGAATTACGCACTTTTGTGTGACCATCTAAATCCTCTAAAACCACTTGAGTACCTCTTTTCTCCTTTACAACATAAGGTTTAGGTTCAAAGGACGGAGCCAGTTTGTTAAACCGATCACTTTGAAGCAACACCTTATCACCCTGTTGAAGGCCACTAGGTTGACAATGGCGGCGGTGGTTTGCATACTGTTCAGCCCG
This sequence comes from Pelophylax lessonae, assembly GCF_965119305.1. Taxonomy (NCBI): domain Eukaryota; kingdom Metazoa; phylum Chordata; class Amphibia; order Anura; family Ranidae; genus Pelophylax; species Pelophylax lessonae. Next base: position 167,559,887 of record NC_138770.1, on the reverse strand, counting down.
GATCTTCCTTTCCTCATCAATATGCCGAAAAGGTTTCTGACTTGTAGGAGGACCCCCAATGTCTGGCAATTTTGTCCTGAATTTGCGACCACAAAGAAGTTCCGCAGGACTAACGCCAGTGACAGTATGCGGAGTTGTGCGATAAGCCAAAAGAAAACGCCACAGTTCCTTTTTCCAGTCTCTTCTCTCTAAATGAGCAATCCGCAAAGCTTTCAGCAAGGTTCGATTCTGGCGTTCCACTTCCCCGTTAGCCTGTGGCCAGTATGGAGTTGTACGATGATGTTCAATAGCATTTGATTTCAGATAATCCTGAAATTCCTGAGAAGTAAATTGGGCACCATTATCACTCACAATCCGTTTAGGCAACCCATGAGATGCAAAAATGCTCTCCAACCCCTCAATTACAGTTGATGATGTAGCTTTAGTGAGAACTACCACATCTTGCCACCTTGAATAATAGTCCACAACAACTAAAAGATGGTGTCCAGATGGAATGTCGCACAGATCAATGGCTAAATCTTCCCATGGTCCCTCAGGTAGAACAGTGTGAGTTACTGGTTCTGGTTTAGGTTTGCTGCCCACCAACTGACATGCTCGACATGAAGAAACCAAACGTTCCACATCCTTGTCAATTCCTGGCCACCAGACTTTCTCACGTAATCTTTGTTTGGTGCGTACAATGCCTTGATGGCCCTCATGGGCTAAATGTAATGTACGTTTCCGTAAGTCTTTAGGCATCACAATACGATTGCCACGTAGAACTAGTTGTCCTGCAATACTCAGCTCTTGTTTGATTCTGTGATAGCTTGGCTCACAATCCACCCAAACCCCTTGTCTTACACATTTCCTCAACCGAGCAATTTCCGGATCCACAGATGACAATTCTTCAACCTCCCGCGGTGTCAATGCCTGAGGCATGGCGTTAGTAGCCACAAAACAAATGTACTCTTCTGCCAGGTTATGAACAGGTGCAGAAGACTGAGGCAATCTGGAAAGTGCATCTGCCGCATTAGTCGGTCCAGGTCTGTACCGCACTGTAAAGCGATATGGTAACAATCTGAGAACCCATCTCTCAATTCTGGCGGATGGTTTTGAGCGTGGCGAATATATCACTTCCAGAGGCTTGTGGTCTGTGATGATTTCCAAATCAAGGCCGTAGAGATAGGTGTGAAACCTTTCACATCCCCAAACAACAGCCAAAGCTTCTTTCTCGGTCTGAGAATAACGTCTCTCTACATCAGTGAGGGATCTGCTTGCATACTGAATAGGCCTGTAATCGCCTGTGCATTGTCTCTGAACCAAGATGGCGCCTAACCCCACAGGGCTAGCATCGACAATAACTTGGGTGTGTGCAGTAGGATTGAAATAAGCCAAAGTTGTGGCGCAAGTCAGCCGTCTCTTAAGTTCATCAAATGCACCTTGTTCCAAAAAGCCCCACTTCCAAGGGACTGCTTTGCGAGTCAACACTCTCAAAGGTTCACTGACAGTCGCCATATCTGGAATAAACTTGGCACAGTAATTCACTAGCCCAAGAAAACTGCGTACTTCTGCAGGGTTTTCAGGATTTCTGGCATCAGACACAGCTTTAATTTTACAGTCCTCCGGACCAATGCCCCTGTCAGACAGCACATGGCCCATAAAAGTCATTTTATTCATTTGAAATGTGCATTTCTTCTCATTTAAAGTCAACCCTTTCTCCTTCAAGCGATTTAGCACTGCACGGAGACGTTCATCGTGCTCCTGTGTGTTTGTTCCCCACACAATTATATCATCAGAAATGTTATGCGTGCCTTCACAACCATGTAGCACTTGCTGAATCACATGTTGATAGGCCTCCGGTGCGGACGATACGCCAAACATCAACCTCTTGTATCTAAAAAGACCTTTATGGCTTGCAAATGTAGTGATGACTCTAGATGCTGGGGTCAATTCAATCTGATGATAACCCCATTTCAAATCCAGTTTACTGAAGACACTTGCCCCATTCATTGCATGTAGATCATCTTCAATAGTGGGAATTGGATGTCTCTCTCTCTGCACAGCTTGGTTAGCACATCTCATGTCCACACAAATCCGAATATCTGTGCCCTTTGGTACAACAACTAACGGCGATACCCACAGAGTGGGCCCTTCCACAGGTTCAATAATGTCAAGGTCTAGCAGCTCTGCCAGTTTGTGTTCAACAGGTGATCTCAGGCTATAAGGAAGCCTGCGTACTGGCTGTGCAATAGGCTTTACATGTGGATCAATGTGAAGCTCCAACTGAAAATCCTTTCATTTTCCAAACCCAGAGAAGCAATCTTTAAATTCCTCTTTCAATGCAGAAATAGCAGGAGACACCATATTCACTCTTGCGCTGCCTACATCACGGCCAATCTGTAACACCCCTAGTGCCATTGCGGTTTGACGACCAAGCAGAGGCGACCCTGTGCCATCTACAACATAGAATTCAGTCTGCAATGGAGGACCAGTCTCATGTGTTTGAACAGAGGTATAAAATTTGCCTTTAAGTTGCAGTGGTGTACTGGAGCCATAAGTATAAATCTGTTTAGTGGTGTTACACAATTTAAGGTGATTTTCTCTGCCATTAAGACTGTGCCAAGAAGCCAAGTCCATAACATTGCATGTAGCTCCAGAGTCAATCAACACTGACACATCCGTATTTCCAATCTTAATGGTTAATGTCCCAGCTTGCAGAGAACACAGGGAGAATATAAATTCACAGTCAGGAGCACTCTCTTTATCCTCAGCTATAACATTTACTTGTGCAGATTGTCCTTTGGTTTTGTTATCTCTGGTTGTACTTCTACACACAGCTGCAAAATGACCTGTCTTTCCACAAGCATAGCACATTTTATTCTGTACCACAGTGCAGTCCTGACTTGTGTGTCCCGCCCTGCCACATTTATTGCAGGTGATATGTAAAGTCCTCTGTGGAAAACTCTCTTTTCTACTCCAGATATTCCTATTATTATAGGTAGGTTTGGAGACTGTATTGACAGATGCAGTGTTCTTGGTTTCAATATGCAGAGCCTGGAGCTCAGACAGTTCAATGGCTCTTGCAATCTCCTGCAGACTAGTAAGTGTGAGACTAGGTTCTCTCAATAATCTCCTCCTGAGGTGCACAGATGTGCATTTCTCTATGACCTGATCTCTGATTATCTCCTCAGTTACAGTCCCAAAATCACAAGACTTTGCCAGATATTTCAGCCTAGTCACATAACTGTCTGTGGTTTCTCCCAGTTCTTGCACAGCTTGTCTAAACTTATATCTTTCATAAGGAATATTTTTCTTTGGCTCAAAGTACTCACTCAGTCTATTCATGGCTGTCTCATAGTCTGAATCTTCCCCTGTTGCTCCCAGGGTTTCAAAAATGTCCTGAACTTGAGGTCCAGCTAGATGCAGCAGCATGGCTCTCTTCTGAGCAAGTGCAGTCACTCCTGTGGCTATAACATAGAGCTGAAATCCCTTCTTCCACTTGTCCCAGCGCTGTGAGAGACTAGTGTGGTCTCCAGACACATCAAACGGTCCGATAGCCGGTAAATCCAGAAAGCTAGCCATCCTCGTCGCCAAAATGTAGTGTATTAACACAGACAGGCTTGTACAGGTTGCTTCTTTATTCACTGCACATCAGCATGCAACTAACTTCAGCCACACCCAGCTCCCAGACATATACATAATTGTAACATTTTGCAGACAGCAACTTAACCCGTTGCTTACCATACTACACTGTAAATGATGGCTCCCGCACGGGAGTAACGTCATCGTCACAGCGTCGGAGCCTGCGAACCCAGAAGAAACACCAGGGAACATGTCAGCTATCTGGTCACCGCTGAAACAGCTTTGTTCTAAGGTATTTCATAATGAACTAGTATGCGATGCATACCAGCTCATTATGCCGTTGTCCTACAGATTTTTATTTCCCCCAGGGTTTACAACCTCTTTAACCGCTTGCCGACCGCCGCACGACTATTAACGGCGGCGGTCAGCCCCTCATAGGCAAAGTGATGTAGGGGTACATCACTAGCCTGTGAGGCTCTAGGGGGTGAGCGCGCACCGCTTGGAGGCGCGCTCCCACCCCCTGCTCGCTCCCTAACTTCCCCGCGCGTGTGACCGGCGGACCCAATGTCCGCCGGTCACTCGCGATCGTCCGTTACAGAGGGAGAAAGGCAGGCAGCTAATGTAAACAAAGCCGCCTGTCATTCTCCCCTGTGTAAGTGCAGAGATCATACGGTCCTGCTATGTAGGATCATATATCTCTGTAGTTACACACACAGCCACATCCCATAACAGTTAGAAGCATGCCCCTAGGGACACACTTAACCCCTCCTTCTCCAATAAAGTTAACCCCTTCCCTGCCAGTGTCATTTTTACAGTAACAGTGCATATGTATAGCACTGATTACTGTAGTAATGTCACTGGTACCCCTAAAAGTGTCAAAAATGTCAGTCAAGGGTCCGATCTGTCTGCCGCAATGTCACAGTCCTGCAAAAAAAATCGCAGATCGCCGCCAAAAAAAAAACAATAAAAATTACAAAAATCTTTCCCTTAGTTAGTAAACGCAATAACTTTTGCGCAAACCAATCAAAATACGCTTATTGCGATTTTTTTTTACCAAACATATGTAGCAGAAAACAAATTGGCCTAAAATGTTAAAAAATTTTGATTTTTAAATTTTTTTGGGGGGAATTTCATATAAAAAAATGTGAAAAATATTGTTATTTTTGCAAAATTGTCGCTCTTTTTTTGTTTATAGCGCATGATCAAAAAATCGCACAGGTGATCAAATACCACCAAAAGAAAGCTCTGTTTGTAGGAAAAAAAGGACGTCAATTTCATTTGGGTACAGCGTTGCACGACCGCGCAATTGTCCGTTAAAGTCACGCAGTGCCGAATCGCAAAATAGGGCCTGGTCAGGAAGGGGGTAAAATCTTCCGGGGCTTAAGTGGTTAATGTACTGCATATTAACACGTGCACTACAACACCATAATGATGCAAATGAGCCCTAAGTAACATGTTTGCAAAGCATCAAGTTTGCCACTTACCTAGAATTTAATGATGGTTAATCATTCCCTGTACTTTTAACCATTTCTGAACCAGAAGATTTTTCCCCTAATGACCAGGCTATTTTTTGCGATTCGGTACTGCGTTACTTTACTGGGAAATTGCGCAGTCGTGCGATGCTGCACCCATATAAAATTGATGTCCTTTTTTTCCACAAACAGAGCTTTCTTTTGGTGGTATTTGATCACCTCTGCCATTTTTATTTTTTGCGCTATAAACAAAAAAAATAAAGAGAGACAATTCTGCAAAAAAAAAAAAACAATATTTTTCACTTTCTGCTATAAACCATTCTCAATAAAAAAAATTAAAAAATCAAATTTTTCATAATTTTAGGCCAATTTGTATTCTGCTACATATTTTTGGTAAAAAAAATCCCAATACGAGTATTTTGATTGGTTTGCGCAAAAGTTATCCTGTCTAAAAACTAGGGGAAAGATTTACGTCAATTTTATTTTTATTTTTTTTTCTAGTAATGGTGGTGATCTGCAATTTTTAGCGAGACTGCGACATTGTGGCGGACAGATCAGACCCCTAACCGACATTTTTAGGGGGACCAGTGACATTACTACACTAATCAGTGCTAAAAAATATGCACTGTTACTGTAATAATGACACTGGCAGGGAAGGGGGTTAACCCAGGGGCGATCAAAGGGTTAAATGTGAGCCTATGTGAAATCAGACCTGTGTTTCTAAATAGGAGGAACACCAAAGCTCTGTGATAGCAGAACAGGAAACTTTCTCATACAAGTACATGGTACAGCAGGCACATATCAGGAATATGAAATGCTGGGTTAACAAATATGTTCACACATATGCAATGCACACATATAAATCCACTGCGGGTTCCCGCATCAAACTCGACTTGCAGGCAGTTCACACTGCCATATGCGAATAGCTGGGGGTGTCAATACACAGTTAAGAATCATCTCAGTGCGAACTGTCAATTCGGACATGAATCGGATTGCACAGGTGTGATCTCTGACATGGCATATGTCTGATCCGGCACTTAAGACCTATATATTAGAACACCCAGAGCAGCTAGCTGTACTATCTATTTATAACAGGTGTGTATAATGGGCCATACACACTATTAGATTTTCTGAAGACTTTTTCCTTTAGACTTACCAAAACCATATAATATGAGGTCAAACCTAAACACTTTCAATTTGTATGCAATCTGGCAGGCCCTTGCACTACATAGAAAAGGTAAATCTGAAGGAAAAAGTCTTCAGAAAATCTTATGCGGTAGTATGTATGGCCCTTTAGTCTGATAACCAGTAAGTAGTATGTGTTTTTGTTTCAGAATGCAAAAACATATCCTCTTTATTTCTTTGAACATAGCTACCAAACCAGAAAACCACTTCCGGAATAAAACTTCCCTTTGTATTTTATTGTTTCAGTAAGTCAAGCTTCAGGCATTCTTAAAAAAAAAAAAAAAAAAAAGTTTTATGATAAGGGTACACAGTCTACAAAAGGAAAAAAAAGAGTTCAAGAAACAAACTAAAAAGCACAGGAACCTATAACAACCAGTCAAAATTAAAGTGACATTAAACACACACTGTTTAATTTACATTGCCCCTTCTATTTCTGTATATGGATAATGGCACTGTAATTATTTTCATTAAAACAAACATCTAAGTACCTTTTTCCTATGTGATATACATAGAAACATAGAAACATAGAATGTGTCGGCAGATAAGAACCATTTGGCCCATCTAGTCTGCCCAATATATCTGAATCCTGTTAATAGTCCCTGGCCCTATCTTATATGAAGGATAGCCTTATGCCTATCCCATGCATGCTTAAACTCCTTCACTGTATTTGCAGCTACCACTTCTGCAGGAAGGTTATTCCATGCATCCACTACTCTCTCAGTAAAGTGTTACTTCCTCATATTACTTTTAAACCTTTGCCCCTCTAATTTAAAACTGTGTCCTCTTGTGGTAGTTTTTCTTCTTTTAAATATGCTCTCCTCCTTTACCGAGTTGATTCCCTTTATGTATTTAAAAGTTTCTATCATATCCCCTCTGTCTCTTCTTTCTTCCAAGCTATACATGTTAAGGTCCTTTAAACTTTCCTGGTAAGTTTTTTCCTGCAATCCATGTACTAGTTTAGTAGCTCTTCTCTGAACTCTCTCTAGAGTATCTATATCCTTCTGGAGATATGGCCTCCAGTACTGCGCACAATACTCCAAGTGAGGTCTCACCAGTGTTCTGTACAGCGGCATAAGCACTTCTCTCTTTCTACTGCTTATACCTCTCCCTATACATCCAAGCATTCTGCTGGCATTTCGTGCTGCTCTATTACATTGTCTTCCCACCTTTAAGTCTTCTGAAATAATTACTCCTAAATCCCTTTCCTCAGATACTGAGGTCAGGACTGTGTCAAATATTCTATATTCTGCCCTTAGTTTTTACGCCCCAGGTGCATTATCTTGCACGTATCCACATTAAATTTCAGTTGCCAGAGTTCTGACCATTCTTCTAGTTTTCCTAAATCCTTTTCCATTTGACGTTTCCCTCAAGGAACATTAACCCTGTTACATATCTTTGTGTCATCAGCAAAAAGACAAACCTTACCATCGAGGCCTTTTGCAATATCACTTATGAAGATATTAAACAAAATTGGTCCCAGTACAGATCCCTGAAGTACCCCACTGGTAACATGACCTTGTTCTGAATGTTCTCCATTGACTACAACCCTCTGTTGTCTGTCACTCAGCCACTGCCTAATCCACTCAACAATATGGGAGTCCATGCTCAATGACTGCAGTTTATTGATAAGTCTTCTATGTGGGACAGTGTCAAAAGCCTTACTAAAATCTAGATATGCAATGTCTACTGCACCTCCACCGTCTATTATTTTAGTCACCCAGTCAAAAAAATCTATAAGATTTGTTTGACATGATCTCCCTGAAGTAAACCCATGTTGTTTTTCATCTTGCAATCCATGGGATTTAAGATGTTCCACAATCCTATCCTTTAATAGGGTTTCCATTAATTTGTCTACTATTGATGTCAGACTCACTGGTCTATAGTTGCTCGATTCCTCCCTACTACCTTTCTTGTGAATGGACACGACATTTGCCAATTTCCAATCTTCCGGGACAACTCCTGTTACTAATGATTGGTTAAATAAATCTGTTAATGGTTTTGCCAGCTCACCACTAAGCTCTTTTAATAATTTTGGGTGTATCTCATCAGGACCCTGTGACTTATTTGTCTTCACTTTAGACAGCAATCTTAGAATGTCTTCCTCTGTAAAGACACATGCATCAAATGATTCATCCTTTCAAGTGGAGGTCCTTCTCCTTCTTTTTCTTCTGTAAAAACTGAACAGAAGTATTCAGTTTTCTATTCTCTGTATTTTCTATTCTAGTTTACTCAGTTCTTTTATTTTATATTTTATTTTGTTCTGTTTTACTCTATTCTTTTATTTTATATTTTGTACACTGTCACATGACCCAGCTCTTTCTCAGCCTGTCTGCAGGGAAACTTAAGTCGGAGGAGCTTCTAGTCCTCTGCTGCTGGTGACATGTTCAAAATAAAAAAAAAAACAGCCTTTGGAATAGAGTAAAAAAAAAAAATTTTATATATATAAACTGGTTTAAATTGTTATACAAATATATATTTAAAATACAATCTTTATTATTTTTTGGCAATAGCATGGTGTTGGCAAATTTAGGCCAGTCACAGGCTGTGTCACGCCCCTCCAGCCTGTGTCTTAGAATATGAAGGAGATGAAGCCTCCATTAATCTACATGTACTATCCCGCCCCTATTGTATTTAGCTGGTTAGTGGGCATGGAGGCAGAGGGAGGGAGTGGGCTGTCATTTACTGTGTATACGCCCACATGTGTGACCCTCTAATAACATGGGCTGCTAAGATGTGATAGGGAGGAAATGCTCAGCCTAGAAACTTGCTGTAAACTGAGCATGTGCAGAGTTGCCACCACAGCTACAAAATTGCTAGCTGAATTGGGGAGAGAAATAGAGAGTAGAAGGATCAACCAGATTTTTTTGCAGAATACAGAAAACTAATCTCATAGTGATTGAGTGAGTATGAACAGCATGTAATACACCATTTATTGATAGTTTTTTATGATGTGGGTTTTTTTTAAATTCTTTATATTTTTATTATTTTCCATCAATAAACAAAGATATCACAGACAAAAACCCCTATTTTATATATTTGCGATAATTTTACCACTCCCTTCTGTTTCCATTTACAAATATTGCCCAGCCCCCTAAGTTCCAGTAAATTTTCATTATCCCATATAGGTGTATACTCTGTAAGACCCGAGTACCCAAATATTGATTTTATTATTTTCCATACCTTCCCCAGTAGTTTCACTGTTAAGCATTCGCCCACAACCCCCCAAGAGTTTGCCTCCAACGCCTCCATGAGCGATGTATGTGGGGTATAGGCCAAAAATGTTCGCGAGCTATAGCAGGTGGTATCATTACCCACTTACCAACCCTCCATCTGTTGTAACTGGGCTGCCAGAAAGTAGCTCCAAGGATTGGGACTGGCCAAGCCCCCCTTATCTCTCAGCAGCTGTAAAGTTCGCAAACGAACTCTAGCCTGGTTCTTTCTCCAGATCAATTTCATAAACAGGCCCTCTAGCCTCTTAAACCACACCCCAGGGATCCATAGTGGAGAGCTATGCAAAATACAGTATATAACAGTTGAGGCAACCATATTATTTTAATTAAACTACAGCGACCCACCACTGAAAAGGGAAGGCGATTGCACGTCCCACATTTTATTTTAAATGCTTTAAATTAAGGGCTCTAAGTTCTTCAAAATATACAGTCCAGTGTCAGCTGTTATGACTATTCCCAGATATTTGAAACTATTAACCACCTGCAGGTGACTAGTGCACTCCGGTAGCTCTTGCTCCAACTCATCAACTGGGAAAAATATAAATTTCTCCCAGTTGATGGAGAGTCCTGAGAACAGATCAAATCTCTTCACAGTATCCATAACCTCAATCAGTGAATGATTCACATCTTCCAGGAAAAGAAGAAAGTCATCTGCATATAGCGAGATCTTCTCCCCCTCTTTCCCGCTTCTAAAGCCTCTTATACCCTCCGCTGTTCTAATAGCTATGGCCAAGGGCTCCATCGCAATGGCGAAAAGCAGGGGTGACAATGGGCACCGTTGCCTCGTCCCCCCGGTTCAACGGAAAATATTCCGATGATCTTTGACCAAATTTCACTTTCGCCCTTGGACCAGCATACAACAATCTAACACATTATATAAAAATAGGGCCAACGTTGAACAGCGCTAGGGCTTGCCACAAGTAATTCCATTTGACGCTGTCCAACACTTTGACAGCTTTGAGGGATAGTATAGCTTGTGATCCCGACTTTTGATGTGGGTTAAGTGAAACTTTAAAATGACTAAAGTCAGATCAACAAAAGCTAGATTCTGATCCGTTACGAGTTGGAAATTGTATTTATCGCTTTGCTTCTTGCATTGGTTTATTGAATAAAATGGTTCGTCCAGCAAGGTGTTAGGACACCTACCCAGGTGCTAGAGGCTGTAGATTTAACACATTTACCATACCCAAAAAAGTGTGTGTTATACCAATCAACAATGTAACTCATACATTAAAAATCAGCCAATAACTAAAATGAAAGCAAAGTAAGTAATAAATATTTTATTGAGTCCTTGTTTTACTGTACATAACAAGCCATCCTATAAAATGATATAACTGAAACAGCAAAACATCATCATTTTTTTTTCTGTACTTTCCATTAAATTATTAATAAATAATCCAAGTTTATCTTATTTCAGTGAAGTGGGGATGGGCTTTATAAATATGACAGAATACATACATTCATTAAAAAACAAAAAAAAAACTCAAAGAATTGAGTAAAGAATTACATCTGCATGCAGAAGGTGTACAGTATGCTAAAGTATCCTGAAGCTACAATCAAGCATGCATTGAAATTACAATACCTTATTTATTTTACCACAGTACAAAAAGTTTATTTTAATTTGCAGCAGTATGTGAAACATAATTCTGCAGTTCATAATTCTGCATCAATCCCCAGACTTCCTTCACTTTATATAAGTTATTTCTAAATACATAACAACTGACTACACACATATGTCTTGCATTACTAAATTGTGATTGGCTGTCTCGTTTGCCTTGTATTGTGCTACTAGGGCTATAAAACAGCTCATATCAATAGACTGATTGATAATGTAAAAACAACAAAGGCAAGGGGAATTTGACAACTGTTACACATAGGCTATTGTGAAGACAGTTTGAACTAGTTTTGAGTAAATGGGTAAAAAGGTGGCGGTTATTAGAGAAAATAAAACATTATCAAAAATCATAATAGGTTGTAATAGGTTGTAAAATATATGAGCTTCCTATGTGCTGGCTTTCCATTTGATATTTCATGTTTTGAAACAGACAGAATTAATGATAGCATAAAGGAAATTGTTGATTTTTATGATATTTCAGTGCATAAAAAAAAAAAAAAAGATGTAAAAAAAAAAGTTCATAATCCTGTCATGTGAAATGGTCTACATGAGTGATTATCCACTCGCCAACCGCCTAACGTACTTTTATTGCGGCAAGTCGGCTCCCCTGCGCAAAATCACGTACCTGTACATGAGTTTGCGCAGGGGCTCCAGAGGGTGAGTGTGCCGCCGGAGGTGCGATCGCGCGCTGATTGGCTAGAGGGCCACCTGCGATCATACCTGAGTGACACAGAACAGCGGTCTGCCTATATAAGCAAGCGAGATCGCCATTCTGACAGGGAGGAAGACAGAGATCTTGTGTTCCTGCTAAACAGCTTGCCCCAGTCAGAGCAACCCCCACACAGTTAGAAATCACTCCCAGGGAACACATTTAACCCTTTGATCACCCCTGATGTTAACCCCTTCTCTGCCAGTGTCATTAGTACAGTAACAGTGCATATGTTTTAGCAATAATCACTGTAATAAAGTCGCTGTTCCCCAAAAAAAGTGTCAAAAGAGTCAGTTAGGTGTATGATTTGTTCGCCGCAATGTCGCAGTCCCACTATAAGTCGCTGATTGCTGCCATTACTAGTGAAAAAAAAATATTTAAAAAAATTACATAAAAATATCCCCTAGTTTGTAGACGCTATAACCTTTGCGCAAACCAAATCAATATACGCTTATTGTGATTTTATTTTAGGCACAGAGGGCAGGAAAGAATACCAGAATCTAGGGCCTTAGTGCTTTCAAAGCAATAGAATTACCAGCAAGCACTACAGCAGTACCATTTGACATGTTCAGGAAGAAATTCATATCTTACCGAACAAACTCTCTCCGCTGTATACCAAAACTAAACGGAGTTCACTATTAAATTAACACTTTGACTTTTTAATTATGATGAGCAAAGTTCTCAGAAATCATTATTACCAGAAGCGAAAAAAAGTACAATGCTCTTATTTATAAAAAAAAACCAAAAAAAAAAAAAACCTAAAAAACAGATTTCTATTTTCATATCTAAATGAAGGAAAAATATGTTAAGTTGTTCTGGGTGACACACACATTTTTATACACGAGGACCATTATAAGTGGTTTCATAGCTAACCTATTTTACAGTACATGATACTTCAACACAAATACACATTTATAAATCACAACCCTAAGAGCCCATTCACACTGCACGACTCTGTACTACTTCGGGGGCGACTTGTGAAGTCCCGTGCACCACGACTTCGGCGCGACTTGCACGGACTTCATATAATGAATGTCTATGCAAGTCGCTCCGAGGTCGCCCCGAAGTAGTACAGGACCCTTTTTCTAAGTCGGAGCGACTTGTGTCGTTCCTATTAGAATGGGTCCTGTAGCACTGCATGGACCGCGACCGACCGCGACTTGTCAGGCTGACAAGACGCTCTAGTGTGAATGGAGCCTTACTACAGCTGCATACAATGAATAAATAAATACAGTATATGCAAGTTTCTCCATGTGTTTTAAAACAATTACATGCATTAATAATTTAAAATATTGCTACAAATAAATTACTAGAATTAAATAACCATGAATCTAATGCCACTTAAATAGAGACACCAGTTATGCCATGGAAATGCCCAGTGTTTCTGTCATTGTAATCTTTACTCGTTGCTTTCTTCTGTTTGTAGTGCTTGTTGTGCTTTTTTCTTTTCACTTAAAAAAAAAAAAAACAGAAAAAAGATTAAAATATGACATAATGCATTTTGGTGAGACCTGTTTGTGGAAGACATTTGTAATGGGCATATTTGCAAGGTATTTATAATTTGACACAATGTAGATTAGCCCTATTTTCTCTCACTACAGAGGTCTTGGTATTGGTGTAAGACATGCATTAGGACAACACTTTGGCCAGCATACATATTGGACCACTTGACTTTCTTCTAGGCTACAGGTACCCAGTGCAGAACAGATTTGGCTATTCACAGTAATGGCCATGTTAGGGAGGTATGGGTAAGTCAGGAGGCTGCCAAGAGTCCACATTTGTTCAGAAGGTTGTGGATGCCCTGTAACCATAAATTATTTATTTAGACATTTGTGTATCTGCGGGGCTAGCTCTTGCCCTGGAAAAGCAGTCACTGGCCTACTAACAGGGCCTAAAATGAGCTTTTACTGTAAAAATCTGTATGTACAAGAGGCTTTTTAAATACTTACCATATTTCACAAAAGTGAGTACACCCCTCACATTTTTGTAAATATTTTATTATATCTTTTCATGTGACAACACTGAAGAAATTACACTTTGCTACAATGTAAAGTAGTGAGTGTACAGCTTGTATAACAGTGTAAATTTGCTGTCCTCTCAAAATAACTCAACACACAGCAACTAATGTCTAAACCGCTGGCAACAAAAGTGAGTACACCCCTAAGTGAAAATGTCCAAATTGGGCCCAAAGTGTCAATATTTTGTGTTGACCACCATTATTTTCCAGCACTGCCTTAACCCTCTTGGGCATGAAGTTCCCCAGACCAATTTGATGCAGTGTGCAGCGTATGGTCTGAGCACTGACAGGCTGACCCCTTCAGCCTCTGCAGCAATGCTAGCAGCACTCATATGTCTATTTCCCAAAGACAACCTCTGCATATACCGCTGAGTATGTGCACTCAACTCCTTTGGTCCACCATTGTGAGGCCTGTTCTGAGTGGAACCTGTCCTGTTAAACCACTGTATGGTCTTGGCCACCGCGCTGCAGCTCAGTTTCTAGGTCTTGGCAATATTCTTATAGACTAGGTCATCTTTATGTAGAGCAACAATTCATTTTTTTCAGATCCTCAGAGAGTTCTTTGCCATGAGGTGCCATGTTGAACTTCCAGTGACCAGTATGAGAGAGCGATAGCGATAACACCAAATTTAACACACCTGCTCGCTATTCACACCTGAGACCTTGTAACACTAATGAGTCACATGGCACCGGGGGAGGGAAAATGGCTAATTGGGCCCAATGTGGACATTGTCACTTAGGGGTGTACTCACTTTTGTTGCCAGCGGTTTAAATATTAATGGCTGTGTGTTGAGTTATTTTGAGGGGACAGCAAATTTACACTGTTATTCAAGCTGTACGCTCACTACTTTACATTGTAGCAAAGTGTAACTTCTTCAGTGTTGTCACAGGAAAAGATATAAAAAAATATTTACAAAAATGTGAGGGGTGTACTCACTTTTGTGAGATACTATAAATTAGAGTCTAAAAATTTTAATCTGAGTTTTAAATAGTGTTAACCTACCTGATGTCCTTTATCTTCTTAATAACCCAGGGCACATTAGGTCTGGAGCAAAGAACCCTTCCTTCCTTTGTGATAAACCTGGAAGAAATACATTGTATTTGAGAACACTTTTTATTAGCATTAAGATATAAACAGCAGATATGTATATAATCAGAAACTGGCTAGATTTTGCTCATATCAATCAAGCCTGTAGACAAAAATACTGTATGAATACAGCATGGAGCACAGCCCCCCCCCCAACAATGCAGCACTTAGGACCTCTGCAGCCCGTCATCTCAGGATCCAGTGCGATCACATTGGGGTGCAGTTATCTCCAGTCTCCCCCAGTATCTTCCATTCTAATCAAGTGATACTAAACCCAGGACATTTCTTTCAGTATATCTGGCCTCCCACAGTACACAAAAATGGGAATGCAATATTTTACTAAATATAAACTCCTAAATACCTTTTCTCATCAGCAGTTAGAGCAGTCTTGTGACTTCTATCAGTGTCCAGCCGAGCACTGGATAAAACTTGTAGAAGGAGTTTTTGGACTGCCCTATGAGACTGCAGGACCCCTGACCCTCTGTCTGGACAGTGCTGATTGGCCCTGTGCTGATCACATCCATTCTCCCATGAAAAAAAAAAAAACACTCTAGCAATGCACACCAAACCGAGCATGTGCAGCCTGACTCCATAGGCTCTGTGTTATCAGGAAATTATCAGGGGACAGTGTAAGGAAAGGAGGATTAGAGAAGACAGGATCAAACAGCCTTTTTACACAATACAGAGGATTAACCCCTTAGGTTCCAAGGTTAGTAGAAGAAGCATGCTTCTTTAGTTTAGTAACACTTTAATACTCACATCACAGCTTCAACACAAGGCGGACTAGCTTCTTGCAGGAGGAAGTCCACTATCTGATATCTGGATTTGGCTGTGGAGACCTTGGTGCAGCAGGAGCTAAATTTGCCAGGATCTGCAAATAATAACACGTGCGGAAAGTTAACGATCATGTGAAATTATATGGTATTAAACAAACCTTAAGGTGGCAGCAAACTGCATTTCACATATACACCATTTAATATTTCATAAAGGGAATATTTCCACCCAGCTTTTGGGTTGGTGCTAACAAGGTAAATCACCCACTGGCTTCTAAAATCTCTACATAACTCAAATAGCTTTAATTCCCTGCAGCACATTTGTGCCTTGGTCTAGATAGAACAACAAGCCCATAAAGGAGGTGTTACTCTCTTACAATCGGATTCCCCAGCTATTTGTTTGTTCTTTTAAATTAAGAATCCACTACACACCATGATACATCCATTTAGATGTGTAGTGGTTTTGCCAATTTGAGAAAATTGGGAATTTGGAGGGTATATTTTACTAATGGTGAGGTTGCCTTTAAAATGAAATAGTGCAAGATCTGAATATAAAAAACTTCAGAAGAGGTTCGGCGTAGTCTATAGCAGCTAATCATATGAAAATGATCATTTTTTTTTGGCTTGAATGATTATATGTATTTGGTGTTCCAAAAGATTGGGCAACAAATTAATGATAGAAGATGGGATGCAGAAACAAATAAGGAAAATATTGCCCAATAAATAAAGTTATAACAGTGTTCTGCTTTTCTTTCTCTTTAATCATTGCCAAATACATTTAATTTTATAAAAAAATTATAAAAATTGCAGATTTCCCCACAGATTACTTTCATTGTCCTTGTTTAGTCTCCCTAGTGCAGCCTTTCTCAATCTTTTCAACACAGAGGAACCCATGAAATAAATTTCTGGTCTCGGGGGAACCCCTGCTAAAAATTAAAAATCTACAACTCATGTCACATTAGTGTGACAGTCAGTGGGAAGCATGCTCCTTACTCTTGTCATCGTTGGGAAGAATTACCTGCTTACAGATAGCTAAAAGGAACAATGGTGTCATTGGGAACGTATCTGAAAGGCAGAAATTGCCCATTGCTCAAGGAACCCCTAGCAACCTGAGGAGGAACCCTTGTGTTCCACGGAACCCTGGTTGAGAAACCCTGTTCTAGTGCATATTAGAGGCTGAAATAAAAATCTCCCACAAATCAGTTCACATGTCACCATACATTCCTTTACCTTCATACTATCTATCAGCTTACTATCTTTTCTTCTGTTGCCACTTACCAGCAGATGCCTTGACTACTGCCACTGCAGCGAGGAGTGCCATACACAGCATGATCTTCATAGAGCACATGATGTCTTTGATCTTTCGGGCTCGTGTCTTCTCCTGTATGCAGAGCTGCTGAGCACTGTGATGCCCATATGGAGCCATCTTCTTTTAAAGACCAAAAAAGAGGAACTTTAAAAATGCAGAAGGAAGTGAATCTGGGTTTTCCATGTAGTGATTACAGCATCAGCACTTGCAGGTGAAATCAAAGATGACAAAATCTTTTTTATAGTACTGAATAGCTGAAGATAAAACAAAAAGAAAGAATAATTGTTATAGAGTTGACCATCACAGAAACATTAATATGATAATGGTTATGACGTTTATGACGATGAAAGGTCAGTTTACCCAACTCACTGGTTTATTACATTTTTCATGAACAGCAAGGGCAAAATTTCCACTTTACAGATCCCAGTCTACTAGTTGAGGGGGGAAGTATGTCTCACCACTTTGGTTGCCTTCTGATGTATATAAAGTATCTCTCTCTCTCTTTATATATATATATATATATATATATATATAGTATCTCACAAAAGTGAGTATACCCCTCACATGTTTGTAAATATTTTATTATACCTTTTCATGTGACAACACTGAAGAAATGACACTTTGCTACAATGTAAAGTAGTGTAAACAGTGTAAATTTGCTGTCCCCTCAAAATAACTCAACACAGCCGTTAATGTCTAAACCACTGACAACAAAAGTGAGTACACCCCTAAGTGAAAATGTCCAAATTGGGCCCAATAAGCCATTTTCCCTCCTCAGTGTAATGTGACTTGTTAGTGTTACAAGGTCTTAGGTGTGAATGGGACGCAGGTGTGTTAAATTTGATGTTATCGCTCTCACTTTCTTTGGTAACTGGAAGTTCAACATGGCACCTCATGGCAAAGAACTCTCTGAGCATCTGAAAAAAAGAATTGTTGCTCTACATAAAGATGGCATAGGCTATAAGAAGATTTCTAAGACCCCCTGAAACTTAGCTGCAGCACGGTGGCCAAGACCATACAGCGGTTTAACAGGATAGGTTTCACTCAGAACAGGCCTCGCCATGGTCGACCAAAGAAGTTGAGTGCACGTGCTCAGCGTCATATCCAGAGGTTGTCTTTGGCAAATAGACATATGAGTGTTGCCAGCATTGCTGCAGAGGTTGAAGGGGTGGGGGGTCAGCCTGTCAGTGCTCAGACCATACACCGCACACTGAATCAAATTGGTCTTCATGGCTGTCATCCCAGCACAAGAAAGCCCGCAAACAGTTTCCTGAAGACAAGCAGACTAAGGACATGAATTACTGGAACCATGTCCTGTGGTCTGATGAGACCTAGATAAACTTATTTGGTTCAGATGGTGTCAAGCGTGTCTGCAGGCAACCAGGTGAGGAATACAAAGACAAGTGTGTCTTGCCTACAGTCAAGCATGGTGGGGATAGTGTCATGGTTTGGGGCTGCATAAGCACTGCTGGCACTGGGGAGCTACAGTTCATTGAGGGAACCATGAATGCCAACATATACTGTGACATACTGACATGATCCCCTCCATTCAGAGACTGGGCCGCAGGGCAGTATTCCAACATGATAACGACCCCAAACACACCTCCAGACCACTGTCTTGCTAAATAAGTTGAGGGTAAAGGTGATGGACTGGCCAAGCATGTCTCCTGACCTAAACCCTATTGTGCATCCTCAAATGGAAGGTGGAGGAGAGCAAGGTCTCTAACATCCACCAGCTCTGTGATGTCATCATGGAGGAGTAGAAGTGGACTCCAGTGGCAACCCGTAAAGCTCTGGTGAACTCTATGCCCAATAGGGTTAAGGCAGTGCTGAAAAATAATGGTGGCCACACAAAATATTGACACATTGGGTCCAATTTGGACATTTTCACTTAGGGGTGTACTCAATTTTGTTGCCAGCAGTTTGGACATTAATGGCTGTTTGTTGAGTTATCTTTAGGGGACAGCAAATTTGCACTGTTATACCAGCTGTACACTCACTACTTTACACTGTAGCAAAGTGTCATTTCTTCAGTGTTGTCACATGGAAAGATATAATAATATATTTACAAAAATGTGAGGAGTATACTCCCTTCTGTGAGATACTGTATATATATATATATATATATATATATATATATATATACACACACATAGTATATTTATAATTTATTTATATTTAATCTATTTTATATACACACACAATCGTTTTACTCACATTATTTTTTAATAAAGCAATGCCTTTCATTGTAGAGTAAGGTCTCCCTCTTTTAAAGATTTGCCAGTGCTGATCTGTTGTCTACTGCTGCATGCCAGTGAAGAACTCCTCCTGTTGTTTCTAGCAAGAGGTTAGAAAGAGTGGAGTTGTCAGTGTTCAGCAATGGCTGTAACACCAACATCAACAAAAGGCAACTTGTGAGAACTGACGGCACCATGAAAAAAACAACACTTGACTGGCACAAGTAGTCAGTGAATGAATGGACCTGGCAGGAAGACAAGGTGGAGAAATGCTCTAAATGCAATGAGCTATAAGGCACTGCCAAAGACCGTAACCAGCCTTTTGGATACTTTGTAAAAAGGCACTTCAATTAATGTGTTTCTGTTGTTGCATAGCATGCTGCATTTATTTGGCACAAGGAAATTAAATGGTGGTTCATTAGGTGTTGCACTATGGTTTTCTTTTTTGCTTTTTTCTGGTATATGTAAGTGATCAGTCTGCCTTGTACCATCTGTATGGAGTCGCACCTAATTGGCTTGATCCTGGAATCGCTGAGGATTTCTGGAGGAGCAGTTTGATGGAACCTTTGAGTCTTCTTTTATTAGTGGGACGGTAAGCAACAGTGTGATTGGGGTTGCTCTCTCTCTCTCTGGTGGTGGTGGCACTTCAAGGAGACCAATCAGCTGGACCCTACCTATACCTGGACTTTTTATATAGCGCTGCTTTTCAGTTTTATACTGTTTTTATGTTTTATCCAGCATATGTGCAGCAGCTGTTTTATATTTAATAGACCCAAGCGCAGTTTTTTGTTTCATTTTTTCATGCTGTATAGGCCACATAAAGTAAATGTAAAAAGCTCTCGGTGCAAGAAAATACTACCCTAGCCAAGCTCTTTCCCAAGCTCTGTCCCTCACATTAGATCGTCTCAAACACTAGATGGTTCAGCTGTTCCCATTTGAACACAACATTCTACTGTGAGACCAGGGACTCAAGGACCTGTCCCTTTAGGGTAGCATTAGCAATCCACCCTGGACACTTAGTAGAATTTTGTATAAAATGACATTCATGTCATTACATGTTGCCCCTCTTTGCAATTAAATAGGACCCTCCCACTGTGGAGGACAGAAGACAAAGAAGAGGTACCTTTTAAGCCAAAGTGCTTAAAATGTTTTGGGAAGTCCACAATTGATGGTGTAAAGGAAATTTGTAAGTTCTGTATATTATTGTATTCTATTTTGTATGTATTGCACACTGCACTCATTGTGCATAGGGATGAGCTTTGAGTTGCGTTCGACTCGAACATTGGCTGTTCGCTCATTCGTCGAATGATGAACAAATCTGCTTCTTCGCGGGAAATTAGAGTGCCCATCCACAATGCACTGCGCGCGCATGCGTGCGTGCTCTGCATTATATGATTGGCCAAAGCATGCACCCTGACCTCCATGCTTTGGCCAATCAAATCATCTCCAAAGCACAAAGGCAGGCTGCCTTTAGCCAACCATGGCTCAGGGGCTAAGTACACGCCCCACACTATATAAAAGCTGCTCACACAGCAGCCACTTGTAGGGTGACTGTGCGGGTGAGATAGAAAGTGTTTGAGGCAGGGAGAGGAGAGTGATTTGCAGTTTATCAGACAGTGCAGTGTAGTCTAATTAGAGACATTGCTAGCAGTGAGTAAAGGCCCGTACACACGTACCGATCGTCGGCATACAAACGTCGGTGGACGAAGGATCTGCCGATTGTACGCGTGTTAGTATGGTGCCTCCGACAGATGTCTGCGCACAATCCGCGGACAAAAGTCTTTCTTGCAAACATGAAAATTTTTGTATGCCGACACCAGAACGGACGATTGTTCGCCTGTCAGTACACAATTCGGCCGACAGACCGCAGATTTGCAAGACTGGGCATGCTCAGAAAATAGAAAACACAGGGAAAGTTAACCATTACATGACATCACTTCTGCAGTCGGCGGACAAAATTCTTGTGCTGTCCTTGTGCTGTCTTTGCACTTTTCAGCAGACACCGACATCCCGGGGAGAAAAGAGGAACATTTGTATGCCGACCATCGGTACGTGTGTACGGGGCTTTAGGCAGGGAGAGGATAGGGATTGAGGCAGGGAGAAGAAAGTGATTTGCAGTTTATCAACTGATTATATATTAGGCCATTCTATCTATCGGTCAGTTCAGTATAGAGCATACATTGATCTCTCTCCCTCTCTCTCTCTCTCTATATATATATATATATATACATATAGGACAATTGATTATATATTAGCCCATTGAGTATCTATCGGTCAGTTCAGTATAGAGCATACATTGATCTCTCTATACATATAGGACAATTGATTATATATTAGACCATTGAGTATCTATCAGTAAGTTCAGTACAGAGCATACATTGATCTCTCTCTCTATATATTTATATAGGACAATTGATTATATATTAGGCCATTGAGTATCTATCGGTCAGTTCAGTATAGAGCATACATTGATCATTATATATCACTATATATATATATAGGACAATTAAGTATATATTATAGCATTGAGTATCTATCAGTTAGTTCAGTATAGAGCATACATTGATCTCTCTCTCTCTCTATATATATATAAGCCAATTTATTATATATTAGGCCATTGAGTATCTATCGTTCAGTTCAGTATAGAGCATACATTGATCTCTCTCTCTCTCTATCTCTCTCTCTCTCTCTCTCTATATATATATATATATATATATATATATATATATATATATATATATAGGACAATTGATTATATATTAGGCCATTGAGTATCTATCGGTCCGTTCAGTATAGAGCATACATTGATCACTATATATTTATAGGACAATTGAGTATATAGTATGGCATTGAGTATATATCGGTTAGTTCAGTATAGAGCATACATTGATCTCTCTCTCTCTATATATATATAAGACAATTTATTATATATTAGGCCATTGAGTATCTATCGGTCAGTTTAGTATAGGGCATATATTGATCTCTCTCTCTCTCTCTATATATATATATACTGTTTATATATATATATATATATATATATATATATATATATATATATATATATATACAATATATATATATATATATATATATATATATATATATATATATTTATATATATAGATAGGACAATTGATTATATATTAGGCCATTAAGTATCTATCGGTCAGTTCAGTAGAGAGCAGGGGTACTCAATTAAAATTCACGGAGGTCCAGTTGGTAACATTTTCTTTTTGCAGAGGTCCGAATCTAATTTTTCTGCTATGACTCAGGTCTTTTTTTTTTTTTTCTTTTACACTTGCCTGGAGTTCTTCTTTAATCAAGAAAATGCAAGGGCTGTGGCATAAGTTTATAATACTTAAAATATAAAACGGATTTTGGAAGAAAAAAAAAATATATAAAACTGAATTATTAGGCACAATCAGCAAGCACATTCATTAAACCTCATCTCGTTTTTAGAAATGCTAGAATCTTCTTGGCGTTTTCTGTATTTCCGCCTTGTGCACTTAGAGGACAAACACTAACATAAGTGTCCAAAACCTACTCCCCAACTTCTTTAAAGTTCAGGATTTTGTTGTGCGTCTCAGAATCGGATCCAGGTTGGATGTCTGAGCAGTAGCTGAGGGCCGAGAAACACATCTCTCCACAGTACACTAAAGCCAGGACATGGACGTCACTGAAGATGCCTTTAGCCAACAAAGTGGCCGTGTTTATGTCCCTAAATTAAACCTCGTTGTTCAGTTGTATAGGACTTCTTGTCTTCAGCATTTTTAGGAGATAGTAAACACCATCCTTGAGACACTGATGGAAAATTCTCTGATCACTCAGGTTCCAGTTTTCTCTCTCACCCACAGTATGACAGTACATGTAAAGCAAGGCTCCTCGCCTCCAGTGCAGGCATTCCTCAACATCCATGTCAAGGAGAAACGCTGCTTGGAAGCATTGTTCTCTTCAGCTAAACTCTCCAGCTCTGTAATAATCTGAATAAGTTCCTGGACTTTCTGTAGGGAGTCATCATTTGCAAATTCTTCATCCACCAGCCGATTCTCTTCATAGTAAGTAATGTCTAATATAGCCTGACTATAAAGGCGCAAACATGATAATCTGTTACAATTCTGGGTGTCTCTGGAACACGTGTCCTTCAAACTCTGGAGTGTTGCAGATGCCTTTAATAAAAGTGGATTGTCACTGTCTGCCTCCAGCAGCCCTGCTAGCCTCCGGTGCAGCTTCTCTGCTCTATCATTCCATTGCGGGCTGCTGGACGCCACCATGTTGCACGGGCATGACTCAGGTCTTTCATGTCACAGCCCCCTTTAAATTAATGTCCTCAGTCCCCCTTTTCCTATCACAGCCCCCCTTACATCACAACCCCCTTTCACATTAGAGCCCCCAACATTAGTGACCCGCTTACATCACAGCCCCCCTTGCAATCACAACCCCCTACATCACAGCTCACCCCCGCCTGACATCACAGCCCTTCACCTCACATCGCAAACCCTTCATATCACAGCCCCCTTCTCATACCACAGCCCCCCCATATCATAGTCCCCAATATCACACCTCCCCCATATCACAGCCCCCTCTCGCATCACAGCCCCCCATATCACAGCTCCCCCATATCACAACCCCCTTTCACATCATAGCCCCCCTATATCAAAGCTCGCACCTCACATCACATCCACCGTATCACATCACAGCCCCCTATATCACAGCTTCCCCCTCTCACTTAACAGCTACCCCATATCATAGCTCCCCCATATCACATCACAGCCCCCCACATCATAGCTCCACCTCTCGCATCACAGCCCCCACATCACAGCTCCTCCTCTTCGCATCACAGCCCCCCCACATCACAGCTCCCCACATCACAGCTCCCCCTCTCGCATCACAGTCCTCCATATCACAGCACCCCTCTCGCATTATCACAGCACCCCTCTCGCATCACAGCCCTCCATATCACAACTTCTCCCTTTTACATTACAGCCCCCAATATTACCGCACCCCCCTCCCCATTCTCATCCCAGCTCCCCCTCTCACATTACAGCTCCCCCTTCTTATATCACCCCATATCACAGCTTCTCTCTCTCACATCACAGCCCTTCAGTATTATAGCCCCCCCCCTCTCACAGCCCCTCATATCACAGCTCACCCCCTCACAGCCCCTCATTTATAACCTCCTCCCTCTCACACCACAGCCACAGATATCACATCACAGCCCCCCCCCCCCAATAATCTTCTTCCTACCTTAACTCAGTGTTGTGGAGGGCGGGGAGAGTGGCGGGGTGGACTCCTCTTCTGAGTGTGCTCACCTGCTGCTGCCGCTAGGCTCTGTGCCGTCTGCCCTCCTCCTTGCTTTAGGTTCAGCGGTGGGCGGGTGCATTGGAGGAGGAGAGGGGTTGGATAGCTGCCACTCCCCCTGGAGACCATCTGTTTCCGCTGCCTGCTCTGCTGTGACTTCAACAGTGGCAGGGGCGGGTGGGTGCATGCGGGATTGAAGGGATCTGGGTCCTTCTTGCTGTGGGTTTAGAGGTGGGCTACTAGTGCATTGGGGGAGGGATTTCCAGCTGCCGCCCCCCTAAATAGCGAACCACCGCACTGGGGCAGGTTCACTCCGTGTCCCAAGTCAGCTGCTGCGGTCCAGATTTATATTCATCTGGGTCCGGACGCGGCCCGGAGTCCGCTTATTGAGGACCCTGGGTATAGAGCATACATTGATATCTATATATACAGTCAGGTCCATAAATTTTGGGACATCGACACAATTCTAATCTTTTCGGCTCTATACACCACCACAATGGATTTGAAATGAAACACACAAGATGTGCTTTAACTGCAGACTTTCAGCTTTAATTTGAGGGTATTTACATCCAAATCAGGTGAATGGCGTAGGAATTACAACAGTTTGTATATGTGCCTCCCACCTTTTAAGGGACCAAAAGTAATGGGACAGATTAACAATCATAAATTAAACTTTTACTTTTTAATACTTGGTTGCAAATCCTTTGTAGTCAATTACAGCCTGAAGTCTGGAATGCATAGACATCACCAGACGCTGGGTTTCATCCCTGGTGATGCTCTGCCAGGCCTCTACTGCAACTGTCTTCAGTTCCTGCTGGTTCTTGGGGCATTTTCCCTTCAGTTTTGTCTTCAGCAAGTGAAATGCACGCTCAATCGGATTCAGGTCAGGTGATTGACTTGGCCATTGCATAACATTCCACTTCTTTCCCTTAAAAAACTCTTTGGTTGCTTTCCGGGTCATTGTCCATCTGCACTGTGAAGCGCCGTCCAATGAGTTCTGAAGCATTTGGCTGAATATGAGCAGATAATATTGCCCGAAAGACTTCAGAATTCATCCTGCTGCTTTTGTTAGCAGTCACATCATCAATAAATACAAGAGAGCCAGTTCCATTGACAGCCATACATGCCCACGTCATGACACTACCACCACCATGCTTCACTGATGAGGTGGTATGCTTTGGATAATGGACAGTTCCTTTCCTTCTCCATAATCTTCTCTTCCCATCACTCTGGTACAATAAAAAGACACACACTGACCTAGGTCAGTGAATCAGCGCTCACTGGACCATTTTGGAGGGGACCACATGACCAGTGGTACCACAGATGAATCACCAATATAAATAAAAAAAAATAAATAAATAAAAAAAAAAAATTAAAAAAAAAAAAAAAAATAATTAAAATTAAAAAAAAAAATAAAAAATAAAAATAAAACTAAAATAAATATAAATGGATAAATGAATAAATTAAATTGGGTAACAATGAAAATATTGAAAATATTGCAGGGCAAACAAGATACAAGAACCTCAAGTGTGTAGAAGTCCTAATCAATCATGCGATGATCCCGGATGGATCCTTGCTGATGAAAGAGTACAAAAAGTCCAAATCAGGGTACTGGGGTGAAGATTGGACAGGCAGCTCCTCAAGAGGTAGGGATACCCTCCAAACATGTAACAGAGAAAAGAAACAAGGGCGCCAAGTCATAAAGGTAGATGAACAGCTGTGTAATTTAATATAGTAACTTACATGTTAAAAACAGGTATTCCAATGAAACAGCATGCATGGTGTAAAAGGACAGTCCCCACAGTAGATCCGATGGAAGATGCAAATGAAGGACAGTCACATCTGGGTCCTGTGTGGCGGGTCCTGTGAAGTGGTGAAGGAAGTCCTGAATACCGGCAATGCCGGGTGATGCTGAAAATGGCGTGGGCTCCCTGGCTGGGCAGCCTCACCGCTGTCTGCCGTACAGCAGGAAGGTAATAACCCGGAACCGGAAATAGAAGGACAAGTCTGTCGGTTCCTCCACGGAAGCCGACAGGAACGTACACTGAACCGAGAGTGGAGGGCGGGCTGCAACGTCGTTTCGGAGGACCTCCTCCTTCATCAGGCAAGCCCACCCCTCCACCATAGAAAGTATTTATAATCCTGAGAAACAATTGCACTGCTGAGGATTGGACAAACCTCAGGTGTCACCAATAAAAAAGGGAGGGAAAATTAACAAAAAAAAATAAATAAATAAAGGAACAAAAGAGAGAGGGGGGGAGAAACGAACACCTCCCAGCAGCAACAGAGGCAATCATTATTAAAGGAACATCACATTAATAGACATTATAAAAAAAAAAAAAAAAAAAAAAAAAAAAAACCCTATATAAGAGCAGAGTAACTAACTCATCACAATAATTGGCATATGTAGAACCCTATATAGGAGCGGAGTGACTAGCTCAATGCGGACATCTCCCCATTGGATACATATAAAATTATAAATACATAAGATATAATTAAAACATTAAATTAATGGAACCTCCGCTGTGAAGGAGGTATAACCTATCTTGTGTGAACGTGTCACATATAGAGAATGTGTAGGTATATATGAATATAGCTGTAAATATGGGACTCTATTAAAAACCTAAATATTATATAGCATTAGTGGATGAATAATAAAATATAACTCTATAAAAAACAATCAATAAAATACATAAAAGGCAAACAACCTCACTGGGGGTTAACCAATTAACCTCTGGCAGGGACAAAAATAGGGGGGGGGGGGATTGGAGGGAAAAAACAGCAAATATCAGCAGGACTCGTTGTAATAGGAAGGGAAATGCATAAAATTACCGAAAGTACCAAAAATTACCAACGATACATAATCACATCCATAGTGCTCACTATAAAATGGTGTTGATATGTCTCGGCACACGTCCGCATCAACAGCAAGGAACTTATTGTTTCTAACGTCTACGCTCCCAATGTTTTTGATCAGTCCTTCTATACAATGTTATCAACCCGAACTCTGGCTCTCCCTCCCATCCCCCATTTGATGGGGGGCGACTTCAATGCTGTCATGGACCCAGTCCTTGACAGGTCTCGGCCTCTTGCGGATGTGCGGTCTAGCCGGGCGGCCCCCCCACTCCTCTTGCCACTCTTACTGACTCCCTCTCACTGACAGATGTCTGGCGACATTTCCACCCGACAGATAGAGAATATACATTTTATTCCCACCCCCACAAAATTTTCACGAGAATTGACTACCTCTTTTGTACGGACTCGCTACTACCAGCCACTCAAGACGCAGTGATCCACGACATAGCGATATCGGACCACTCTCCACTCTCCTTAACCATTGACCTCACCGGCTCCCCTCCTGTTCCCCTGATATGGCGCTTCCCCTCCTTTCTGGCTAACAACGAGGACTTTAAGGTTTATCTTGAGCGGGCATGGCAGGAATATGTTGACACCAATGCATCCCACGTCTCCTCCCCCCATTTGTTCTGGGAAGCGGGTAAGGCCTTTCTGAGAGGTCGTATCATCTCCTATGCGGCGGCCTTCAAACGACACGCGAAAAGCGGGTATAAGTCGGCGAGTAATCGTCTTCGCGAGGCACATCGTAATTTATTACTAAATGATATTCAATCGAACAGGGAACAATGGGTCTTGGCCAAAAAGAACTTTGATGAATGGGCCGATAAGGTCGAACGTATGCACACGGCGCATTTTGCGGCATCCTTGCACAGGTTCGGCAATAAGGCTGGCAAACTGTTGGCGAAGATGTGCAAGGGTCGACCGTCGCCCACACATATTGGATCCCTGCGAGATCCGTCGGGTATTGTAGATTCCACCCCCCAAGGCGTTCAGCGTATTATGAGAGACTTCTACTCTGTGCTCTATGGCCCGGAGGAAGTAGATGATGCCTCGGGTGAGATGTTTTTATCAGATACGGGACTCCCTCGCATCACCCCTGCCCAGCTTGACATGCTGAATTCACCTATCTCGGCGGAAGAGGTCACACACACTATTAGACATCTCACGGCAAATAAATCGCCTGGTCCAGACGGCCTTACGGGGGAATTTTATAAATCCATTACGGCAAGCCTGGTTCCCACTTTGGTGGCGGTGTACGCCAGCATTTGGGAAGGCGGGCCCTACCTCCCAACGGGCAACCAAGCCATTATTAAATTACTTGCAAAAAAGGGTAAAGACCCCCTGGAGCCAGGATCCTACCGCCCTATCTCATTACTTAATCTTGATGTGAAAATACTGTCAAAAATCGTTGCCTCTCGTTTGGCAACCATTATGCCACACCTGATCCACCCTGCGCAGTCCGGCTTTACTAAGGGACGGTCGGCTTCGGCGAAAATCCGGAAAGTACTGCTGGTACTGGAGCAGGCACGTCTGTACCCCTCGCAAGACTTGGCCATTGTGACCCTAGACGCCGAAAAGGCATTCGACAATGTAAACTTTGTCTGGCTGCGTAGGGTCTTGGATGCCATGGGCTTCCAGGGCTCGTTCGTTCGCCTGATCACTTCCATGTACGCTTCCCCGACGGCCAGACTCTGTGTAGGCGGTTCAATGACCGAGGATTTTCGACTGTTTAAAGGCACCCGCCAAGGTTGCCCGCTGTCCCCACTGCTCTTTAACCTGGCCATGGAACCTTTATCTAGATACCTCTCTGGCCCTGCCCCCCTCCATGGGATCCGTCTGGGTCACACGGACCTGAGGATTTCTTTATTTGCAGATGATGTCCTCCTATTCACCTCATGCCCCTCTGCAGACATTCCCACGATTGTGTCCACATTTAATGCCTTTAGGAAATGTTCGGGCCTTAAGATAAACTATTCCAAGAGCGAGATTCTCCCCTTGGGGCTGGGCACGGCCCGAAGTTGGGAATCGGACTCCCCCTTTAAAATAGCACAACACTCCATCACTTACCTGGGTATAAGAATCGGTAGGACCCCTGCATCTATCTATTCCCTCAACTACCCACCTTTGTTTACCAAAGTGAAGGGGGAACTGGAAAACTGGAAGGACCTGCCGCTGTCTCTTCTGGGGAGATGCCACCTGATCAAAATGGTCAGTTTTGCCCGCATCCTGTACTTTCTTCAGACACTTCCCCTATTGATTAAGCATAAGGATGTGCAGGACCTCTCCAAGGCGTTCTCCAGATTTCTTTGGCGTGGGAAAAGACCTCGCATCTCATCGAATAAGCTATGCCTCCCCAGGCGAGACGCCGGTATAAATTTTCCAAGTATTCGTTTATATAATTTGTCCTGTCTGTTGAGAGTAGCACTGGACTGGATATCTCGGTCTTCTCAATTCTCCAATATTGAGCTAGAGTCCCAGATGTCTAGGCCTTTTTCACTGATCTCTCTTCTTCACGCCAAATGGGCTCATCTTCCACCCACACTGCGCCATAACCTGCTCCTACGGGACACGGTTATTGCGTGGAGGGAGGTGAGGAAACTCTTGAAGGTACCTCTGTATTTCTCCAAATACCTTCCCATTAGAGGGAACCCCTCTTTTCCCCCCGGCCTGGATCATGCGGTCTACAAAGATTGGGAGTCAAAGGGACTGGTCAATTTCTACCAATTTTGTGACCCTCAGTCGGGATTATTGCGGTCTGACGCTGACATGTTGGACACGTACACTCTGCCACCCTCAGACTCCTTCTACCTGGCGCAATGCCGTCACTTCATCCGTGACACGCAAACCAAATCTGACAGCAGGGTCAAGCTCTCTCTGGTTGACACCTTATTGGACTCTGGCAAGTATACTATCTCTGACATCTATAAACCGCTTATCCGACTCTGCCCACCTGCTTCCTTCACTTCTTCAGCAGAGAACTGGCTCAAGGACTTTCCGGGTGAAGACACACTGCCCAAGATTATCAGCAGTCTTCGGACCACCCTGGCTCTTACTCCCAATTCAGTGTGGAAAGAAACTCAGCTCAAGATATTCCACAGAGCACACATTCCTTTCTTATCAGACAAAACTGTACAGGATGCCCACAAATGTACCCTGTGCCGCAAGGAGCGCCCCTCACTCTCCCACAAATTTTGGGACTGTGCCCCGATCTCTGCATTCTGGGACCAGGTTCTGACCTTTATAACCACAGTGGCCGCAGTTTCCGTACCGAAGGATCCTATGTTATTGCTTTTTGGCTACTGGGACAAGCGTCTACAGAAATGGTCCAACATCGCAGCGGATTCACCTCGTCTCTGGATCCTAACCACACTACTCATCGCAAGGCGTCTGATACTAAAACATTGGATAGCCACCTCCCCCCCCATGTAACCATACTTCGGTCAGAGCTAACCACACTTCATTCTATTGATCGCCTCAACATGGACTCTACGGCCCCTCATGCGGTCGATGCCTTTAACGCCAAGTGGAGTGTCTTTTCGAAATATGCCAACAATGTTTTGGACCCCCCCCTGATTCTTTCATCTATCCGAACCGTCATGATCTCACTATTGCAACCCCCACTTGACTCTCCCCTAATGGACTCTATGTTTTGGAGATTGGTCCCACCCCCTACCCCTTGCCCCCTTACCTTGTTCACCAGCAATGGACGTACCGCCCCCTACCCCCGCCACATATTTTTGTTTCATTATATGTTATGTACATGCATATTCATGTCCTATGTTCTGTTAAATTTGAAAATTTTAAATAAATAAAAAAAAAAAAAAAATGGTGTTGATTTCGAGCTCCTCATTTAACCCCCCGGGGGCCAAGGAATTGAGAGTGAAAATCCAGAAAGTTTCCCTATGGCAGAGGGTCTGGAAACGCTCTGCCACTGAATCGCAGGGGGGGATGGTCTTGATTACCCAAACCCGTAGTCCATCGGTCGACTGAGTATGATGGAGACGGAAATGTCTGGGAACACTATGCTCCACAGACCCCTTTTCAATTAATCTCCTGTGGTCTCCAAAACGGGCACGCACTGTGCGGATGGTGCGTTCCACATAAAGGAGACCACAGGGACACGCCAGACAATACACCACAAACTCAGTGGAGCAACTGTAGAAATGTTTATGGGTGTATTTTTTCCCCAATGGACCCTGAAACCACTTCTGTCTGTGCGTAACGAAGGGGCACATCTTGCATAAGATTTTTTTACATTGGTACATGCCCACTAAGTTACAAAAGGTAAGAAGGGGCTGTGTGGAAATTTTGGGCTTATTGAACCTGCTCGGGGCTATTATGTTTTTTACATTTCTGGGCCTCCTATAGATGACTCGCGGATACTTGGGTAAAACAGGAGCCAATTTTGGATCCTGCATTAAAATCCCCCAGTGGCGTCTAATTATATTCTCCATCCTCTTGTGAGCATAATGGTATTGGGTTATGAATTTAACCTCCCCAAAGGCTGTCAAGTCAGATGTAGATTTAACGGAACAAGGATTTTTACATTCTTCAAAGGCCGCCTGGACCAAGGTGGAGTCGTACCCCTTGTCCAGGAACCTATGAATCAAAACTTGGCCCTGCTGCTCATAGTCTTCTCCACGGGTGCAATTTTTTCGTAATCTGGAGAATTGCCCCTTGGGGATGTTATGTATCCACTTTGGATGATGGCAACTTCCAAAGTGGAGGTATGAGTTACCTGCAGAGGGCTTGAAGTGTGTCCTACCCTCTCTGTGGGACAACTCTAAATCCAAGAAAACCAAGGAGGTTGGATCGATCACATGTGTGAAAGCTATACCCATGTCATTGGTGTTGCAATACTCGATGAAGGGAGTTGCGGTGGAAATGGGCCCATCCCAGATGATTATCACATCGTCGATATATCGACCGTAGTAAATCAGATGGGCCGCGAAGGGATTGTTCCTCCAAATGCATTTATCCTCCCACCAACCCATGGTGGGGTTGGCATAGGAGGGAGCAAAGGACGCGCCAATGGCTGTCCCATGTATCTGGAGAAAGTAGTCACCTGAAAATTTAAAATAATTATGTTCTAAGCAAAACTGGGTACTATTGGCGATAAATTGGGCCTGCTTGTGGTGAATGTCGGGGTCCCTGGACAAGAAATAACTAACAGCCGCAATACCTATGTCATGGGGGATGGAGGTATAGAGAGACGTCACATCTAAAGATAACCAGGTGTAAGTATCACTCCAGTAGTAATGGGAGAGGGTATCTAGAAGATGGATAGAGTCTCTAATATAAGATGGTAGGGCCTGAACCAGGGGCTGCAGGAAGGAGTCTATATATAAGGATAGACTGGAGGTCAAGCTATCCATTGCGGCTATAATGGGTCTACCAGGAGGACAAGTGGAATTTTTGTGCACCTTGGGTAGGTGATAAAAATAAGGATGTTTGTATAGTTCCTTAAAAAGGAACTGATGTTCCATTTTATTTATGATGTTCTCCTGTAGGGCCAGATCCAAAAGAGATTTCAATTCCAATTTGAAGGAATCTAAAGGATCACCCTTCAATTTGGTGTAAGTTGTCCTATCCGACAAGAGTCTATTAGACTCTTTGAGATAGTCAGCAAAAATCCATCTACCTATGCCATCCCCCATGACATAGGTATTGCGGCTGTTAGTTATTTCTTGTCCAGGGACCCCGACATTCACCACAAGCAGGCCCAATTTATCACCAATAGTACCCAGTTTTGCTTAGAACATAATTATTTTAAAATTTTCAGGTGACTACTTTCTCCAGATACATAGGACAGCCATGGGCGCGTCCTTTGCTCCCTCCTATGCCAACCTCACCATGGGTTGGTGGGAGGATAAATGCATTTGGAGGAACAATCCCTTCGCGGCCCATCTGATTTACTACGGTCGATATATCGACGATGTGATAATCATCTGGGATGGGCCCATTTCCACCGCAACTCCCTTCATCGAGTATTGCAACAGCAATGACATGGGTATAGCTTTCACACATGTGATCGATCCAACCTCCTTGGTTTTCTTGGATTTAGAGTTGTCCCACAGAGAGGGTAGGATTGTGTCTAGGACACACTTCAAGCCCTCTGCAGGCAACTCATACCTCCACTTTGGAAGTTGCCATCATCCAAAGTGGATACATAACATCCCCAAGGGGCAATTCTCCAGATTACGTAAAATTTGCACCCGTGGAGAAGACTATGAGGAGCAGGGCCAAGTTTTGATTCATAGGTTCTTGGACAAGGGGTACAACTCCACCTTGGTCCAGGCGGCCTTTGAAGAATGTAAAAATCCTTGTTCCGTTAAATCTACATCTGACTTGACAGCCTTTGGGAGGTTAAATTCATAACCCAATACCATTATGCTCACAAGAGGATGGAGAATATAATTAGACGCCACTGGGGGATTTTAATGCAGGATCCAATATTGGCTCCTGTTTTACCCAAGTATCCGCGAGTCATCTATAGGAGGCCCAGAAATGTAAAAAACATAATAGCCCCGAGCAGGTTCAATAAGCCCAAAATTTCCACACAGCCCCTTCTTACCTTTTGTAACTTAGTGGGCATGTACCAATGTAAAAAAATCTTATGCAAGATGTGCCCCTTCGTTACGCACAGACAGAAGTGGTTTCAGGGTCCATTGGGGAAAAAATACATCCATAAACATTTCTACAGTTGCTCCACTGAGTTTGTGGTGTATTGCCTGGCGTGTCCCTGTGGTCTCCTTTATGTGGGACACACCATCTGCACAGTGCGTGCCCGTTTTGGAGACCACAGGAGATTAATTGAAAAGGGGTCTGTGGAGCATAGTGTTCCCAGACATTTCCGTCTCCATCATAATCAGTCGACCGATGGACTACGGGTTTGGGTAATCGAGACCATCCCCCCCCTGCGATTCAGTGGCAGAGCGTTTCCAGACCCTCTGCCATAGGGAAACTTTCTGGATTTTCACTCTCAATTCCTTGGCCCCCGGGGGGTTAAATGAGGAGCTCGAAATCAACACCATTTTATAGTGAGCACTATGGATGTGATTATGTATCGTTGGTAATTTTTGGTACTTTCGGTAATTTTATGCATTTCCCTTCCTATTACAACGAGTCCTGCTGATATTTGCTGTTTTTTCCCTCCAATTCCCCCCCCCCCTATTTTTGTCCCTGCCAGAGGTTAATTGGTTAACCCCCAGTGAGGTTGTTTGCCTTTTATGTATTTTATTGATTGTTTTTTATAGAGTTATATTTTATTATTCATCCACTAATGCTATATAATATTTAGTTTTTTAATAGAGTCCCATATTTACAGCTATATTCATATATACCTACACATTCTCTATATGTGACACGTTCACACAAGATAGGTTATACCTCCTTCACAGCGGAGGTTCCATTAATTTAATGTTTTAATTATATCTTATGTATTTATAATTTTATATGTATCCAATGGGGAGATGTCCGCATTGAGCTAGTCACTCCGCTCCTATATAGGGTTCTACATATGCCAATTATTGTGATGAGTTAGTTACTCTGCTCTTATATAGGGTTTTTTTTTTTTTATAATGTCTATTAATGTGATGTTCCTTTAATAATGATTGCCTCTGTTGCTGCTGGGAGGTGTTCGTTTCTCCCCCCCTCTCTCTTTTGTTCCTTTATTTATTTATTTTTTTTGTTAATTTTCCCTCCCTTTTTTATTGGTGACACCTGAGGTTTGTCCAATCCTCAGCAGTGCAATTGTTTCTCAGGATTATAAATACTTTCTATGGTGGAGGGGTGGGCTTGCCTGATGAAGGAGGAGGTCCTCCGAAACGACGCTGCAGCCCGCCCTCCACTCTCGGTTCAGTGTACGTTCCTGTCGGCTTCCGTGGAGGAACCGACAGACTTGTCCTTCTATTTCCGGTTCCGGGTTATTACCTTCCTGCTGTACGGCAGACAGCGGTGAGGCTGCCCAGCCAGGGAGCCCACGCCATTTTCAGCATCACCCGGCATTGCCGGTATTCAGGACTTCCTTCACCACTTCACAGGACCCGCCACACAGGACCCAGATGTGACTGTCCTTCATTTGCATCTTCCATCGGATCTACTGTGGGGACTGTCCTTTTACACCATGCATGCTGTTTCATTGGAATACCTGTTTTTAACATGTAAGTTATTATATTAAATTACACAGCTGTTCATCTACCTTTATGACTTGGCGCCCTTGTTTCTTTTCTCTGTCACTCTGGTACAAGTTGATCTTGGTCTCATCTGTCCATAGGATGTTGTTCCAGAACTGTGAAGGCTTTTTTAGATGTTGTTTGGCAAACTCTAATCTGGTCTTCCTGTTTTTGAGGCTCACCAATGGTTTACATCTTGTGGTGAACCCTCTGTATTCACTCTGGTGAAGTTTTCTCTTGGTTTTTGACTTTGACACACATTCACCTACCTCCTGGAGAGTGTTCTTGATCTGGCCAACTGTTGTGAAGGGTGTTTTCTTCACCAGGGAAAGAATTCTTTCGTCATCCACCACAGTTTTTTTCCTTGGTCTTCAGGGTCTTTTGGTGTTGCTGAGCTCACCGGTGCATTCTTTCTTTTTAAGGATGTTCCGAACAGTTGATTTGGCCACACCTAATGTTTTTGCTATCTCTCTGATGGGTTTGTTTTGTTTTTTCCAGCCTAATGATGGCTTGCTTCACTGATAGTGACAGCTCTTTGGATCTCCTATTGAGAGTTAACATCAACAGATTCCAAATGCAAATAGCCCACTTGAAATGAACTCTGGACCTTTTATCTGCTCCGTGTAAATGGGATAATGAGGGAATAACACACACCTGGCCATGGAACAGCTGAGCAGTCAATTGTTCCATTACTTTTGGTCCCTTAAAAAGTGGGAGGCACATATACAAACTGTTGTAATTCCTACACCTTTCACCTGATTTGGATGTAAATACCCTCAAATTAAAGCTGAAAGTCTGCAGTTAAAGCACATCTTGTTTGTTTCATTTAACCTCCCTGGCGGTATGATTCTTTTGGATTTTAGGTGCTGAAAGCGGTACCATTATTTTGCATGTAATTCTTTGAATGAGCAGCCCAAACCAACTATATACATTTATTATATATATTATATCTATATATATATATATATATATATATATATATATATATATATAGATATATATATGTATGTATACATATATTATGTATATATATATATATATATTATATAATATATATAAATACATAAAAAGTACAGTAAAACTGCAGGAAAGGGCACTGGGGGGCAATGTAATGTGAATATATTTTATTTTGAATGGTATCAGTGTGTTTGGTGTGTTTTTACATTTGAATTTGCCGCCGGTTCCACCCCCCTGCTAACGTCACGTCGCAGGAGACGGAAGCGGGGCACGGAGAGGATCGGGAGGAAGATCCGCCGCGAGACATTATATATTAGGCCATTGAGTATCTATTGGTCAGTTCAGTATAGAGCATATATTGATCTCTCTATATATGTATAGGACAATTGATTATAAATTAGCCCATTGAGTCTCTCTCTCTCTCTCTCTCTCTCTCTCTCTCTCTCTCTCTCTCTCTCTCCCTCTCTCCCTCTCCCTCTCCCTCTCCCTCCCTCTCCCTCTCCCTCCCTCTCCCCTCTCTCTCTCTCTCTCTCTCTCTCTCTCCCTCTCTCTCTCCCTCTCTCTCTCCCTCTCCCTCTCCCTCTCCCTCTCCCTCTCCCTCTCCCTCTCCCTCTCTCTCTCTCTCTCTCTCAGTCCAGTACATATCAGCAGTGCATTATATGTATATTATATATTGAACAACCAGTAATAAACACCCCCCCCCGCAAAATCCACATCATGTGATGAGGTCACAGACTGTACTTGGGTGACCGACAGGATAGAGGAGGAAAGTGAGGAGGAGGAGGTACAACTCCAAGGAGGCAGGATGTGCTCCAGGGACCGCTATATGAGTAGCCAACCTATTGCATCACAGTACAGAGCTCCACAGGTGCAGGATGCTGCAAACTCCCCGCGGACTTCCAAAAGTTCATTAGTGTGGGCTTTTTTCAGCACATGTGCAGTAGACTGCAGCGTTGCTGTTTGCAACATCTGTCTGAAGCGGATCAAGTGTGGCCAGATACCAGCCGCTTGGGAACCACCTGCTTGACAAGACATATGACGATCTGCCATGAAGTCCGATGGCAATAGCACCTGAAAGAGCCACAAGATAAAAACAAGCATACTTCCCCTTGCTCCTCATCTGGGATCTCTAACCCTACTATACCTCATGTCTTCTCAAAAACCTGCATTGAGAGGGAGAATGGTATAGCAATGAGTGCCACAGAGACTTGCACTCAATTTGCTAGCAGTACACCCCCGCTTGATTTGAGCAGCAGTAAAATTTCACTACCCCAGTTGCTGAACTGTAGAAAGAAATACTGTCCCAGCGATCCACATGCTCAGCGTCTTAATGCTAGCTTGGCCAAATTGCTAGCACTACAATTTCTGTCTTTTCATCTGGTAGACTCTGCTCCCTTTCGTTAATTTGTGGAATGTACTGTACCACAGTGGCAGGTACCAAAAAAGACATTTCTTTTCACGTAAGGCCATTCCGGCTCTCTACCGTCATGTGGGACGTAGTGTTTTGGCCTCGTTGGACAGAGCAGTCAGCCGGAGGGTTCATATTACTGCTGACTCTTGGTCCAGCCCATGTTGCATGCTTGGCACATGTCCTGCATCTGGTGGTGCAGCATTCCTTGACCAGATAACCGGGCTTCCAAGATCTCCTGAGGCAGGCCAGAAAAGTCTGTGGCCATTTCCGTCGGTCATACAATGCCAGTGGTCGCTTATCTGACATTCAACGGGAATTCAACCTGCCCACCAACCGCTTCATTTGTGACATGCCCACCAGGTGGAACTCAACATTGGCAATGCTGCAGTGGCTGCACATGCAGCAGAGGGCCCAAAACAAAAAACACACAAGAGGAAGAGGAGGAGGAGGATTGTTACAGCATGGACGTAGAGGATAGCAGTTTTCAGGGGATGGTTTTGATTCCCCAGAAACCCCAGGAGTTGTGCGTGTTTGGGGAGAGTTTGCTCATGACAATGTAATCCTTAGTGACCCAGAGGACTCAGAAGCTCATGCCTCCTCAAATTTATGTTGCATGGGCTCCCTGATTCTGTAAAGCCTGCGAAAGGACCAGAGGATTCGTGCTATCAAGGAGAGGGATAATTACTGGTTGGCAACCCTTCTTGATCAACTTTACAAGGTTAAAGTTGCAGAGCTCATCCTGCCTTTGCAGAGGGGGCAGAGGATGAAACATGTTGAGAAGGCCTTGAAAAAAAATTTTGTGCAACACCTTTCCAGACACTTGGAGGTTAACATTCTCTGGACGTGTTTCTGAGGCATTGTTCAGCCAAAGGAGGAGCAGTGGAGAAGGCGGCCGGGTGACCGATGCTTTTAAACAATTCTTTAGTTCTCAGCAGCATCCAGGGGTGTTAGGTTTAAGCAACCATCAGCTGCATCAGTAACTGGGTTACTGGGCCTAGTGGATGGACCACTGGCCAGAACTTGCTCAATATGCAATGGAGCTACTGAAACAGTCCGGGATCAACAGCAATAGGGATGAGCTTCGAACTTATGTTCGATTCAAACATTGGCTGTTTTCTCATTCGTCGAATGATGAATAAATGGGCTTCTTCCTTGGAACTTTGAGTTCCTGCATTTTCAAGGACTCCCACAGCCCTCTCACTGCAAGCCTGGTATTCTACCACCTACGCCACCATTAAGCCTGTTTAAACTGAACACACTCTCCCTAACTTTTACCTCATCCACTGTGTGTAGGGTGAGATAGGAGTTAGTTTGTTAGGCAGGGTAAGTGTGTTCTACCTAGGCGTGCTTGACGGTGGTGTAGATGGTAGATTTATAAGTGGAATCCTATAGTTAATAATACATTGCTGGCAGGGAGAGAGATTCTTGCTTTTTACAGTTTGTCGAGATCAGATAGTGCAGTGTATACCACAAAATTTTATATATATATATATATATATATATATATATAGGCACTTCAGTTTATATAATTTTATGTCAATATTTCTGAAAAAATGGCGTGGGGTCCCCCCCCCCAGTCCATACCAGGCCCCTAGGGCCCTAGGGCGCCAAAATTTTTCTCCTAAAATACATTACTGACCTCATGTAATTTATTCACTGTACCTGAGCAGTGCATTGTGGGGCAGCTGGTGACGTCAGTTCCCTATAAAAGAGCTGTCAAAATAAAAACAGCTCAGAGTGTGGGAAGCAGGAGCTTCTTTTTTTTTTTCTATTTTTCGGGTGGGCGGGCAGGCGACTAATCATCGGGGACACTATTTTTTTTATTATATATACCGGATATCCAATCATATGGGGGGGCAAGGATCTGGGGGCCCCCTTGTTAAAGATTCCGATAAGCCTCCCCCCCACAGACCCCCAAAACCACAGCCACAGCCCACAGTTGTCAGGGTTGTCAGGGAGAGACTCCTGTCCCAAAGCAATCCCCCCTTGTTAGGGGCATGTGGCCTGGTATGGTTCAGGGGGGGCGCTCGCTTGCCCCCACCCCATCCTGGCGAGCCAGGCTGTGTGCTTGGATAAGGGTCTGGTATGGATTTTAGGGGGAACCCCATGCCGTTTTTTTTTTTTTCATTTTGATTCGGTGTTCCCCTTAAAACCCATACCAGACCTGAGGGGTCTGGTATGGATTTTGGGGGGAACCCACGCCGTTTTTTTTTTTAATTTTTATCGGTATTGCTGGGAGCCGACAATACTTTACAGCCACGAGCAAGTTTAAATGACGTTTTTTCCTTTAGAAATGTCAGTATTGCTGCAGCAGGCTACATACATTGCACAAATGCGCCACTTTACAGGCACATTAAGGGCCCCCCCCAGGCACAATATTTAAAGGAATTTTTCATTTTTATTGTTTCACTTAAAGCATCATTAAAATCACTGCTCCTGTAAAAACGATTGTTTTAAAAAAAAAATTTTGCATTGATTCATGTCCCCCAGGGCAGTACCCAGGTCTTCATACACTTTTTTTGGGCCAATAACTTGCATTTAAGCCTTTAAAATTAGGACTTTCGATTTTTCATGTTTGTGTCTTATAGACTTTAATGGAGTTCTCATATTCGCAAAAACATTTCCCCTGTTCGAGATGTTCTGGTGCAAACCGAACAGGAGGGGTGTTCGGCTCATCACTAAACAGCAACTATCAAGCCCCTGATGCTGATGTAACTGATTAAAGTTGCTAGGGGTCTGCCATCCCTTGAACACTGCATATGCTGCCTATCCTAATTCTCAACCTTGATTCTGCTAGCTTCCAACAATGTTTTTGGTTTAGGTCACCACCAACCCCCAAGGCCTAAATTTTCTGCACTTGTATGACAGGTGCATACAATTTAAATTTCGTATGTAATTTTTAACAGCAGGCCCTGTCCCTGTGCCCTGCACCCAGCAAGAGTAACTGTGAGGGGTTATGGTGTTCAGGCACCACCAACACCAAAGGCCCAATTTTTGGCACCTGTATGACAAGTACATGTGATTTTAAATTTGTATGGATTTCATACCAGCAGGTCCTGTTCCTTCGCCCAGCAAGAGTTACTGTGAGGGGTTACGGTGTTCAGGCACCACCAACATCAAAGGCCCAATTTCAGTTTCAGTTCGATATTAA
This sequence comes from Pelophylax lessonae, assembly GCF_965119305.1. NCBI lineage: Eukaryota > Metazoa > Chordata > Amphibia > Anura > Ranidae > Pelophylax > Pelophylax lessonae. The sequence goes on along the minus strand of NC_138770.1, from coordinate 167,518,845 downwards.
CCTTCCAGGTCCCCATCACTCCAGCAGGTTTGCATAGCCGAGGCCCAATTTTTCTGCACCCGTATGACAAGTACATGCGATTTCAAATTTGTATGGAATTTTTACCAGCAGGACCCGTTCCTGCACCCAGAAAGAGTAACTGTGAGGGGTTGTGGTGTTCAGGCACCACCAACAACCAAGGCTCAATTTTTCTGCACCTTTATAAGTACATGCGATTTCAAAATTTTATGGAATTTTTAGCAGCAGGGCCCGTTCCTGCGCCCAGTAAGAGTAACTGCGAGGGGTTACGGTGTTCAGGCACCACCAACAACCAAGGCCCAATTTTTCTGCACCTGTATGATTTGAATGTACATGCGATTTGAAGTTTGTATGTATACTGTATTTGTATATCACATTTTTTCCTTTAGAAATGTCAGTATTGCTGCAGCAGGCTACATACATCGTACAGATACGCTACTTTACAGGCACATTAAGGGGACCCCCCTCAGGCATGATATTTGAAGGAATTTTTCATTTTTATAAAATCAGTAAATCACTGCTCCTTTAAAAACGATTGTTTTTAAAAAAATGTTTTGCATTGCTACATGTTCCCAAGGTCAGGACCCGGACCCCCATACACTTTTGTTGGGCAATAACTTGCATATAAGCCTTCAAAATAAGGACATTTGATTTTTGATGTTCGAGTCCCATAGACTTCAATGGAGTTCGTTTGTTCGAACAAACTTTTCCCCTGTTCGCGGTGTTCTGGTGCGAACCAAACAGGGGGGTGTTCGGCTCATCATTAATTGTACACATGGCACTAATAATGTTTTCATTACATGTTTGCATTCTTTTGAGTCCTGATTAGAATTAGCCTGCCTATGTTACGCCCCTCTTGTTGCCATAATAGTACAAATGTAATATTAATGTGATACCTAGGTAACCTTCAATCGTGTCAAATAAAGCAGAATAGTGATTTGGAAAGATGCTGAGTGTATCTTTTGTGTCTGTTCCCTACTGAAGTAGTTATTGTTAATTTGGGACCAATAATAAATATGAGGATAGGAGTTGCCAATCTTTAAAATTTCCAGAACAGATGGCAAGCTTTGCCTAGGAGGGAATTTACAGGTGACCCTGAGAATCCGAAACGAGGAGCTTGAGACGATCTTGGAATTTTTGATAATCAGCCGGCTGAGGTAAGCCTTTTTCTTACATTTAGGTCAGCAGACTTCCTTGATCAGTAATGCATTTTCGGGACAAAGGTTACCTATTTTACTCCCCTAAATCAAACTGTTTTGATTGGTGGTTATATGTTATGTCATCACTGTCTACTGTCCAACAGAGTGGTATAGATAAGAAAGGGAAAAATAGTGCTGTTACAGGTTATATGAAGCACACATCTGCTGTAATAGTAGTTTAGAGGCAAGAGGGTATAGGCACAAGTAGAGAAGAGAAAAAGACTAGCCAGTCATTATGGGCATTAAATTAGGTAAGGGAATGAGGGATAAGAGACCCTCAAACATGGCCAGTGCAAGAGGAGCGCTAAAAAATATAAGAAACTAAGGTGCTGCTCTGCCTGTACTGAGCCCCTAGATAAATGGTTCAAATGAAGAGAGATCCACAATGGGTAACAGGGTTACAAAGTCCACAGGGACTAAGAATCATGCAGATTAAACAACTAAAGTATAGAGATGGCCTTGCTTGTTCGCTACCCGCCAAATTTGCGAACACATGGCGTCGTTCGCGGTGGCCATATTTGTTTACATTGGGGGGGGGGTGGGAACTTTGACCCATGACACAGCCGCCAGGTGGAACGGGACAGCCAATTTAAACATTTCAGCACATGGACAGTCCCCCTACCCTATAAATAGACCTGACCTGGCGGCCATTTCACATTCCGCTTTTTGCCAGTGTAGGGAGAGGTCTGCTGTGCTCATCAGGGAGAGTTTGCTAGACACATATAGCTCTGTGAAGATCCACAAAAGTCCTTTTCAGGGCTGGTATTTCGGTATAGGTCCAGTCTATCTTCAGTATAGGGACAGGTTATTCAGTCTTTGTAGAAAGCATATTATAGTGGATTAGTAGTATTATTGTGCACTGTGCAGCATTGTGACAGGTGTGGTGGTGAGACTGAGTGTTTCTGCAGCAACACTACACACAGTGACAAAAGCACTTATAATGTATTATAACTGGTGTTATAGCCCAATTGCCCCCCCCCCCAATACCACATATTGAAGTGGGGTGTTATCTGAGTATACTTTTACATGTTTATTTGTGTCATGCAACAATATTGCCTCGTTTGCTGAGTGAAGTCTGGTACACACAGCGCCAAACTTACTGGCCAATTTTTTGAACTGGTGTGATGCACCAATGCCCCCCCCCCAATACCACATATTGAAGTGGGGTGTTATTTAACAGTATAATTTTCTAAGAGTGTATTTTAGTCCTGCAAAATTTTGACCTCTTGCTGTGTAAACAGTGCTACACACAGTGACAACAGTTACTGGCCAATTATTTGTAGAACTGGTGTGATAAACCTGTGGCCCCCCAATACCACAGATTGAATTGAGGTGTTATTTAACAGTATAGTTTTCTAAGATTGTATTTTAGTCCTGCAAAAATGTGGCCTCTTTTGCTGTGTTAACTGTGCTACACACAGTGACAACAGTTACTGGCCAATCATTTGTAGAACTGGCGTGCTGACGGACCGGCAGATAGGGAGGAGAGGCAGGCAGAACTTGCATTGCACAAGAGGTACAAAGCAGACTGCAAATGTATCAGGAGCGAGCCATCCACCATGTACAGTCACATCTGGTGCTCCCAGGACACCGGCACATGGCTCCGCAGTGTGGGATTTTTTTAATGTGTCCGTTGCTGACACCAGTGTTGCCATATGCAGCCTTTGCAGTCAACGCATAAGTCGCGGTAAGCCCAACACTCACCTAGGGACAACCACCTTAAGAAGGCACCTGAAATCCCATCACCAAGCCCAGTGGGAGCAACACCGTCAGAACCCACAAAGCCACACTCCATGCTCTCACCGTCCAGCCTCTTCTTCTTCTCCTGTCTCCTCACAGTTGTCCAACACTCCACCTTCCATGATGCCGTCGTCACGTTGTCCTGGAAAAAGGCAGGCTTCTGTGGCTCAAATGTTGGAGCGTAAAAAAAGATGTCTGACAGGTGTCCGACTACATCGGGTTAACGGCCGATGTGGATGCTCTGAGGAGTGATGAACCCTGGACTACTGGGTGGGCAGGCTTGACCTCTGGCCAGAGCTTTCACAATTTGCAATGGAACTGTTGGCTTGCCCCCTGTCCAGTGTCCTGTCCGAAAGGACGTTCAGCACAGCAGGGGGGGATTGTGACCGATAAGCGCACTCGCCTAGCTCATGACAGTGTAGACCACCTCACATTTATAAAAATAAATGAGGCATGGATCTCTGAGGAATTCAACACATGTGACCACCAGTAGACCATGTTTCATTGAAATTCCTCATCACAGGCAACAAATATCTGCCAGACCGCCATCCACCCACAACAATTCCTGGTCCTTGTCTTCGTTAAATACAGCGGCATAAAAAGCATTTCATGTCCATTGAATGGCTAATTTTTGCAGCCTATACAGGCCGACACTTACTTCTGTATACTATGAACGCCTACTGTACCTATAGCCATCAAAAACTAAGTTCTTTGCTGTCAGTTCAACCCATGTGAGCTAATTTTTTCCGCCTATACAGGCCGCCACTTACTTCTGTATACTGTGTGAACGCCTACTGTACCTCTAGCCATCATATACTACGTTCTTTGCTGTCAGTTCAACCCATGTGAGCTAATTTTTGCAGCCTATACAGGCCGACACTTACTGTTCTGTGTACTGTGAATGCCTACTGTACCTCTAGCCATCAAGTTCAACCCATGTGAGCCATATTACTGAACAAAGCCAAGACGGGTGGGATACCTAGAGCATTTCTACAAAATATGAAATCTAAAAGTCTTATAATAATTTGATGTGTGGTCCATTATGTGTAAGTAATAAATACAATTAAAAGATAACAGACCCATCATGCCAAGTACACACACCTTCAAAGGCGGCTCTAGACTTTTTGAGGCCTTAGGCGAAATTAAAATATGAGGCCCCCCTTGCGCGATAAAACCCCAGGCGCCCCAGGGAGCTATGTAAGAGGCACCGTGACCCAAGGACTCGAGAGCCATGTTTATGCCACGGTCTTATCTTCAGCAGAACTTCTGCCGAAGATAAGACCGTGGCATAAACATGGCTCTCAGTCAAGTCCTTGGGTCACGGTGCCTCTTACATAGCTCCCCCATGGGTATAAAAAAGGAGATCTCGATAGTGAGGCTGAGGTACCTTCCAGTTATTTTATTCAAAGATCAGCTTCCCCTCTGCCCTAGAAAATGGGTGCGTGCGCTCCTGCAAAGCGACATATGGGCACATCATTTTGCAGGAATCTGCCAACCTGCAGTATATGTTTTGGTGGCTGGTCAGCAAGTGCTAAAAGATAGGGGGGAAAAGAGAAACCCCGTCTGATATATTTTATTTTTATATATATATATATTGACACTCACACACACACAGAGTTTGGTCAGAAATATGGTACACTTCATGAATCGCAGGTGTCAAAGTGACAACATGTTTTGCGTTCAAAGCAGAAGTGATGTAACAGGGGACGGTAGGTGGCATCCCATATACTCCAAATATACAAAGAATACTGGACACACCAAACTGGATTAATAATGTCCCTGGAGCCTTTTTTTATTGGTTTTTAAAAAAATTAACAATTCACTAACTCTTTTAACCACTTCAGCTCCAGAACATGTTACCCCCTCTGTGCAGTAGTGCAGGCAGTCTACACACCATTCACCTGGGATCTGGCACCTTATTAAAGCTGTGACGCGTGACAGGCGTTATTCCCTTGAATTGTCCAGTGAGTTGGGGGGGATTGAGAGGGGAGCACTGAGTGGATGCACTGGTCTGGATATAAAATAAATTGTGAGGAATCCATCTGAGCACAGAGCACTTATATAAAGAAAAACACATACCATTGGGTTGTCATAAGATAAGAAGCAATAGCATGATTCATGATGAAGCAGAAGCACTGAGCACTTTATTATTTTTTTTAATCTAATTTTTTCAATTGCATAGGATTATAGGACGTTTCCCATATTAATTATATTTTTCATTTCAAGCCAGCCTGGAATGGTACTTATAACTTAAATATTCAAATTTCAGGAGGATGACAGGTGTCAGGACAGTCCTCTGCAGCTGCAGGCGGCGGCTGGCTGCCTCTTGGACAGGACAGGCCTTCTTTTTGCAGTCAGTCACCCACTCTGAGTCCTCCAGTCCAGCTACAGTCCTTACCTTTTCGTCTTCTTCTTCTGGTCTGCTCTTATCTTCAAGTTCTCCTCATGGTACCAATCCCGGGAGAATGCAGAGGAGGGGTTACGTGACATCACGTCGTGACATCATCGCTATCCCGGACCATGATTCGTGGAATGCAGGAGAAAGAGCAGCAGCCCAACCAGAAGAAGCCGATGTGAGTGCGTCAGGGGCGTACCTAGAGCATTTGGCACCCGGGGCGGATCCTATATCTGGCAACCCCCCCCCCCCCCCCAGGCGGAAAGACGACGCACCACACATCGACGTGTCATCAGGTGCACTGCGGCCTTAAACCTGAAAGAATTCTCCTCCCTCTGCTCCCCCTGGGCGGCCAGGCCCCCCTCCTCCTCTTCCTCCTCTGCAAAAACGGCGCCGACTGACCTGAGGCACCAGACAGAAATACATTTAACTGCCAGTGGCATCACTAGGATTGCAGTCACCTGGTGCATTAAAACATGGTGTAACTCCTCCCCCAAAAAAGATGATTTTCCTGTTTTCTGAAAGTGCGCCAAAGATGCAGCATGTTGGACTTTTGGTGCGCTTTCAGAAAATGCAGGAAAAAAAAAAAAAAGCGCAATCTAATAGAAATCTATAGACTGCAGCTATAACTGCGGGTAAAATGTAGGAAGACCCTCTTTACATTACACAGCCCCTGTACCTCTGGACCCCTTTACATTACACAGCCCCCGTACCTCTGGACCCCTTTACATTACACAGCCCCCGTACCTCTGGACCCCTTTACATTACACAGCCCCCGTACCTCTGGACCCCTTTACATTACACAGCCCCCGTACCTCTGGACCCCTTTACATTACACAGCCCCCGTACCTCTGGACCCCTTTACATTACACAGCCCCCAACACCTCTGGACCCCTTTACATTACACATCCCCCAACACCTCTGGACCCCTTTACATTACACATCCCCCCACACCTCTGGACCCCTTTACATTACACATCCCCCTACACCTCTGGACCCCTTTACATTACACATCCCCCTACACCTCTGGACCCCTTTACATTACACATCCCCCTACACCTCTGGACCCCTTTACATTACACATCCCCCCACACCTCTGGACCCCTTTACATTACACATCCCCCTACACCTCTGGACCCCTTTACATTACACATCCCCCTACACCTCTGGACCCCTTTACATTACACATCCCCCTACACCTCTGGACCCCTTTACATTACACATCCCCCTACACCTCTGGACCCCTTTACATTACACATCCCCCACACCTCTGGACCCCTTTACATTACACATCCCCCCACACCTCTGGACCCCTTTACATTACACATCCCTCCACACCTCTGGACCCCTTTACATTACACATCCCCCCACACCACCCCCCTCATGGAACCCTTTAGATTATACAGCCCCCCCCCCCAAATGAACCATTTACATTATACAGCCTCCCCCCATGGAACCCTTTAGATTATATATACAGTATATATACACAGCCCGCCCCCATGAACCATTTACATTACATTATACAACCCCCCCCCCCCATGGAATCCTTTAAATGATATATACAGCCCCCCACTCCCCCCCCCATGGAATCCTTTAGATGATATATACAGCCCCCCACTCCCCCCCCCCATGGAATCCTTTAGATGATATATACAGCCCCCCACTCCCCCCCCCATGGAATCCTTTAGATGATATATACAGCCCCCCACTCCTCCCCCCCATGGAATCCTTTAGGTGATATATACAGCCCCCCACTCCCCCCCCCATGGAATCCTTTAGATTATATATACAGCCCCCCCCCCATGGAATCCTTTAGATGATATATACAGCCCCCCACTCCCCCCCCATGGAATCCTTTAGATGATATATACAGCCCCCCACTCCCCCCCCCCATGGAATCCTTTAGGTGATATATACAGCCCCCCACTCCCCCCCCCATGGAATCCTTTAGATTATATATACAGCCCCCCCCCCATGGAATCCTTTAGATTATATATACAGCCCCCCCCCCCATGGAATCCTTTAGATGATATATACAGCCCCCCACTCCCCCCCCATGGAATCCTTTAGATGATATATACAGCCCCCCACTCCCCCCCCATGGAATCCTTTAGATGATATATACAGCCCCCCACTCCCCCCCCCCATGGAATCCTTTAGATGATATATACAGCCCCCCACTCCCCCCCCCCATGGAATCCTTTAGATGATATATACAGCCCCCCACTCCCCCCCCCCATGGAATCCTTTAGATGATATATACAGCCCCCCACTCCCCCCCCCCCATGGAATCCTTTAGATTATATATACAGCCCCCCACATCCTCCCATCCTACCTTATTAGGAGAGCAGAGCAGGGAGCAGTCAGTGTAAAGCAGAACAGGGCAGGGAGAATCATCATCAGCGCTGAATATAGAGCGGGAATTACTGAAGTTAAACTTGCTAGTTCACAGCAGGTGATTGGTTGCTAGGGGGTCCTAGCAACCAATCACCTGCTCATTAATCGGCAGTGTCCGCCCGGGACCGCCCCACTGTATATTCAGCGCTGATGATTCTCCCTGTGGCTGTGCTGTTCTACACTCGCTGCCTCTTGCTCCGCTCTCCAGGGTCAGTGAGCGGCAGACTCGGCAGTTTGGTGGCCGGCTCTGGGTGTCACCCTGGGGCTCCCTGGCACTCCCCAATGTGTAGCACCCGGGGCGGACCGCCCCCCCCCGCCCCCTTGTTGGTACACCACTGGAGTGCGTGCACTGCGGGGCCTGGCTGGCTGGAGACTGGACTCGAGAATTGCCATACACCCACAGACAGTCTACTGGTGTAGCACGTAGCGCTGCTGCGCCCGGCATTTAATGTTGATGTCAGGATGTGGAGTGTGCGGATGCGGCCCCCGGCGACCTGGCGTGTCGCAAGGTGAAGGACAACTCTATTCATTAAAAAAAAAAAAAATGTTTGGGAAGGATCATGCGAGGCCCCTTTAAGTGCGAGGCCTTCGGCGGCCGCCTTACCGGCCTAATTAGAGAGCCGCCTCTGCACCTTGTTAGGATAGATGCCACCTGCAGCCAAGCTGTTTTATAGTTTTTGATCTGGCTGATGATTTTTCTGTTCTTTCATATACAGATTTTTGGTACTTTTTGTTTTTATTTATTTTTGAATTCCAAAGCAGAATGTGTGGATTGTAAAATGATGTGTTCCTTTTCGTTGTAAGTGCATTGGTAAACTGCTGCATTACTGCATGGTATTGTTATCATTTATTATGTTATGATATCAGGAAAATAAGGTAAGGCGGAAACTAAGGATTTGTGTTATCTAGCAAAAACTAACAACAGAGCAAGCAATGAGACATTTTAATATGGTCAGGAAAAGGTTGTATTTTTGAAAGATGAAACTGAAGTGTTTACACAAACAGCATGAGAGAAAAAACAAGTCAATGTAAAATATTTCATGCAAGCTGGACCCAATATTGAAGGGTTAACCTGGCTAACTCAAAGTAGTAGTAGCAAGGTGCTACTGGACAAAGTTACAGACATTATTTTGGTCAATTATTTAACTTTTAATGGTCCCACATTTTCTGTAGCAAGGATTGCAAACAGCTAAACTAAATATTTGTTTAATGAAAGATTTACAAAATATGTAAATTACGTACATTGCAATTCAGCCACCTTATTACCTGTATTAGAGGAGGCTGGAGACAAAGAAAAAGTACATGAGTTAAACTAACGATGTGGGAATCAGCTGCTGTGAGTCCAGTGCAGGACACCTTCCCAAGATATTTGATTTTTTGTGGATTTGTTCCTGGTTTTATTTCGAGGATGGCAATAACCATACTGAGTATGCAATTATCATCCAGAAGGATGTTTTTTATTCAGAGTCATTGGATCCTTTTTCTCCAGCTCAAGAAGCAAAGCCTTCTAGCTATAAAACGAGTATACATTTATATAGACAGTAGAGATTTTGAGAGCTTTTGGTTCCATTTGAAGGGCCAGAAGTTATTTTTTTTTACTTCGGCAGATAAACCAATAAAATATGCCAAGTTAATTGATTGGCTGTCTTCAGCCTTCCAGCTTCTTGCTCAGGTAGCCATACTAACAATAAAACTCACACATGGAAGCAGACCAGGCAACTAAGGATGCTGCTTTAAAGCCCTGGACACTTGCTGGGTCTCTTCAACTCACAGATTCAACCCTAGTTCTGAAGCAGTAGAGCTGGGAATAATATTTAAACTTTAAGGATCCCAGAACAAGAAGGACAAGTGGTCTACAGGGGGCAACTTCTTATGAAACAGGACTTTGGAAAAGGTAATCTTTTATGTTTGCCAGCCACTCTTTTCACTCCAGCTTGACACATGGACTGTGTCATCAGTCACAAGCAGTTATGGCTATCTTAGTAAATGAGCTTGGGATAGTGTCAGGGTTAACCCTATGTGTTTTTATAATGAACGTTTCTTGTTTTACCTGTTACCAAAGAAGTTACCTAAAGCTGAACATCCCTTCCAGAGATTACGAAAAAGATATATCCAGATGCCCATGTCAGGATCTTATGAGTATGCATTTTATCTGTATGGACATGTTTTATGAATAGGCAGTTAGGCAAATGCCACAGTAAAAAGTGTTATCAGAAGAAGTTTGTAAGTACAGAGTCCCAGAAGATAGAGAGAGTAACAGAGGAACTATTTTTATGGGAGAGTCCTTACAGAAAGTTTTGAGGTTTTATTTTACACCCCTTACCATCTACAATGTAGTGGAAAAAGTTGAGTAAGAAACTAGAAAACTATGGCCTGAATGTCTATATATACAGTATATATATATATATATATATATATATTTTTTTTTTTTTAATTATTAAGCTCCCAAGGGGGATATTGGACTCTCCCTTATGAGATTTGGTTAGGGAGTGTGTTGCTCACTTGCTTTATTTGTCTCAGAAGCTGAAGCCCTCTACTTGAGTCTCACAGAGAATTTTGCTGATCTTTTAGGGGTTTAAAAAAAATAATAATTTACGTGTTTTCTCACCAATTCCGGATCCTACAGTAACAATTTGAAAGGATCTCATAAACTAAACCCAGGTGATTTGTGGATTCTTAAGAGATGTTTATATATAAGGAACTGTTTGGAGACATAATAGCATCTATTTCATGTACAGTTTCCAAAACTTGAAGGAAACGTTACCTGGATCCACACCAGACACTGCAAACATAACTAAATAAAAATATTTATATGTTTGATTTATTTTCCTCTTGGAATCACAGTTTGGGGACCTGGGTACTATTTATTCAAAGGCTTTAATTGTAAGAAATTCCAATATATATATTTAATATGATTTGAAAAGTAGTTTAGACATTTCTAAAGTCATGTTGTCTGTTATAAGTCTTCTATTTTACGTAGAATTGTCTGTGTTTACCTATGCTGATAAGTCAGCATGTCCACAGTTAAGCTAGAAGGCCATTCTTGCCACAAGAGTGTGCAGCCAATTACTATGTAAATATTTTTTATCAATCATTTGTTTTTCACAATGAAAAGTAATTTTGTAATGAAAAAGCTGCTCTCAGCTATTATTTTCTCCACAATGGAGTTTGCCTCTTTGTCTGGGACTACCTCCACCTAAGCGTGTGGAGGTTCCAGGTTAAAGGTGATAGGAGGCATTGTTAGTGATCAAAATACTGTTTAAAAGAGAGGAGAATGGATTGTAAAGGAAATTTGTAAGTTCTGTAAATTATTGTATTCTATTTTTTATATATTGCACACTGCACTCATTGTGCACACGACACTAATAATGTTTTCATTACATATTTGCATTCTTTTGAGTCCTGATTAGAATTAGCCTGCCTATGTTATGCCCCTTGTTACTATAAAAGTACAATTTTAAAGTTATTACTATTTAATCATGTGCATAAAAATCTTTAATTGAGTCAAATAAAGCAGAACAGTGATTTGGAAAGATGCTGAGTGTATCTTTTGTGTCGGTTCCTTATTGCAGTAATTATTTGTGGAACCACTAATCAATATAATAGGAGTTGCCTATCTATAATAACATTTTCAGAACAATGGTTAGTGTGCTTTCATTTCTATCTAGGAAGAAGTAGTCAATTAGTACTAAATACAACTTATGGCATTGTGACTTGACACCAGGCATGTGTGCCCCATGACAAGGCCATTTATATATATTGTTTTGTCATGATGAGTCATGACTACAAGTAAGTTTTTTGGTGGATTTTGTGTTTTTGAGAGCACAACTAATTTAGAACTTTGGTATCCAACACAACATCTGGTTTTGTGGTTATTTCTGTGATTCTGAAGCAAACTGTGATTCAAACTTTTTTTTTAAATGAGTCCAACCTGTTTTAATCAAAAACTGTTGGGTCAGATTTAGCATATCCTGCTATTGCTCTATAATGCAACACTGACATTTTCCAGTCCATAACCTAAATTATTGCCATAGCAATTATCACATTTACCCTTGTATGGTGTGTTTACTTGAAACAATGTGAATGCTTTAAAAAAAGGAACTGAAATGGTTTTACTGTGTATTTAAGGTTGGAATTTAACTAATTGTGGCTCTGAAAATGTATATAATAATGTCTTGATGTTGTTACAGTTATACAAGTGGTTTTGTAAACATAATGGTCTTCATAGGTGGGCTGCAGTAGTGCTGGAATGCCAGATCTTGCCATCAGTCGGCATTACAAGTGAAAACTGTTTCTGATACTAGTAAAATTTACGCAATTTGGCATTTTTTTTTTTACTGCATAAAAACAAATGTCGCTTCCTTATTAATACTGGAGCAAGTATGCACAGTAACCATATCAATCTTCTCTAAACTTTCAGTAGTTTAAGTCAGTCAAACACGTGAAAGATTACTTCCAGTTTACTTGCTTTACAGTTTTAAACTTCTTACTCCTAGCCAAACTTAATATAGGTCAGATGTATCACTCTGAATCACTGCTTCTTCTTTAGCACACAATTTAAAGAGAACACAGTAATGAGAGTGATGTGGCCAAGGCAAACTGGAATTCATGAGAAATTTAGGAGTGAAACTTTTCTTTGGCAATGAACAGTGGATAGAGGAACTGAAATTATTTTATTCTTTCTTTCAACGACATTGCTAAGTTACAGTGATGCGGTGATGAAGTCAGTGCATCATTGCACTTGATTTGACATTCTATTGTACCAATACCTCCCAACTTTCTGAAATGATAAAGAGAGACGCCTTTTGACACACAGTATGTAGGCAACCCAGATAGCAAGGATAACTTGCCACAATTTTGTGGCAGTGTTAAATTGTAAGTTTGTTAACTTGCTGCACATTTTCACTGGCAAGTTGTACACTTGCAGAGCACTTGAAGCACAAGTTCCAGTTGACACTAATCCAATTTGTAGCAAATTTGCAGGGAAAGTCTCTAGCAAGAGCAAAGTTGAAATGGTGAGTCAACAGCAAAAGCTCTGTAAGTCTACGGCATGTGACCCATGTGGTGGTATGACTATAGCACAACATAACTGAACCAGAACTTGCAATCCTTGGAATCCAGACTTGCAGAATGTTTGCAAATAATTTTGATCTGTAGTCATGCAATGCAGACTTGCTGCAATTGTGCAACAAATTTGTGAAGCCTGGCAAGTCTAACAATAGCTTAGCAAGTCATTTTCAAATTTGCAACACAATTGCTTGCTATCTGAGAAAGGACATTTCCTTGCCACAGCCCTGCTTACAGGAACCACAAAGATCTGATATGAAAATAAAATGATTTGCTAAACTACACTGCTACACTACAAGCTATAGTGTTTTTTTTTTTTTTTTTTTTTTTTTACCTCTATTGTTCTCAAAATAACAAATGCAGTAATATATAGTACATTTTGAATAAAGATGTAACATCAGAACAAAAAGGAGGGACAACTGAGGCTGCAAAAGGGACAGAGGGACTTGGTCTCAAAAGAAGGACTGTCCCTCTAAAAGAGGAACAGTTTTGAGCTATTTTGTACCACAGAGTGTCCAGTTAAGGTGCACATAGCCATTATATGATACTCTTCTAATCTCTTACCAGCTAATGATGGGTGTGTTTTGGAAGCTTGAACCCAGTTTACCTAAAGAATTTAAAATCATAGTCCCCAGCATCGTAAAAAATCCTAAAAAACAAAAAAAAACCAACAGCTCCAACCGCAATACTTAATACCTCTCCAGCGCTGTCCTTTATATTCTGTATTTTAGAAAGTTAAAGTGAATTCACACGTTGCCAACTTTTCCAAGGGTAACAAGGTCGCCTTAACAGCTCAAAGGTTGGATTCAAACTGTTCTGGTGCTTTACCATTGCATTTTAGCGTGTGTTGTGTCAAGCTGTCTGTTGTGGTATTGCAACTGTTTATTTTGAATAATTTTGAATAGGCTTTCAATGAACAGCCAGGTAGGCTTTAATGAACCTGCACTTTTTATTTTCCAATGTCACGCACACAATGCACAGATGGTTCAAATCTGTAAATGGTAAATCTCTAAAATGCTAAAATGGGTTTTGATCCAAATTACTGCAGAGCCAAGAAGTGAATCCAGGCTTACCTTCACGTGTGTAAATATCAGTCTGGGTCATGACTTTCACATGGCTGAGGATCCCCCTTTTGTCCAATGTGATAATGCTGAGACCTGACAGCTGAATTTTAGGCACCCGGCTGTGCATTTGTTGTAGTAGAAGCAAGAGTCCGATGCATGTCCAGACATTCTACATACATAGCTTTCGATGATTAGAAAGAGTAACACCCTTTACCAAAAAAGTATGTAGACAAAGGTCTCTTCAGTGTTAGCCTATGTGCCCATGTACATTAAGGAGTTTAGATCCATATTTGAAGAGCAGCGTTTAGAGGCATGGAAAAGATAATGCAAATATGCCTGTAAATGTGCACAGACGCACCTTAAAGTGGTTGTAAAGGCTCAAGGTTTTCTACCTTCATGCAAAGAATGTATTCTCTGCATTACCACTTCACCTCTGGAAGGTTTACCCCCCTTCCTGACCAGGCTTATTTTGTTTCGATACGGCACTGCGTTATTTTAACTGACAATTTTGTAGTTGTGCGACACTGTTCCCAAATAAAATGTATGTCAAATGTATGCGATTTTTTATTTTTTGCGCTACAAACACAAAAGGACTGGCAATTTTGAAAAAAAACAAAAACAACATTTTCTACTTTTTGCTATAAAACATATCCATTTCAAAAATGTAAAAAATCTATTTTCTTAATCAATTTAGGCAAAAATGTATTCTTCTAAAAATTTTTGGTAAAAAATAAAAAAATCCCAATAAGCGCATATTGATTGGTTTGTGCAAAAGTTATAGCGTCTATAAACTATGGGATATATTTATGGAATTGTTATTTATTTTTTACTAGTAATGGCAGCAATCAGAGACTTATAGCGGAACTGTGATACTGCAGTTGACAAATCGGACACCTAACTGACACTTTTTTTGGGTACCACTGACACTAATACAGTGATCAGTGCTAAAAATATGCATTGTCATTGTACTAATGACAATGGCAGGGAAGGGGTTAACATCTAGGGAAATCAAAGGGTCAAATGTGTGGCCAACATGTGTTACGTTGTACTGTGTGTGCTGTTTTTACTAAGCAATGTGCTATTTTTTACTTCTTGCTCCTGTCAGAAGAGAGCCCTGTGTTTGTTTACCTACACAGGGCTCTCTTTGGTAATGTCCGGAGCCAATTGTCGGGTGCCGGCAATCAATCAGCAGCCGGAAGCAGCCATGGCGGCGGGGGTACGGTTGTAAAGCGGTTAAGGTAAAATAAACCTGTGTCCACCCCCCCCCCCCCTTTACCTGCGATCAATCTCAAACTAGCACTGTGCCTGAAGCCCTTAAAGGCAAATGTTCAGCCCGAACTCATGCTCGGGCCGAACTGTTTGCCCAACCCTAGTGATCATTTTCAGGGAGGGCTTTCTGTGCTTATTTGAAAAGAAAGCATGCTTTTGTGGTTAGGAATAGACTGGGTATTGATTTTTTTTTTAATGCCATTAAAGAATATTGTAATTGTTTCCTTATATTTAGGGATATCAGCAACATTGTTGTAAAGCTATTAACCATTTACTAATGCATCTCAAGGTTGTTCAGAAATACAATAAACTGTGCAGCTACTGCCTGTTGCAATACAGAGGAAGCAATGTCAAGTCATGTGCCTCAGCATCCTGCAGACAAATAATCACCCAGTTCTAAGTATCATACTTTCCTGGAAGGAACTACAGTGAGCAAAGATGAAAGTAAACTTATTTATAATAACATATTAACATTTTATTTAAAGTCAACCTGTCAGGAGATGAATATTAAGTCTGCCATTGCAGACTCTCTTTCTGACAATGCTAGTATCTGGGGCACAGTGTTGGTCATGTAACCTAAAAAAAGTAATTAGTTATGGTTACTAGTTACTTCTCCCAAAAAGTAACTGAGTTAGTAACTGAGTTACATCAGTAAAAAAGTAACTAATTACCAGGGAAATTAACTATTGCGTTACTTTAAAAAAAAAAAAAAAAAATCAAATATGTCAAATAACTTGTATGCCTCTTGTATGTGTGGTATTTGCTTAGTGGTACTTGCGTGGTATTTGCTGAGTTGTACCTGTTTGGTATTTGCTTAGTGATATCTGCGTGGTACATTGGTACGGTACCTGAGTGGTATTTGCTGAGTGGTACCTGAGTGGTATTTGCTGAGAGTGGCACTGTGGTACCTGCGTGGTACACTGCCGGTATATAGGGTGGGTGGGTAGGTGTATTTGGGGGTCAGTGGGTGTATAGGGTGCGTGGGTAGGTGTATTTGGGGGTCAGTGGGTGTATAGGGTGAGTAGGTAGGTGTATAGAAGGGTCATCAGGTGTATAGGGTGGGTAGGTGTATTTGGGGGTCGGTGGGTGTATAGGGTGGGTAGGTATATAAGGTTGTAGGTAGATGTATATGGGGCTTTGGGAGGTAGGTGGATGTACAGGTACAGTGCGGTTTGGTATCGGTGGGGCTTTCACCGCTCTCACGGTTCCCTTCGGCCGGTCCACTCTCCCTTTCCGCTCTCCTCCATGTCACATGCTAGTACCGCAGACAGCGCCGGCAGGGTCATAGATTGAGGAGGAATTAAATGCGAATACAATCCAAAGAGTTCCAGTGCTAAACCATGTGGTAATCTCACTCTCAAAAATCAGGCTATCCACTGGTGCTGCTGCTTGAAAAATAGCTCAATCAGCTATTTGTACAAATTATCAATATGTACAAAGAGGAGGGGAAAGCTTCGCTAGCCATGGGGGGGGGGGGGGGGGTAAAATGCAATACTCGGAAACCAGCCCATAGAAACAGCATCATAGTTTATTTGAAGAATGCATAAATAAATAAGGTTCCAAACCGGTAGTTTGTCACATTAGCGCTGCTGAGGAGGTCACACAATGGCAGAGCCGCTGGGTGGAACGTTCGTTAACAGCAATGGCATAGGAGGGGCTACTAGATGCTGAAGCCTTGAGTCCTGGATAGTGCCAGACCAGCTGATGTCCACAACGGGACCACCTCCTACCGAATGCAGAGCCAGGCGCAGTGGAGCGGCGTTGCTCGGACCGGAAGCAGCTGATGGGTTGCATTTTACACACTGTGGCTAGCGCTGCTTTCCCCTCCTCTTTGTACAGGAGGAATTACACTACTGCCATCTAGTGACAACGAGTAACAAGTAAGGGGAACGGCGTTACCATGAGGGGAAGTTAACTGTGTTAAGTAACTCTGTTTATTTTAACGCAGTTACTACCATCACTGCTGGGGCACACCTTGAACCTCAAGCCTGAATTCTGTTGGTGGTTAACTCAGAACAAAAATGTATAGATACTGTAAGCATGGGTGTCCGCAGAACTTTTTTCAGGGGGGGGGGGGGCATCATTTTATGGTCACCCATGCTCCACCCCTTTTCAACAATGTCATGAAGGAGAGGGGCTTAGTCATTATACTTATTTTGAGTATTTTTAAAGAACAAACAGCAGCATTTATTTTTAAAGCATTTGCTAACCTTAAAAAAAAAAAAATAATAATAATAACCCTGTTCCCTTAAAGCATGTTATACAGCACAGTGCTTTGCTGTGTAATTTGGCCCCTTCTATCACCTAAAATACCTGGCTGATCCTGCCTTGCTATGTCCTCCCTTCTGTAAACTGACCACGGTATGCCATGGCTGAGGAGCCCTGACATTATGGTCAGTTTCTGTGCCTCCATTATCCGCAGCTCTCCTGTCCTCCTCTCTCCCCCATCTCTCCCTGCCTGTCTTCTCCTCTGTCAGTGCCCGCCCCCCTCCCCTCCTGCTGCTGCTGTAGTTTCATTTAAAGTTCTATATTAACATATCCTGTCTACAGTGTGTTTAATAATCCTGTGTGCCCCTGTGTCTGTGTTTTATAAGAATAAGCAATTCTATACATGTTTTCAGAGTGCCACTCGCCGCTCATGTGACCCACTGCCTCTCTCCTCCTCTCCCCCTCCCCTCCTCCTTCTCTCCCAACTGACATCAGTGAGGAATCCTCAGCCCCTTCCTCTGCAGGCAGCTGTCAAATGGGGAGAGGAAAGAGCCGACGAGTCATGTAAGTGGTGCTCGTCCCTCTGAAAACTGGTAAAGAACAACTTATTTTTTTAAAACACAGACACAGGGGCACACAGGTTTATTAAACAGACCAGACAGGATGGTATAAAGTGGCTTAACAACCACTTGAAAGGGTAAGTTGAGATTCCGGGGGGGGGGGGGGCATTGGCCCCCCCTTGCCCCTACCTGCGGATGTCCATGACTGTAAGAGATTCTGACTTTTCTCCTCAATAGAGACATAGACAACAGTAGAACAAGTAGAGACTAACCATTTTCTACTCCACGGAAGGGGGGGGGGTAGACATGCCCTGGGTGCAATGTTGTTATGTAGAGGGGGAATTGTGGCCACTCCATTTGAGAAGATTGCTGTTTCTCTAGGTCTGGCCAAGACCAAGAGCAGGGGCCTTGATAGCTACTTGAGGGAGGATTTTGCACTCTCCTCCCTTTAGTTACAGCCTTCTGTGGGTGGAAGAGGGTGCCCACTAAAAATGCATCTCTTTTTCAGTACACTTGCCCTACTCACTGATGCAGATGCTATGCCTCCCGCACTCCTTCACAATCATGACATGCTGCACAGTAACACCCCCTGCCTGTTCCTTTCACTGGTCCAATCTCTTTTACTGGCACTTCATTTGAATCTGGCCAGGAAAGAAGACTGCTGTAAGCACTCTCTTCCAGTGGCAGGCTGCAAGGGGTTAATGTTGCAGGGAAGCTGTCTAGGCTTAAAGTTGGACAGACAAAGGTAATGGTGGCAGACTGTCTAGGAATGGGATTGTTTAGATAAAGTAACCCATAAGCCCTCCACACCCAACTCCCAGCTTTCCTCTTCTTCTTTTATCCCATTGACACAGATGCCAAAACGGTTCTCCTCAGACTGACATCACTAACGCAGCGGCATTTTTTTCCCCTACCTACAATGGAAGCCAGATTTTTTCCCTACCATTTTTTCTAAGTATCATTCTTTCCTGGGAAGAACTACAGTGAGCAAATATGAAAGCAACCTTATTTATAACATGTAAACATTTTATTTAACCTATTCCTGCTGACAAGGTGTATATATGCGGCCCTATGTATACAGTTTTCTGTGCTAAGAGCCACGCTCCGTGCACTCCAAGCACATACACCGGAGGGGGCCAGAAAGCTCCTGATGCATACTTGCAATCGGGAGCTTTATGATCATGTGACCACTGTGACAGCCAATCACAGCAATCACATGTAAAACAAATCTTGCAACTTTTCATGTGTTAGTAAAACCGTACATATCATCACAACTACTTTGTGCATCCAGTTGGATTATACCTTGTTTTTTTCAGGACAAATTGGGCTTTGATTTGGTAGTAAATGGTTATGGATATCTTTCAAGGACAAAATATTAAAAAAATATATATTTTTTTAAATTTAGTTCTATATTTTTGTTACTACCATAACCTATTACCAAAGAACAGCCCAAAATAAACTTTTCTGCTCCTGATGATCGCAGCAATACCACATAAGTGTATTTGTTGATTGTACCCGTAGTACAGCCTAGAAGCAATATTGCGCATTTTGCTTTTTTTTGTCCTAACTAAAACACACTGACAACTAGATGACAATGCACAAAATATACAAATTTTTGACCCTGACCTTGATGTTTGACCTAAACAATAACCCTGGCACGGACCTAGATCAAAACTTGATCTAGGCATTTTTTCTTTATTTTTTCTTTTATTTTTTATTATTATTATTTTTTTTTTTTTTTACACACACTTTTTTTTTCTCTGCAAAGAAAGAGAAAGATACATTGTATCTTTCCTCTCCATTCACAGAGAAAGAAACACAGGGGCAGGCTTCACAGTGACTGACCACTGTGGTAGCCAATCAGAGGCTACCACTGTGATAAGGTGACCTGGAATCGGGAGTTCTGGGTCCTGATCATTAGTATGGGGCCCCGGGGTCTCAGTGAGAACCTGGTCTCTGTGCTGGGAGATACGCATATATGTGGCTCCATGGAAAAAAAGCCTAGGGCAATGGGGCCGCACATACTGTATGTGTTACGTCAGTGTGAAGGGGTTAAAGGAATCCATAGAGCCCCCAACCTCCCAGCTCTCCTCTCTTCCTTTATCCGATTGACACAGAGGAAAAAATAGTCCTCTTCAGACTGACAGCACTAACGCAGCACATTTTTTACCTACCATTGATCACACAGCTGCATATTTTCCCTACCAACACTGACACAGCATTAGTTCTGCTTCCAGTGACACTACAGATGTAAAGGCATTTTTCTTTCCATTTGGACATTGTTTCTTCACAATAAAGCCAGGGCATTTCTTCTTTTAACAAATGATTTGATGCTGCACTGCTTGATATAATGAATAATGTGATCCTAGCAAAGAAAACCCTACAGAGGTGGTAACCACTGAGGGAATCAGCAATCTGTGATCACAAAATGTGCTTGGATGAGTAAAAACAGCAATAAAATAATTCATAAAGAACAATCATCAGCTGAAAAATATTAAATAAAAATATTATATAAAAAGTAAGTATAACCCTTCCAGCTAATGCAGCTAAAATAGAATAATCCATAGTGCATATGAATATATAAATGTAGCAGGATTCCCAGCCGTTTTGCTGGATGAGGGTCCGCCTGGGTTACAACAGCACATTTAAGCATGTTCTCCAAGTGTGAGTACTGAGACAATGACCAGTCCAGTATCTTTGGGTTTTTATATTTATTGAGAACTTGGATGGGAGAAGGGAATGAGTGGGATACTCCTTTGGCTCAACTATGCACAAATTGCATAGGGACAACTGAAAAATGCCGTTTGACGCTGACTTGATGCTGGCTAGATGCTGGTCAATGCCGGTTGATGCTGGTTAACACTGGCTTACTGCCCGTTAACTCCAAACTGACTTCTGACTGCTTTCCTGTATAAATAAGTCCTCTTTGAGCTCCCTTAAGCACTCTTTGCTGAGGTAGCTACTTGTATGACTGCTTCACTGCTGAACACTTCAGGGACCGCAGCAGTGCCCCCTTTCACTCACTTATCTTCAGGGCTTAGATTCTGGCACCCCCTTTCTAAGCCTTCTCTCCCGGATCCCTCTGACCTTCTGGAGTGGTCCCCTCTCCTAGGCAGACCCCTGGGCAGTTTAGAGCAGTGGTCCTCAACTCCGGTCCTCAGGGCCCACTAACAGGCCAGATTTTAAGTATTACCTTGGGGAGATGCAGACTAGAGTACTGCAATCACTGAGCAGCAAATTATATCACCTGGGATGTATTTCAGTTATCTTGAAAACCTGGCCTGTTAGTGGGCCCTGAGGACCAGGGTTGAGGACCACTGGTTTAGAGTACTCACAATACTGTTTTTCCTGGAAACTTCTGCCCAGCAGCTCCACTTGGTCCACAGCAGACTGGATCCCTCTCTGCAGCTCATCACAACCTTCGTCCTCTAGGCCGACTGCCCAGGACCCCTCACTCGCTGACAGGAGGAGAGACAGCGGACTCTGCTTCCCACCAAAGACGCCCTGTCACATGCTCCCCTCTGATTTATAGCTCATCCCAGGGTGCATTGCGGTAAACTAGGCCCACTGAGATAGCCATAAGCCCTTGTGTGCTATTGGCTAGGTTTCCTCCACTGTCCAATAAGAGCCCTCATTGGAAACAGTGGGGAGACTCCCTAGGCTCAAACAAGTCAGACCTGGGAACATTTGACAGCCTAACTAAATGATCAGGCCCCCCTGATCCTGAGAAGGATTTATTGCTTTGCTCCTTGTGTTGGTTAATTGAATAAAGGCGCTTGCGTTGGTTAATTGAATAAAGGCGTTGGGCTGGAAATTAACAACTGTAAAATTGGGAAAAATCTGTTTTCCATCTTTTTTAAATCCTTTTTTTTTTTTATTATTTCAGAAAAAATAGAGAAAAAAAATGTGGATAATGTTCTTTTACAATGATAAATAATGTATCTATGACATGGAAATAAATGATATAATATGAAGACCTTAATAACATATTTCTGTGACTTCATGGGAAGTCCTAGGCTAGGTTCACATTATTGCGGGTGGTTGCAGGTGTGGGAATCGCAGCTGTTCTCACATCTGCTACCATGCGCAGACAAAACACTGACAAATTAGTTTAACCTTTAAATGATTCCTATTAATGTTGTCCACCATCACAGCATAATGTTTACCTATAGTCTGGTCAGCAAATTGTTTTTTTCTTTTTATTCTCTCTGTAAAATGGTGAGACCAACATCTAAAGTTTGGAAAACATTTCCTCAATGCAATTTCTGCTGGGAGAAAAGTTGCAATTTGCAAATATTATGAGAAGAAATTTTCTTTTGCAAATGCTAGAAGGGTAAGAAAACCAATCCAAGCATGCCAGAGGGGCCCTAAAGACATTAACAAACACTTTATGGAATGAAATGACGAGGACCATAATGAAAGTGCAAGTCGCTTTTCCCTCCATAGTTCTCATTCCAGAGACACTCATTCTGCTGCTTCTGGATTAGCACAAAGTTTTTCTTCACCAGCAGCATCTTTAACCGGTTGCCGACCGCCGCACGACTATATACTGCGGCGGTCAGCCACGGCCAGGCAGAGTGACGTATGGATACGTCACTCGCCTGTCACTGACTTGCGAGCCAATTGCGGGCGGGCGCGCGCCCGCCGAGGCACGCGCCCGCCGCGGTTTGTTCACAGACAAGTCAGTGCGTGTGACCGGCGGACTCGATGTCCGCCGGTCACACTACGATCGCTCCTGTGAAGGGAGAAAGGCGGAGCGGCTTATGTAAACAAGCCGCCCGTCATTCTCTCTGGTGTAAAAATGAAGATCAGACGGTTCTACTATGTAGGACCGTTGATCTTTGTTTTTACACCAATAGCAATGTCCCTGCACAGTTAGA
The DNA here is from genome assembly GCF_965119305.1 of Pelophylax lessonae. Classification (NCBI taxonomy): domain Eukaryota; kingdom Metazoa; phylum Chordata; class Amphibia; order Anura; family Ranidae; genus Pelophylax; species Pelophylax lessonae. The sequence goes on along the minus strand of NC_138770.1, from coordinate 167,496,048 downwards.
ATCACGCCCCTAGGACACACTTAACCCCCCCCCTGTCCAATAAAGTTAACCCCTTCCCTGCCAGTGTCATTTTTACAGTAACAGTGCATATGTATAGCACTGATTACTGTAGTAATGTCACTGGTGCCCCCAAAAGTGTCAAAAATGTCAGTCAAGGGTCCGATCTGTCCGCCGCAATGTCGCAGTACCGAAAAAAAATCGCAGATCGCCGCCATTACGCGTTAAAAAAAAAAACACCAAAAATGACAAAAATCTTTCCCTTTGTTAGTAAACGCAATAACTTTTGCGCAAACCAATCAAAATACGCTTTTTGCAATTTTTTTTACCAAACATATGTAGCATAAAACAAATTGGCCGAAAATGTTAAAAAATTTAGATTTTTACATTTTTTTTTGGGGAATTTCATATAAAAAAATGTGAAAAATATTGTTATTTTTGCAAAATTTACGCTCTTTTTTTGTTTATAGCGCACAATCAAAAAATCGCACAGGTGATCAAATACCACCAAAAGAAAGCTCTGTTTGTGGGAAAAAAAAAGACGTCAAATTCGTTTAGGTACATCGTCGCACGACCACGCAATTGTCCGTTAAAGTCACGCAGTAAAAAATCGCAAAAAAAACCCCTGGTCTTTTAGCAGCCAAATCCTCCGGGGCTTAAGTGGTTAAGTAAGGAAGTGTTACAAACCACAGCCTCCAAAAAATCACAATACCTTCATTTTTTAGATAAAATGACACCTGAAAATCAGGAGAACTTTCATCAAATTCATATTATATGCTTCTGGATCAGCATTCTCGATGATTGAGAATGCATATTGGCAGGAAGCTTTTAAATTATTATGAAGGAAATGGAGGAGGTTACCTGTTCTCATGTATAGTTGAAATGTTCTTAACATTTTTATTCCATGTTATTCCATTTGTAATAAAAATACAATTGTAAAATGCAAGTTTAATTTATTTACTGAATAAGCTATACCTTTCTTTCATAATTATTTTATATACACTGCATTACCTTCCCAGTATAACAGAATGACCTTCATATTTTTGGAAAACTACTCCACATTCATTTTTTTTTTCATTTTTCCAGAAAAAAAGAAAACCAGGAAATACATTTTTTTCCCATGACTCCAACATTGACAGAAAATGTATATTTCTATTTAGGACACAAACCTAGTTTTTTCTTACACAAGTGGTAGAGGCTGTAGCTTTAACAAATTTATCATCCCCAAAAAAGTTTGTGTTGTTATACCAATCAACAGTGTAACTCATACATTTCAAAGCAGCAAATAATTAAACTGAAACCAAAGTAAGTAATAAATATTTTATTGAGTCCTTGTTTTACTGTATATAACATTTATTCATCTTATAGAATGACATAACTGAAACAGCAAAACATCATCATTTTTTTTCTCTCTACTTTCCATTAAATTATTAATAAATAATAAAATTTTATATTGTTTCAGTGAAGAAGGGATGTGCTTTATAAATATGACAGAATACATACATTCATTAAAAAAAACAAAAAATCGAGCAAGGAATTACATTTAAAAAAACAGAAGGTATACAATACCCTAAAAATACAATCCACGTGTACATGGAAATTACTATACATTATTTTTTACAATGGTGAAAAAAGTTTATTTTAACTTGCAGCTGCATGTGAAACATGATTCTCCAGTTCATAATTCTGCATCAAACTCCAGACTTAATTCACTTTAGCTAAATTAATTCTAAATACGTAACAACTGACTACGCAGGTATGTCTTGCTTACTAAATTGTGATTGGCTGTCTCGTTTGCCTTGTAATGTGCTACTAGGGTTATAAAGCAGCCTGTATCAATGGACTGTTAATGACAGAAAAATAAAGTCAAGGGGAATTTGGACAATGGTTACATAGAGGCTATTGTCAAGGGATGGTTTGAACTAATTGTGAGTCAAAATAAATTGGGTAAAATCAATGCTCGCGGTAACTAAAGAAAATAACACATTAACAAAAATATCATGGTAGTTTAAATAAAAATGTAGATATTTATGATGTTTCAGCACAAAAGCAAAAATTAGTAAAAAGATGTAAAACAAATTCATAAACGTGTTATGTGAAGTGGTCTACTTGAGTGATTATAGAATTCTGAACTAACTTAGGGTAATGCCGAGGTAAAGGTGCTGAGTGCTAGGTGATAGATAAGTTGTATTAGTTATTAGGCTTTGGCCACTCCCAATTACATTGAAAAATGTGCTGAAGGCAAAAAAGGCAAGAAAGAATACCAGAATTTAGGACCTCAGTGCTTTCAAAGCAAGCACTACAGTAGTGCCATGTGACATGTTCAGGAAGAAATTCATATCTTACCGAACAAACTTTTTCCACCGTTTACCAAAACCTAATGAATTTCACTATTAAATTAACAGGTTGAATACTTAATTATGATGAGCAAAGTTCTCAGGAATCATTATTACCAGAAGCAAAAATGTAAGTACAATGCTCTTATTTATGGAAAATTAAGAAATCAAAAATCCGATTTCTGTTTTCATATTTCAATGCCGCTGAAGGAAAAATATGTTAAGCTGCTCTGGGTGACACACACATTTTTCTACGCGAGGACAATTCTAAGTGGTTTACAGCACATGATACAAAAATACACATTTATAAATCACAACCCTAACTACACCTACATACAATTAATAAATAAGTATATGCTAGTTTCTTTGTGTGTTTTAAAACTATTACACACATTAATTAATTTAAATTATTACTACAAATAAATTACTAGAATTAAAGTTAAATAACCATGAATTGAACACCATATAGTTTAACTAGTGACACCATTTTTGTCATTAAAGTTTTCCTTTGATTTGTTCATGCTAATTTGCCATGGAAATGCCCAATGTTTCTGTCATTGTCATCTTTACTCGTTGCTTTCATTATTTCGTAGTGCTTCTTTTCTTTTACTTAAAAGAAAAACAGAAAGAAATAAAATATGAATAAAATATGAGATAATACATCTTGGTGAGACCTGTTTGTGAAAGACATGTTTGTAAAGGGCATGTTTGAAAGATATTTATAACTACAATGTGTTTGACACAGTATAGATTAGCCCTATTTTCTCTCACTAAAGAAGACTTGGCATTGGTGTAAGATATGAATTTGGACAACATTTTGGCCAGAAAACATATTGGACCATTTGACTTTCTTGTAGGCTACAGGTGCTCAGCATGGAACAGATTTGGACATTCATGGTAATGGCCAGTGTTGGGGGTAACTAGTTACAAAGTAATGGATTACAGTAACTACATTACTTTTTTTGGTAACGAAGTAACGTAACTAGTTACAATACTAATATTGGTAACTTCACTACTCTACTAGGCTATAGGAGGTAACTACACTACTTTACTAGGCTATAGGAACGCGCTTTCCTGCGTTACCCAAGCCGTGCGATACAATCGTTATTTCGAAGAATAGAGAGGGATAAAGTTTATGACTTTTTGTTGCACTTTATGTTTTATTCTGTTTTTTCAGGTTTTGTTCTCATGTTTCCCAAAGCCTGTGTTAATACAATAAACTCTATGCAGAAAGAGTGTCATGTATCTTCTTCTACACAGTCAATTATGAAAGAGGAAAGTAAAGTAATAAGTAGTGAAGTTGCTTTTCAAATGCAGTAACTAGTAAAGTAATCTCGTTACAATTTACAGAAGTAACTAGTAACTAGTTACATTTTTTGAGCAACTACCCCAACACTGGTAATGGCCATGTTAGGGAGATATGGGCAAACCAGGAGTCCACATTTGTTAAGAAGGTTGTGGATGTCCTCCAACCATAAATTATTTGGCCCACAAACAGGCCACTCAAAGGCAGAGGGCCTAAATGGGCTCTCTCTGTGATAATCTGCAAATGCAAGTTGTTTTTTTTTAATACTTAAGTTGGAATCTAAGCATTTAAATTTGAAGTTCAAATAGTCTTAACCTACCTGATCTCCGCCACCTTCTGAATAACCCAGGGCAAGTTAGGTCTGGAGCAACGAATCGAGCCATCTTCTCCGATAAACCTGGAAAAAATACATAGTATATGAGAACACTTCATAAATTCATATTAGCATTAAGTTATAAACAGCAGACATGCATATAATTACAAACGTTTCTCATAATGATGCAAATACTTGTTAACAGTTAATTATGCAAAGCCTGCAGCTAAAAATACTGTTTGAATACAGCACGAAGCACAGCACTTGCCCTCCCCCCAATGCAGCACTTAGGACCTCTGCAGCCCATCACCAGGATCCAGTAAGATCACATGGGGTGCAATTATCTCCATTAATGTGTAATTTTGACTCCCCAAGTCTCTTCTATTCCTATCTGAATACTCACATCACAGCTTCAACACAAGGAGGATCTGCTTTCTGCCGGAGAAAGTCCACTACACGAACTTTAGGTTTGGCTGTGGAGACCTTGGTGCAGCAGGAGCTAAACTTGCCAGGGTCTGCAAATAAAAACATGTGTAGAGAATTACCTATCATGTAAAATTATATACACATACATATACACACATTATTTATATATACATATAAACCATTTGATATTTCATAAAGGAATATTTCCACAAATACCTTAAAAGGTAATTCCTTCCAAAACAGATGCACCAATTCAGCTTTTGGGTCGGTGCTAACCAGGTAAATCACCCACTGGCTTCTAAAATCTTTCCTTAACTCAAATAGCTTTAATTCCCTGCAGCACATTTGTGCCTTAGTCTATAACAACAAGAACATAAAGGAGGTGCCACTCTCTTACAACCAGATTCCCCAGCTATTTGTTTGTTCTTTTAAATTGAGAATCCACTACATACCATGATACATCCCTTTAGCTGTGTAGGGGTTTTGCCAATTGGAGAAAATTCGGAATTTGGAGGGTATATTTTACTAATGGTGAGGTTGCCTTTTAAAATGAAATAGAAGAAGATCGGAAAATATAAAAAAAAAACTTCAGAAGACGTTCTGAGTAGTCTATAGCAGCCAATCATATGAAAAATGTCATTTTTTGGCTTGCATGATTAAATGTATTTGGTGTTGTAAAAAAATATCGCAACAAAATTATTTACAGAAGATGGGATGCAGAAACAAATAGGGAAAATATTGCTCAATAAATAAACTTATAATCTTATATTGTGTACTACTTTTCTTTCTCTTTAATCATTGCCAAATACATTAAAGTAAATGTATTTAAAAAATTAAACAGATTGCAGATTTGCCCACAGATTCTTCTCATAGTCCTTTTTTAGTCTCCCCAGTGCAGTGTTTCTCAACTTCGATCCTCAGGGCACACTAATAGGCCAGATTTTAAGTATTACCTTGGGGAGATGCAGACTAGAATACTGCAATCACTGAGCAGCAAATTATATCACCTGTGATGTATTTCAGTTTTCTTGCAAACCTGGCCTGTTAGTGTGCCCTGAGGACCGGAGTTGAGAAACACTGCCCTAGTGCATAATAGAGGCTGAAATAAAAATCTCCCACAAATCAGTTCATATGTCACCATACATTCCTTTACCTTCATACTATCTATCAGCTTACTATCTTTTCTTCTGTTGCCACTTACCAACAGATGCCTTGACTACTGCCACTGCAGCGAGGAGTGCCATACACAGCATGATCTTCATAGAGCACATGATGCTGGGTTGTCTTTGATCTTTCGGGCTCGTGTCTTCTCCTATATGCAGAGCTGCTGAGCACTGTGATACCCATATGGAGCCATCTTCTTTTAAAGACCAAAAAAGAGGAACTTTTCAAAGAGAAGGAAGTGAATCTGGGTTTTCCATGTAGTGATTACAGCATCAGCACTTGCAGGTGAAACCAAAGATGACAAAAAATTATTTTTATAGTTCTGAGTAGCTGAAGATGAAAAAGAAAGAATAATTGTTTTAGAGCTGACCATCACGGAAACATTAATATGATAATGGTTATGATGTTAATGACAATGAAGAGTAAGTTTGCCCAACTCACTGGTTTATTACATTTTTAATGAATAGCAAGGTCAAAATCTCCTCTTTACAGATCCCAGTTTACTAGTTGAGGGGGGAAGTCTCACCTCTTCTGTTGCGTTCTGCGGTATATAAAGTATAAATAGAAAATCTCACAGGTGAAGAGAGAGCCTCCTTGTAATGGCTCTGGTGGGTAAGCTGAATTGGGAATTCAAGTACAGGAATTCACCACTGAATTCAGGTGGTGTTAATGAGAGATGTTATTTTTGGGGGACTTACTACACACAGTTGTGCTCATAAGTTTACATACCCTGGAAGAATTTATGATTTCTTGGCCATTTTTCAGAGAATATGAATGATAACACAAAAACTTTTCTTTCACTCGTGGATAGTGTTTGGCTGAAGCCATTTATTATCAATCAACTGTGTTTACTCTTTTAAAATCATAATGACAACAGAAACTACCCAAATGACCCTGATCAAAAGTTTACATACCCCAGTTCTTAAAACTGTGTATTGCCCCCTTTAACATCAATGACAGCTTGAAGTCTTTTGTGGTATTTGTGGATGAGGCTCTTTATTTTCTCAGATGGTAAAGCTGCCCATTCTTCCTGGCAAAAAGCCTCCAGTTCCTGTAAATGCTAGGACTGTCTTGCACGAGATGCACATTTGAGATCTCCCCAGAGTGGCTCAATGATATTGAGGTCAGGAGACTGAGATGGCCACTCCAGAACCTTCACTTTATTCTGCTGTAGCCAATGACAGTTCGACTTGGCCTTGTGTTTAGGATCCTTTTCATGTTGGAATAGCCAAGTACATACCATGTACAGCTTCCGGGCTGATGAATGCAAATTTTCCTCCAGTATTTTTTGATAACATACTGCATTCATCTTGCCATCAATTCTGACCAAATTTCCTGTGCCTTTGTAGCTCACACATCCCCAAATCAGCGTTCCCAGTGGCATAGCGTGGGGGGTGCAGGGGGGGGCGGCCACACCGGGCGCAACATCTGGGGGGGCGCGCTCGCACTCGCAGCTCTCTGCCCCTGCTCACTCACTCTCACTGCAGTGCTGGCTGTGCGAATCCGATCCGAGCCGCCGGGTCGCCGCCTACTGTGGAGGGGGGGTGCCAGGCGTGCGGTGCGGTGCGGAGAGCGAGTGACTATCTGGGGGAGGGACAGTGCAGCGGCTGCCAAGCGCAGCGCTGAGCGCGGGAGAGAACCACACCAGACCAGCCCAGGCAGCAGCAGAAGAAGCTGGCAGTGGCGGCAGGTGACACAGGCCAGAGAGGAGAGAGCCAGTGGTGACAAACGCTGCAGGAGGAAAACCTAGGAGGACCTGGAGGAGAAAACCTAGCCTGCTGTGATCGGGTCCGGGACATCTGGTGAAAAAAAAGGTAGGAGTCACGAGTGACAGGAGTCAGGACTGAATAGAGTAGTATTGGGCTCAATGGACTGGCTGTGTAGTGCTAGTAGTGACTAGACTGACTGACTGAGTGTGTGTGTGAGAAGAAGAACACTGAATAGTATGCAACTATATGTGGACAGTGGACATAAAAGGCACAGAAGAATGTATTTAAATGGAGCCATATGATTATGTAGCGCTACTCATAGAGGATCCTCAGAGAGGGGATCTATTTTATGGGGAACCTGGCCTGCTGTAAGGGGGAGATCTAAATGGGGGATGGGACCTCACCTCACCCTCGCCTGCAGTAGGCCAGGGTGAGGTGAGGTCCCACATAAAGATCCCCCCTTACAGCAGGCCAGAGTGAGGTGAGGTCACTCTGGGGGTCCCCCATATAGATCCCCCCCTACAGCAGGCCAGGGTACGGACCTCACCTCACCCTGGCCTGCTGTAAGGGGGGATCTATATGGAGGACCTCACCTCACCCTGGCCTGCTGTAAGGGGGGATCTATAAGGGGGACCTGGGATCTATATGGGGGACCTCACCTGGTGAGGTGAGGTCCCCCATATAGATCCCCCCTTACAGAAGGCCAGGGTGAGGTGAGGTCCTCCATATAGATCCCCCCTTACAGCAGGCCAGGGTGAGGAGAGGTCCCGTCCCCCATATAGATCTCCCCTTTACAGCAGGCCAGGGTGAGGTGAGGTCCGGGGTCCCCCATATAGATCCCCCTCACCCTGGCCTACTGTAAAGGGGGTGATCTATATGGGGGATGGGACCTCACCTCACCCTGGCCTGCTGTAAGGGGGGATCTATATGGGGGACCTCACCCTGGCCTGCTGTAAGGGGGGATCTATATGGGGGACCTCACCCTGGCCTGCTGTAAGGGGATCTATATGGGGGACCTCACCCTGGTCTGCTGTAAGGGGGGATCTATATGGGGGACCTCACCCTGGCCTGCTGTAAGAGGGGATCTATATGGGGGACCTCACCTCACCCTGGCCTGCTGTAAAGGAGGATCTATAAGGGGGCCTGCCCAGGCCTGCTCTAAAGGGGGATCTATAGGGACCCTGCTCTAAAGGGGATCTATGCCATAGATTCCCCCCTTTAGAGCAGGATCCCCATAGATCCCCTTTAGAGCAGGCCAGGGCCCCCATAGATCCCCTTTAGAGCAGGCCAGGGTCCCCATAGATCCCCTTTTAGAGCAGGGTCCCCATAGATTCCCCACTTTAGAGAAATATCCCCATAGATTATATGGGGACCATTCTCTAAAGGGGATCTATGGGGACCCTGGCCTGCTCTAAAGGGGATCTATGGGGGCCCTGGCCTGCTCTAAAGTGCTTAGGGGGTAAGGGTTTCTTTAACGAATCTAGTGGAAGAGACTCAAGTGCTAAAATCCCGCAGGTTAGGGGGCGCAAATTACTTGCCTTGCCCCGGGTGCTGAAACCTCCGTGTTTCACAGTAGGAATGGTGTACCTTTTATCATAGGCTTGTTGACTCATCTCCAAATGCAGTGTTTATGGTTATGCCAAAAAGCTCAATTTTGGTCTCATCACTCCAAAGGACTTTGTGCCCAGAAGGTTTGAGGCTTGTCTGTGTGCTGTTTGGCCTATTGTAAGGGGGATACTTTGTGGCATTTCTGCGGAGTCCTGTATTTCACCTGTTATTTGTGGGTTTTTCTTTGCATCCCGAACAATTTTCCTGGCAGTCGTGGCTGAAATTTTCATTGGTCCACCTGACGGTGGTTCGGTTTCAACAGAACCCCTCATTTTCCACTTCTTGATTAGAGTCTGAACACTGCTGACTGGCATTCTCAATTACTTGGATATCTTTTTATATCCCTTTCCTGTTTTATACAGTTCAACTACCTTTTCCCGCAGGTCCTTTGAAAATTCTTTTGCTTTCCCCATGACTCAGAATCCAGAAACATCAGTGCAGCACTGGATGAGAATTGCAAGTGTCTGTCAGGAGTCCAGAAACTCATTGACCTTTTATACACACACACACACACACACACACACACACACACACACACACACACACACACACACACACACACACACACACACACACACACACACACACACACACACACACCACACACACACACACACACACACACACACACACACACACACACACACACACACACACACACACACACTAATTACAAGCAAATAGATCACAGGTGAGGATGGATACCTTTTAATAGCTATTCAAACCCCTTTGTGTCAACTTGTGTGCATGTTATCAGGCCAAAATCACCAGGGTATGTAAACTTTTGATAAGGGCCATTTGGGTAGTTTCTATTGTCATTAGGATTTAAAAATAGTAAACATAGTTGATTGATAATAAATGGCTTCAGCCAAACATGAACCATGAGTGAAAGAAAAGTTTTTGTGTTATCATTCACATTCTCTGAAAAATGGCCAAGAAATCATAAATTTTACCAGTATATGTAAACTCATGAGCACAACTACATATATATATATATATATATATTTTTTTTTTTTTTATATACACACACACAATAGTTTAACTCACATGAATAAAATTATGTCTTTCATTGTAGAATAAGGTCTCCCCCTTTTAGGCCCCTTTCACACACTCAGTTTTTCTCAGCGGGGGATCGATCCGCCGATCCCCCGCTGAGCAGGAGGATGACAGCTGTTCTCCGCGCTGTGTGCCATGCCCCCTGATGATGTCAAGTGTGATGAAACATGTTGGGAGGAGCCTAACCACATGAAACTGGCATGCTACTGGAGGTCGGCCATGTTTTAGGATGAAACAAACACACACTGCTTTATACCTACATGCTTTTTATTCTTGGAACTAATGTGAGTACCTTGTGTGCAGACTTCTGCAAATGTTTTAATAAAGCCTTATAAGGATGTCTGCGCAATGATATTTTTATTGTTTTTACATTTACAAGGAGGATCAATTCATTTGTTGGGTCCATTACATTGGGCTCACACACCAAAGATATTGATGTTCACGCTGCCTGGTTGGATTGCACTCGCTTGCTGGTCTGATTGGATTATCTGTGATAGATGCCCGTTTCATTTTGATTCATCTTCTTTTGAATGCTGTTTATTTTAGACCGTCTGGTAAGAGGCTGCATGTTTTTTACCTTCTTGGTGGTGGATATACCGACAGCTTAATCTTCACATCAATTTGATTTCATTTCACTGGTGGATCATTTGGAATTTATGACTTATGAGAGAGTGCTGTGCCCGCTGCATTACATAGAATTACAATACCCATTTTTGCTCGCAGGATTAACACTTTAACTCCGACCCACTGTCACGGAACCATGAACCAGACGTACAACAACAGATAAGTGAAAATAAGAAAGCTTTATTGAAAAACAAGCTATAAAGCAAAAGTCCAAACGGATGGCGAAACCGATGCAGAGTCTTTGCGAAGCCAGGGGACAGGAACCAGCAGGGTAGTCAGACGAAGCCAGGATCAGGAACCAGCAGGGTAGTCAGACGAAGCCAGGATCAGGAACCAGCAGGGTAGTCAGACGAAGCCAGGATCAGGAACCAGCAGGGTAGTCAGACGAAGCCAGGAACAGGAACCAGAAGTAGCAGCAGTCTTAGTAGCATGTGAACACAGGGGGACCAAGCAGGGAACTGAAGCCACAGACCTCCTATATATATGAGCTAGGTATCCAGCTCCTCCCAGTGGGAAGGAGCCGCAGGGTGGGAGGCTACAAGAAACCCAGAAACCAAGATGGCCGCCAGCACATGTCAAACGAAGGAGAACAGCAGGAAGGTAAGACCATGACAGTACCTCCCCCTCAAGGGCCCCTCCTCCGCGGAGTAAAGAACGGTTTCTGAGGGAAGCGTGCGTGGAAGGCTCGGAGCAAGGCAGGAGCATGGACATCTGCGGAGGGAACCCAGGAACGCTCCTCTGGACCATAACCACGCCAATGAACCAAAAACTGCACCCGACCGTGGACCAGGCGTGAGTCCAGGATATTGCTCACCTCATACTCCTCACGATTGCCCACTCGGACCGGACGAGGCCGAGGAACCGAGGAAGTGAAACGATTACACACCAGAGGCTTCAACAGGGAGACATGAAACACGTTGGAGATCCGCATGCCAGGAGGAAGCGCAAGGGCATAGGCTACCGGGTTTACCCTGCGAAGCACTCGGAAGGGACCAACAAAGCGAGGCGCCAGCTTGGGAGTGGGCACTCGAAGGTTGAGGTTGCGGGTGGACAACCATACACGGTCTCCGGCCTGGTAGGAAGGAGCAGGCGCTCGTCTGCGATCAGCCTGGAGTCTCTGGCGCTGCGCAGAGACCTCAAGGGACTTCTGGATCTGTACCCAAGAAGCACGTAGGACGGAAAGGTGATCCTCCACAGCTGGAATATCCTGGGGAGAGAATACCTCCGGTAACACGGCAGGTTGGAACCCATAGTTGGCCATGAAGGGAGACGTCCCAGAGGAAGAGTTCACCGCCGTGTTCCTGGCAAACTCAGCCCAAGGCAGGAGGTCAACCCAATTGTCTTGGTGATCGGAGACATAGCAACGAAGGAATTGCTCCAAGGCCTGATTGGAACGTTCTGCGGCCCCATTGGACTAAGGGTGGTAGGCCGAGGAGAAGGAGAGATGAATCCCCAACTGGGAGCAAAAGGCGCGCCAGAACCTGGACACAAACTGACTCCCCCGATCCGACACAATCTCCTTGGGCAAACCGTGCAACCGGAAGACCTCCCTGGCAAAAATCGTGGCCAACTCCTGTGCAGAGGGTAACTTCTTGAGAGGAACACAGTGACACATTTTGGAAAACCGATCCACAATCATGAGAATGACCGTATGGCCTCGGGATGCAGGGAGGTCCACAATGAAATCCATCCCCAGGTGTGACCATGGGCGCTCCCCGGTGGCTAAGGGTTGCAGAAGGCCCAACGGAAGGTGCCGAGGGGACTTACTCTGGGCACAAACGGAGCATGCAGCTACATATGCGGCGATGTCGGAACGTAGGGAAGGCCACCAGAACAGACGTGAAACAGCCCAGGACAGCTGATTCTTTCCAGGATGCCCCGCGGTCTTGGAGTTATGGTAGGTTCGCAACAACCGAGTGCGCAACTCCTCAGGCACAAAACATCTGCCGTTGGGTCTCCCAGAGGGAGCACCAGATTGAGCCGCCAAAATCTGCTCACCCAGGGGAGAGGTCAGGCTGGTGCGAATGGCAGCCAGGATCTGATTCGGAGGTATGACCGAAGTCGGAATCGACTCCTCCCTGGACAGGTCGGAGTACTGCCGTGATAAGGCATCAGCCCTGATGTTCTTGGAACCGGGTAGGTAGGAGACCACGTAATTAAAACGTGACAAGAACAGAGCCCATCTGGCCTGACGTGGTGTCAATCTCTTGGCCTCAGAGAGGTAGGTCAGATTCTTGTGGTCCGTCAGGATGAGGACCGGAACCACCGAACCCTCGAGCAAGTGCCTCCATTCTTTGAGAGCCTGCACGATGGCCAATAACTCCCTGTCACCAATCTGGTAGTTGCACTCCGCGGAAGACAGTTTCCGGGAGTAAAACCCACAAGGAAGCAGAGGACCCTCTGGTGTTCTACGCTGAGACAGAAGGGCGCCTACTCCCGTCTCAGACGCGTCCACCTCGAGGACAAAGGGCAACCCAGGGTTGGGATGCGACAGAATCGGAGCCGACACAAAGGCGGACTTTAGAGCCTCAAAAGCTCGGATGGCCTCGGGCGGCCAGACCTGGGAATTACTGCCCTTCCTGGTCAGATCTGTGAGAGGCTTGGCTAGCATGGAAAAGTCCCTGATGAACTTCCGATAATAATTGGCGAAGCCCAAAAAGCGCTGCAGGGAGCGAAGACCACTGGGCTGGGGCCACTGTAAGACAGCCGAAACCTTCTCAGGATCCATGGAGAACCCCTCAGCGGAAATGATGTAACCTAAGAAGGTTACCTGGGATCGGTGAAATTCGCATTTCTCAAGCTTACCGAACAGCTTGTTCTCTCGTAACCGTTGCAACACTCGTTTGACATCCAGAATGTGGGTCTCCATGGACTCAGAATATACCAAGATGTCATCCAGGTAGACCACCACACACTGCTGCAACAGGTCACGGAAAACATCGTTGATGAATTCCTGAAAGACTGCGGGCGCATTGCACAGCCCAAAGGGCATAACCAAGGATTCATAATGACCGGTCCTGGTGTTAAACGCGGTCTTCCACTCATCGCCCGCCTTGATCCTTACGAGGTTATATGCCGCCCTCAGGTCGAGTTTGGTAAAGACCGTGGCCCCTTTAAGGCGATCGAACAGCTCGGAAATCAAGGGTATCGGGTAAGCGTTCTTGATCGTGATGCGATTGAGACCCCTGTAATCGATGCAAGGCCTCAACTCACCGCCCTTCTTTTTCACAAAGAAAAATCCAGCCCCTGCCGGGGACGAGGATTTGCGAATGTGTCCACGTGAAAGCGCCTCCCTCACGTACTCCTCCATGGCCTCATTCTCCGCTACCGACAGTGGATAGACTTTGCCACGAGGAGGAACGGCACCAGATTGTAACTCGATGGCACAATCGTATGGGCGGTGCGGAGGTAGGGCAACCGCGCGCACCTTATCGAATACATCCCGGTACTCCTCGTATTCAGGGGGCAACAGAGAGTCCGAGGAAGTACACAGCAACTTGACAGGCCCATGGATGCAACTAGCCCCACACTGCGGTGACCACGAGAGGATCTCGGCCGATCTCCAATCGAAAATCGGATTATGCTCCTGGAGCCAGGGGTACCCCAAGACCACCGAGTAGTGTGGAGACGAAATAACCTGGAAGCAGACCGACTCTCTGTGGACGGCACCAATGGCTAACCCCACTGGAAGGGTCTCATGAGTCACGTGTGGCGGCAGAAGGGGTCTGCCGTCTATCGCCTCAAGAGCCAGAGGAGAACCTCGAGCCTGCAGAGGAATGGAATTGGCGGCAGCGAACGCACTATCAATGAACAAACCACCAGCACCAGAGTCCACCAACGCCTGGGTCGTCACCGAGCCCCCGACCCAGGAAAGGACAACAGTGATCAGTGGTTTGTCAACACGGGAAACCGGGGACGAGGAGACTCCACCCAAGATCTGCCCCCGACAGGATCTCAGGTGCGAGCGTCTCCCTGGACGGTTCGGACATGCCAACCGAAAATGCCCACCGAGACCACAGTACATGCATCGGCCCTCGCGTCTCCGGAGTACCCTCTCCCCCTCGGACAGGCGAGCAAACCCCAGCTGCATGGGTTCACCCCCAGACAAGTCATCCCCAGGAGGTGTGGGAGGAGAGGGAGGCACGGGTGGGACAACAAAGGTAGGCGCCAATCTGTTAGGAGGCCTCCGCAGACTCTCCTTAAAGGAAGGTCTCTCCCTGAGTCTGGTGTCAATCAAAATCAGGAAAGAAATAAGAGACTCGAGCTCCACTGGTAGGTCCTTAGCTGCAACCTCATCCTTCAAGGCATCCGAGAGACCATGAGAGAAAGCAGCGACCAGAGCCTCATTATTCCAGCCCACCTCTGCTGCCAGGGTACGAAACTCAATGGCGTATTCAGCTACGGATCGTGAACCCTGTCTGATGGACATAAGGAGCTTCGCAGCAGAGGCAGCACGAGCCGGCACATCGAATACCTTCCGAAGAGAAGCAACAAAACCGGAAAACTCGGCAACCACCGGATTGTTGTTCTCCCATAAAGGGCTGGCCCAGGCCAAGGCCTTGTCCGAGAGCAGCGAGATTAAGAAGCCCACCTTTGATCTCTCAGTAGGAAAGGCATGTGGCAGCAACTCGAAATAAATGCCCACCTGGTTAAGGAAACCTCGGCACTGAGTTGGCTCTCCCCCAAAGCGCTGTGGAAGGGGGGCAGAACCGGACATACCCCGAAACACCGCAGGCGCAACAACAGGTGTCGGGGTAGACTCTGGCGCAACAACCGGAGCGGCAGTAGGAGCGGACCCAGGAGCGACAACCGACCCATCGGCAACGGGAGCGAAATGAACCGTGCGTTCAAGCAGGGTTTGCAACGCCACGGCGAACTGACCCAACAGGTGATCCTGCTGATCAAGTCTGGCAACCAGCGTGGGTAGTGAGGATGGCCCTGCACCGTCAGAATTCGTGGCCTGTGGTACCGTGCGTTCAAGCAGGGTTTGCAACGCCACGGCGAACCGACCCAACAGGTGATCCTGCTGATCAAGTCTGGCAACCAGCGTGGGTAGCGAGGATGGCCCTGTACCGTCAGAATTCATGGCTTGGTCCTAATGTCACGGAACCATGAACCAGACGTACAACAACAGATAAGTGAAAATAAGAAAGCTTTATTGAAAAACAAGCTATAAAGCAAAAGTCCAAACGGATGGCGAAACCGATGCAGAGTCTTTGCGAAGCCAGGGGACAGGAACCAGCAGGGTAGTCAGACGAAGCCAGGATCAGGAACCAGCAGGGTAGTCAGACGAAGCCAGGATCAGGAACCAGCAGGGTAGTCAGACGAAGCCAGGATCAGGAACCAGCAGGGTAGTCAGACGAAGCCAGGAACAGGAACCAGAAGTAGCAGCAGTCTTAGTAGCATGTGAACACAGGGGGACCAAGCAGGGAACTGAAGCCACAGACCTCCTATATATATGAGCTAGGTATCCAGCTCCTCCCAGTGGGAAGGAGGAGCCGCAGGGTGGGAGGCTACAAGAAACCCAGAAACCAAGATGGCCGCCAGCACATGTCAAACGAAGGAGAACAGCAGGAAGGTAAGACCATGACACCCACCTTGCACCTCCTACGACAGCTGAACATCTGCACTACCACCAGATGATGCAACGCCGCCGCCAGGACAACATTCCGGTCAGGATCTGTCTCATTTCTTCCCCTCCGCCGGAGCTGGTCATCTACAAAATGGCTGCGGAGACCAAAGCACTAACGCCGACTCTAGCGGCCACTACCAAGCCGCAGCAAATACAAAGAGGTAACACACTGATGCAGATGGGAGACACACCACTCTCAACTCAATCCACACCATCTACTCAAAGTTCTGCAAAATTTGAAACCAAGGAGGGATTCAGCCACAGAACCAGGGGATGTCCCACTTATGGAAGTGAGCACTAATCAATCCTAATCAATCCAAAGCACACCCCACTACTCCTAGACCTGACCCCTTTGCAACGTTTCCTACTTCTGGTTAGCCAGTTTCAGATACTACCCTAAAGGAGATGGTAATATCTATACGATCAGATATCCTGTCCTCCTTTAACCAATGTCAACTGGAAATACATAAACTGGGAGGGAGAGTAGATCGAGTTGAAAATAAAATGTGTGGAATTACCACGTCATATAACACATTGGTCGACTCGCATACCTCTCACCAGGAGAAACTGGCGTTCCTGAATAAACAAGATGGCTGATCTTGAGGATAGGTCACGCCGCAACAACTTAATATCAGGGGTATTTCTGAAACAGTCCAGACCCATCAATTACCCCATTTTACTCAAGATATATTTAAAGCAGTGATTCCCAACCTCACAACAGAAGATCTCACCATAGACAGAATCCATCGCATTCCAAAGCCCTCCTTCCATCCACAAGAAGTACCCCGTGATGTCCTAATGCAGATTTATTTTTACCAAGCAAAGGAAAATATATTAGAGGCCTTCCGCTGCAACGACCAACTACCAGCTCAAGCCGCTAAAGGTCCAGGTCCTACCCGATTTTTCCCAACACACCTTGCAACTCCATTGAAACCTAAATACAATCACTAAGGTACTACGGAACAATAAAACAATCTACAAGTGGAAATACCCAGCCAAACTATTAGTGACCTATCAATGGAAATCCTATGTCATTACCACTTTAGCTGAAGGTATTAACCTTATAGAACAATGGGGAATTATACCTGAGACACAATCCATACCCTCCAGCTCCTCACGCCAACCACCTAACCAAGTCCCTCCTGACTGGCAAGTTGTATCCAGAAAATCCAAACCACTTCCACGTAAAGCCTAGACACAACACCTTTATACCTCGTCCAGAACCATAGAGGAATCGTGAAGATTAATGGAGTTCCTTACTCCATACCCAATACCCTGCAAATGCATACAGTGGATACTGCACACATGGTTCAACATGGACCTTTCTTTTTTTACCTTTAATTTTTATGTCTATGTGTTTGTTTTGGGCAGCTTACGGGACTCACTTCTATACAACAACCTGTATCCTCACCTCAAGTTCTCATTTGAATTACCCTCCCCTTTTGTCATTAAATCTCTCCTGGAGGAGTTATCCTTCTGCAGGTACATAACCTTTGCTCAATACACTCCTGAATCATCTTAGATATCAGACATAAGTTGCACTCCACTTATCTCAAGGAATAATCTTGCTACATACTTGGAACAGAATCTCCAATCAACACCTCCTGATGTTCTCGTCCAACCGTCCCCGTGTGCCCACATTTTTCAAAATTTCTCACACTCGATCCAAAACATCACTCCCCATATCAACCAAATACGTCTAAATGGGACTTAAGTTTATGTCTCTAAATGTTAGAGGCCTTAACCACCCTGTAAAACGCCACTCTCTATGGAAAGAAGCCATTTCCAAAAAAAACTGACATCATCGGCATTCAAGAAACCCACTTCCACAAGGAATCCGTGCCTTACTGAGCTCATAAGAACTATCAACATATCTTCATGGCATCGACCCAAGCCAAGAAGAGGGGAGTCATGATTAGGGATGATTGAACGGTTCGGGTCGACCATCGGTTCGACCCGAACATTGACTGTTCGAGGTTCGGCCAAATTTAGAACTTTTTGTTGAAAAAGTTCAGAATTCGGCAACCAGAACCGACCAAAATGCAATGGGACAGGAAATGGGCTTTAAAAGCCCATGATTGGACCAGAACCATTAGCAAAAGCCAATTGAGGGGGCAGGAGAATGCTAGGAATGTGATTGGAGTGACTAGGGGGTCCCTAGGCCAATCATTAGTGAATACGCCCCCCAGTATATAAGATAGCCCCCGCCAAATTCCTAGCATTGTAATACAGGGACATGGAAGAGAGTGGAAGCAGTTCTGTTAATTTTACTTTAAAAGTGTCATTTAGCATTTATTAGTGTGGGGAAAGGGATATCTAGTGTAGTTAGGGTGCTCTTTTACACTTTAGTTAGATGCAAAAATTTAGTTTCTGTAGGGAAAGTGTTAAGTGTAAGGGGACCGTAGTGTAGTGTAGGGTTAACTGACACTGACTGCTATGGCAGTGTGACCACCAAACCCTTCCATATCAGGGTGACCGCTATAGAGAAAAGATAGTTTCTCTTAAGTCACATTTGGTGCAGTAATATGGCTTCTCACCGGTCAGCTTGCTTTTTGGCTGCAGGCGTTTATAGAGATTTCTTGAGCACATGTTTGGAGTCAGGCATGACATCTGAACATGTGTATAGGGGGTATATATACACACCCATGTATGTATATATACACCTGCACATATATAGGTGTGAAAGGAGCAGAAAACACTACTTGCTACTAATGAAATAATTAACACCAATATAGTTACGCTCCTATCACACCTATATTATGTGTATGTGTAAAATACATATAAGTGTGTGTGTATATATATATATACTCCTATACACAAGTTCAGATGTTTTGCCTGCCTCCAAAGAACCCAAAAAAATGCCCAAAAAAAACGCTAGCGCCCAAAAAAAAAACGCCCAGGTGTGTTGTTGCAGGCATTTTTGGGGTTTTTGGAGGCAGGCAAAACATCTGAACTTGTGTATACGGGTATATATACACACATACTTATATGTATATATACACCTAGACATATATGGTTGTGATAGTAGCAGAAATATATGCTTGCGCTAATGAAATAATTAACACTAATATGGTTACGCTCCTATAACACCTATATATGTGTAAGTGTAAAATACATATAAGTATGTGTGTATATATAACACTATACACAAGTTCAGATGTTTTGCCTGCCGCCATTCTAATCCTGACTGGCTCTATAACAAAAAAAACTCTACACAACATAGCTGAAATCCACTCATTGGACACTCTTAACAAAACTTCCCCAACAAACGCTACAGCAGCCACATTGTCAAAATTCTGCAACAATCTGCAAAGACTATTGTGTGAACAACACAACAAATACCTGAATCGTTTAAAACTAAACTATTATGCCCTCCACATCAGAGCTGGAAATCCCAAACAGACAGACTAAAATCCCAAAGATCTAAAACCAGGATCTTGCATATGTTCCACCCTCACACCAATGAAAAACTCTTGAACCCCCAGGCAATAGCAAACTCTTTCCCTGACTACTACCAGTCACTTTACAATTTGAAAAATGACCTTGATACATCCCAACTGCTAAGTACAGATATACAGCAATTCCTCACACACCTTAATCTTCCGACCCCCAACTGGAAACACTTAATGCTTCATTTTCCGAACTAGAGATAAAGAAAACCATTGACTCCCTTCCTTTGGGTAAGTCACCGGCCCAGGCGGTTTAACCAATGAACACCTGGGATCCTTTAAAGACACCCTCACCCCCACCCTACAAACAGTTTTCATTAAAGCCACTGAAACAGCGTCATTCCCCCTGGAAATGCTGCAAGTACATGTAATAACTCTCCCCAAGCCAGGGAAATCTCCAAATATACCAGCAAATTTCAGACCTATTTCACTCCTAAACTCAGATGTGAAGGTCTACACAAAAATCCTAGCGACTAGGCTTCTGATCAGTTTGGGTTCATTAGAGGAAGGCAGGTGTCTGACGCTACTAGGCGCCTGATCAGCTTTGTTCACCACATGGAGCTGAGTCGGACACCTTTTCTGCTTCTTTCTATTGATGTGGAGAAGGCGTATGACCGGGTTCATTGGGGATATATGTCTGCGGTGTTAACTAAATTCAGATTTAGGATCTTATGTATTATATATCTTCCATACACTCCCGATCCCAATACCACTTCACTATCTCACCTCTTTAAAATCAATTAAATGGAAAGGCAAACGAGTTAGGTGCTCATACTGACACCCTATCAAAAATAGAAGAGTGGGTGGATTCGGACTACCAGACTTAGACAACTATTATCACGCCGCACAACTTGTACCCCTACGCCACTGGTTCTGTAATTCCACGGATATTCTGTGGACTGACATTGAATCTGCACTCACACATTCTGATGAACTCTGCTACATCTTATTAGCAGACTCCTGGAAACCCCTAAATGTCAAATCCCTTCCGCTACCCACCTCTCTGCTTGCATGGAGAAAACCATCATCCCAAAACCTTGCACCCTCCCCTTCGCACAATGTCCAATTCCCCCTAAGAACACTGGAACATCTCATTCCCGGTATATCTCTTCAATGATGGACAGAAGCAGGAATCCAGTTAATTGATCACCTCTACCACAACAACCAACTGAAAACTTTCAAAACCCTGTGGACAGAGTTCGATCTTCATAGCACAGCCTCCTACTCATACATGAGAATATCCAGCTTCCTGTCCAAATATCCCCCTCCCCACCTGCAAATGCCGAATAAAGTATGGCAATGCTTCTCCTTCACAAATTCCACCCAAAAGGGCATATCCCTCTTCTATAACTATCTCCAACACAAATTGATCTTCTCTAAAACACCTCCTATGCTCAAATGGGAAGAAGACCTCCATACAGCCTTCTCTGAAACCCAATGACTGACAGCCATTTGATGTATTTATTCATCTACACATTATGTGGCACAATGGGAACAGTCACAAAACTTGGTCACTCGGTGGTACCTAACACCATACCAATTATCACAATTTCCCAACACCCACATCCCTCTATGATGGAGGGATTGCGGACAAGTTGGAAATCTTATACACATTTTCTGGTCCTGCAGGAACCTTGCCAGCTTCTGGAGGAACATTTTTGCTGTTCTCTCAGAGACTACGGGTGTATTGACTAACCCAAATCCTGCTCTCGCTATCCTACATCTGGGCATAGACAGCTTCCACCACAGTCTCAGGACTGTTGTAGTACACATCTTAGTGGCAGCCAAAACCATAATAGCAATGCACTGGACTAATAACCTGGCAACCAATCCCTCAGAGGTAATAGACCTCACCAATACATAATTCTCATATAAAAGAATGTATTCTTACACGATATCACAATGTGAGACATTTAACAAAATGTCTTATGAAACAGCTCCTTATTTTGTTCACTTCCATCTTCTTTCCTCAAATTCTACTCGATTTTTTTGTGAATATTTCTATCTTTGCACTGTCAAATACACCAACCTTTTCTGTATTCCATGTCACCAGCATTCTACTGCAGTCTTAATTTTATGATTCTTTTGATGTCTACAAACTTCTTTGAAAACAAATAAAAATATTGAAAAAAAAAAAGTGTTCCTTGATGACTACAAGTTTTCTGGTGGATTTTGTATTTTTCAGAGCACAACCAATTTAAAACTTTGGCATCCAACACAACATCTGGTTTTGGGGTTATTTCTGTGATTTCTGAAGCAAACTGTGATTCAAAGCATTTTGCAACCATTTAAATCAACAGCTGTTTGGTCAAAATTATCTTTTCCTGCTATTTCTCTATAATGCAACACTGGCCACAAGCTGGGGCCAAATTGAATCTGTCCAAGCCTCCAGACTATCCTTTCAAACTTGGATACTAAGCTCCCCGTATGGTCCTAGGATACCGGCATCCTTCTCTGCCCCGATGACAGCATTGCTCACGGCCTGGCGTAAACTCCTGACTTCAGACACTACAAACCTTACAGCAGTGTCACCACCGATACCACTGGAAGCACTCATCCTGCTGATATCTGATATCTCCCTTAACGACTGGACATTATATGGCATACTGACAGTACAACAGCTTTTTCACAACAAGACTCTGAAACCCTTTGCAATCCTACAACTTGATCATAGTCTTTCTCCATCAGCGCTCTTTGCATACCTTAGAGTTAAGCATTTTCTATCTACCATCTCCTCTCCTGTATACAGCCTCCCAAACCACATATGGCACTTCATTAATAGCCCTACCTCCTCATCGAAAGGCATTTCGACAATATACTCGGCCCTGAAGGACAAAATGACATTGACTAAATCTCGTCCTCTTCTCCAATGGGAAGCGGACTTGCATCACTCCTACACATTAGCCCAATGGCAGGCAGTGCTTCGCCATGCATACAAACACACCAAATGCTCAGCGTTATGGGAACAAACAGTTAAGATCACTCTCCGTTGGCACTTAACACCCTCCAAACTGGCCTTATATTATCATCACTCTTCTCCGCTTTGTTGGAGAAACTGCGGTCAAGTAGGCGATATCTTCCATATTCTCTGGGATTGCCCAATTCCCGGTCCCTACTGGCATGAAGTATTTAGCAAGCTCACGGAACTCACGAAAGTTACTGTTAATCCATCCCCAGCTCTTGCCCTGTTGAACCTCACAATTGAAACATACCCTCCAGCCTCTGGACACATAGTTACTCTTGTACTCTTGGCAGCTCGACTGACCATTACTAGGAACTGGAAACAGCTACGACCCCCTCCACTAAGGGATGTTCTAGACCTGGTTCAGGAACACAGCTCGTATGAGCTAATGTTTGCCTCCAGTAGAGGGAATTACCAAAAGTCTCTCTCCTTGTGGCAACCTTGGCTACAATGGTACCGCTCACTCAATCAGTCAGCTCTTCCTTGATATTGGGCACAGCTCACGTTGTTTGACTAATAATACCACTTGATTTCACTGTGATAACCCCATGCTGTTGATGTACTTTGCAATATTACATCTTGTGACTTGTGCCTGTTGTTTGACAATGTTATACGCTTGAAACAATATGTTCTGTTCCATTATGTTTATTCTTTTCCTTCGTTGTATTACAAAACCTTCAATAAAAAATATTGAACTATAATGCAACACTGACATTTGCCAGTTCATAACCTAAATGGTTGCCATAGCATTGTCACATTTACCCTTGAATGGTGTGTTAACTTGAAACAATGTGAATGATTTAAAAAAGGGAACTAAAATGGTTAAAATGTGTATTTAAGGTTGGAATGAAACTAATTGTGCCTCAGAAAATGTATATAATATTGTCTTGATGTTGTTAAAGTTATACAAGTGGTGTTGTAAAACTTAATGGTCTTCATTGGTGGGCTGCAGTAGTGCTGCAATGCCAGACCTTGCCATCAGGTGGCAATACAAATGAAATCTGTGCCCGATCCTAGTAAAATTGATTACATTTAGGATTTTTTTTTAATGTTACTGCATAAAACAAATGTCCCTTCCTTAGTAATACTGGAGAAAGTATACACAGTAACCATATCAATCCTCACTGAACTTTCAGTAGTTTAGGTCAGTCAAACATATGAAAGATTACTTCCAGTTTACTGCTTTACAGTTTTAAACTTTTTACTCCTAGCCAAACGTAATATAGGTCAGATTTATCACTCTGAATCACTGCTTCTTCTTTATCACACTATTTAAAGATAACACAGTAATAAGAGTGATGTCGCCAAGGCAAACTGGAATTCATGAGAAAAATTAGGAGTGAAACTTTTCCTTGGCAATGAACAGTGGATAGAGGAACTGAAATTACTTTTATTCTGTCTTTCAATGGCATTGCTAAGTGACAGTGACAGTGATGCGGTGATGAAGTCTTGCTCTTATTTTGACCTTTTATTGTACCAATACCTCCCAACTTTGTGAAATGATAAAGAGAGACGCCTTTTAACACACAGTATGTAGGCAAAGGACATGTCCCTGCCACAACCCCGGTTACAGGAACCACAAAGATCTAATATGAAGAAAATTATTGTCTAAACTACACAACTGCTTTTTTGACCTCTATTGTTCTTTTAACCACTTCCGGACCACCCGCCCCCTTTTTACTGTGACAAGGTGGCTCTCAGCTCAAACTGACGTAGACCTACATCGGTCGCATGCGGGAAGCTAGGGGGCGGGTGGTAGCGTCGCCGCCGGCGCGCTCCTGCCCCCACTCGGCAGTGGGGAAGCTGATGCACCGGTCAGGTGACTCTGATTGCCGCCTGACACCCGTGATCGATCCCCGCTGAGAGCGAAGGACGGTCAGCTGTTGTAAACACAGCCGACCGTTATTCTCCCTGAAATGATCACAGAGCTCATATGATCCTTCTATTGAGGATCACAGGTCTCTATAGTCATTTCACAAGCCATGCCCCCCCCCACAGTTAGAATCACTCCCCTAGGCTCACATTTACCCATTGATCACCCATAGGGTTAACCCCTTCCCTGCCAGTGTCATTATTACAGTAACAGTGCATTTGTTTTAGCAGAAAACAAGTTAGCCTAAAATGTTAAAACATTTTGATTTTTAAATTTTTTGGGGGGAATGTTATACAGCAAAATTTGAAAAATATTGTTTTTCTTTTCAAAATTGTCGCTCTTTTTTGTTTATAGCGCAAAAAAATAAAAATCGCACATGTGATCAAATACCACCAAAAGAAAGCTCTATTTGTGGGGAAAAAAGGACATCAATTTTATTTGGGTACAGTGTCGTGCAATTTTCCGTTAAAGTAACACAGTGCCGAAACGCAAAATAGGGCCTGGTCATTAAGGGGGCAAATCCTTCTAGTCTTAAAGTGGTTAATATTGTATTAAAACAAAAGGGAAAGTGGAACAGAAGGATTTTTCATAAGACATCAGAATGGATTAACCACTTCTGGCCCTGAAGGTTTTCCCCCTTAATGACCAGGCCATTTTTTCTATATGGCACTGCGTTCGTGCAATGCAGTTACGTCTTTTCCTGGGACAGAGCCGACCTGCCGCAGTATATGTACTGCTGGCGGTCGGCAAGTGGTTAAAGTCACAAAATAGTTTTACAAATTGTTTGATATTACAAAACATCTTGGATAAAACACAGAAAGTAAAATGATCCCTCTATACAGCTGTACTACACCCACACAATGCATATCACGTGCACCAATTATATTAGTCCAAGGAAGAGGTGTGCACGTAGTCAGTCGAACGCGACATGTTTCGCGGTGACCCGCTTCTTCCGGAGAAGATTTCTATTCAAAGTAACAAATGCGGTAATGTAGAGGTTTTTCAAAATGTTTAGTGCTTTATAACACTTTTGGTAGTAAAATAGTACATTTTGAATAGAGATGTACCAAAAAAAGAAGCCAATGAGGCTGCAGGAGGGACAGAGGGATTTGGTCTCAAAACAAGGACTGTCCCTCCAAATGAGGGACAGTTGGCAGCTATTTTGTACCACAGGCTGTCTAGTTAAGGTGCCCTTAGCCAATATGTAATAGTCTTCTAATCTCCTAATTGCTAATGATGCGAGTGCTTTTGAACCCCAAACCCAGTTTACACAAAGAATTTAACCACTTAAGGACCAAAAAGGTTTTTCCCCTTAAAGAGGAAGTAAACTCTTGAAAAACGTTTTTCTTTTTTCTTTCCCTGCAAAGTAAATGCATAATGTGCTAGTATGCATCGCATACTAGCACATCATTTGACACTTACCTGCAATGAAGCCAGCGTTGTCCTTGCTGCCTTGCGCATCCATCTTCACCGTCTTCTTCCGGGTCTGCGGACTCCAGCTGTATTACTCTTCAGAGCGCATACATCGATGACGTCACTGGCTGCATGCACTGTAAATATCTCCTAAACGGTGCAAGTTTAGGAGATATTTACAGCACCTATAGGTAAGCCTTAATATAGGCTTACCTATAGGTAAAAGTCATTAAAGTGAGTTTACAACCACTTTAATGACCAGGCCATTTTTGCGATATGGCACTGTGTTACTTTAACTGACAATTGTGTAGTCGTGCGATGCTGTACCCAAATAAAATGGATGTCCTTTTTTCATACAAATAGAGATTTCTTTTGGTGGTATTTGATCACCTCTGCAATTTTTATTTTTTGCGCTATAAACAAAAAAAGAGCGACAATTCTGGAAAAAAAACAATATTTTTTAGTTTCTGCTATATAACATTCCCAATAAAAAAAAAAAAAAAATTTGGGCCAATATGTATTCTGCTACATATTTTTTATAAAAAAAATCCCAATAAGTGTATATTGATTGGTTTGCGCAAAAGTTATCGCGTCTACAAACTAGGGGAAAGATTTTTGTCATGTTTCTTATTTTCTTTTTTACTAGTAATGGTTGCGATCGGCGATTTTTAGCAGGACTGCGACAATGCGGCGGACAGATCGGACACCTAACTGACATTTTTGACACTTTTGGGGGAACCCGTGACATTACTACAGTAATCAGTGATAAAAATATGCACTGTTACTGTACTAATGACACTGGCAGGGAAAAGGGCTAACACCAGGGGCGATCAAAGGGTTACATGTGCCCCTAGGGGGTGCTTTCAAACTGTGTGGGGGATGGGCTCTCTGGATGAACACAGAGACCTGTGTTCCTAAATAGGAGGAACACAGGATCTCTGTGTTCATCAATCATCACTGACAGAACAGCGGCCTGCCGTGTTTACATACGCAGACTGCCGTTTTGTCTCCATGGGGAGCGATCGCGGGTGACTGGCGAAGATCGTGACGGCCGGATCCGCAAATTGGCTCCCCCTGTGGCCAATCTGTGTGTGCACGTGCCCCTACTAGCTGTCTCACAAAGCGACATACAGGTATGTCATTTCGCGGGACAGGGCCGACCTCCTGCAGTAAAAGAACGACGGCTGTTTGGCAAGTGGTAAAATCATAGTCTCCAACATCTATAAAAAAAAAAAAAGACAACAGCTCCAACCCAAATACTCAATACTAGAGTTGAGCGGACACCTGGATGTCCGTATTCGGCGAGTTCGGCCGAACTTGAAAAAAAAGTCCGGGTCTGTGTCCCGGACTTTTTCCGAACTTTACCCGGACACCGAACCCCATTGAAGTCAATGGGGACCCGAACTTTCAGGCACTAAAATGGCTCTAAAACACCAAAGGAAAGGGCTAGAGTGCTGCAAATGGCAGCAAAACATAGTTAAGAGCATGGCAAGTGCTCTGCAAACAAATGTGGATAGGGAAATAACTTAAAACAACAAAAAAAAAAAACAGAAAAATAAAACAATGTTCTTCATCTGTGAAGGACGAGGCCCATATGGAGTAGGAGGGAGGTTGAGGTGGTGGTGGATGTGGCGGTGTCATAGGCGTGCGCACAGGGTGTGCCAGGTGTGCCTGGGCACACCCTAATCTCCTAGGGCACATTAGCATTATCGCTCTGTTTGCCAGTAAGGAGATGGGAAAGATCTCCCTCGGACCTGCTCTGCCATAAGAGAAGTGCCACACACTTCTATTTCACTTTGCCAGCAGGGAGAGTAATGTACCAGGGCCATATACATGTAGGCAAACACATGCATGTGTATTTAAACTTTGGGGTGCACACCCTAATGCAATAGGCTGCGCACACCTATGGACGGTGTAGGTGGAAGTGGCGGTGGAGGAGGACAAGGTAGCCAACACTGCTTTTTTAAGTCATTTTAAATGAGGGTACACCCCAAAAGAGTGAGAAAGATCAAAAATAGAACAATGGCTGGGTAAGGTCGGTATCCATCTCTATTCTGCACAAGGTACGGAAAAGTCCTGTGGGATCCATGCCTGGTTCATTTTAATGAACGTGAGCTTGTCCACATTGTCTCTGGACAGGCGGCTGCGCTTGTCTGTGATAACGCCCCCAGCCATGCTAAATACACGTTCAGATAATACACTGGCTGCAGGGCACGCCAGCACCTCCAAGGCGTAAAGGGCAAGCTCAGGCCATGTGCCCAATTTGGAGACCCAGAAGTTGAAGGGGGCAGACCCGTCATTCACTACATGTAGGCGTGTGCACACATACTGCTCTGCCATGTTGGTGAAATGCTGCCTCCTGCTAAGATGTTCCATATGAGCTGCTGGTGCTGCTGTTTGTTGTGGCGTGCTGACAAAGCTTTTCCACATTTCGGCCATGCTAACCCTGCCTTCTGAGGTGCCCTGGTTGCGTTGGCGACCTCTTCCTCCTCCTCCTCCTCTGCCTTGGCCTTGTGCTTCCACTGTGGCCCCGCTGTCAGGTGGGAATGCCAGCAGCATCGCATCTACCAGCGTGCGATTGTACTCGCGCATCTTGCGATCGCGCTCCAGTGAGTGAATTAAGGACGGTACGTTGACCTTGTAACGGGGATCCAGCAGCGTGGCCACCCAGTAATCAGCACAAGTTAGAATGTGGGCAACTCGTTGGTCGTTGTGGAGACACTGCAGCATGTAATCGCTCATGTGTGCCAGGCTGCCCAGAGGCAACGAAAGGCTGTCCTCTGTGGGAGGTGTATCGTCTGTGTCTTCTGTATCCCCCCAGCCACGCACCAGTGATGGCCATGAGCTGGCCTGGGTGCCACCCTGCTGTGAACATGGTTCCATCTCCTCCTCCACCTCATCCTCCAGAACTGTGCCCCTGCTGGACAATTGCGTCCCTGGCGTTTGTGGGTGCAGGAACCCACCCTTGGATCCACTTGCGAATGACTTCCCCGAAAGCCTTGGAAATGTTACCTCTTCATCCTCCTCCTCCTCCTCCTCATCCTGTGCCACATCCTCTTCAATCATTGCCCGAATCGTTTTTTGAAGGAGGCATAGAAGTGGGATAGTTAAGCTGACAACGGCGTCATCGGCACTGGCCATGTTGGTGGAGTACTCAAAACAGCGCAGCAAGGCACACAGGTCTCGCATGGAGGCCCAGTTATTGGTGGTGAAGTGGTGCTGTTCCGCAGAGCGACTCACGCGTGCTGCAGCTGAAACTCCACTATGGCCTGCTGCTGCTCGCACAGTCTTTCCAGCATGTGCAAGGTGGAGTTCCACCTTGTGGGCACGTCACATATGAGGCGGTGAGCGGGAAGGCCGAAGTTACGCTGCAGCGCTGACAGGCGAGCAGCAGCAGGGTGAGAACCCCGAAAGTGCACACAGACGGCCCGCACTTTCTGCAGCAGCTCTGACATATCGGGGTAATTTTTAAGGAACCTCTGCACCACCAAATTCAGCAAATGCGCCAGGCAAGGGATGTGCGTCAAACCGGCTAGGCCCAGAGCTGCTATGAGATTTCGCCCATTATCGCACACCACCAGGCCGGGCTTGAGGCTCGCTGGCAGCAACCACTCATTTTTCTGCTGTTCCATGCTCCTCCACAACTCCTGCGCGGTGTGTGGTTTTTCCCCCAAACAGGCAAGTTTTAAAACTGCCTGCTGTCGTTTACCCCTGGCTGTGCTGAAGTTGGTGGTGAAGGTGTTACGCTGACCGGATGAGGAGGCGGTAGAGGATGAGGAAGCGGAGTAGGAGGAGTTAGAAACAGGAGGCAAACTGAAGCGCCCTGCAATCCTCGGTGGTGGAAGGACATGCACCAAATTGCTATCTGCCTCAGGCCCATCCGCCACTGCATTTACCCAGTGTGCCGTTAGGAAAATATAACGCCCCTGACCGTGCTTACTGGTCCACGTATCGGTAGTTAGGTGGACCTTGGCACAGATGGCGTTGCGCAGTGCACACCTGATTTTTTCCCCCACTTGCTTGTGCAGGGAAGGGATGGCTTGCCTGGAAAAGTAGTGGCGGCTGGGCGCGATGTACTGTGGGACAGCCACCGACATAAGGCTTTTAAAACTGTGCGTCTCCACCAGACGGAATGACAGCATTTCAAAGGCCAAGAATTTTGAAATGCTGGCATTGAGGGCCAGGGATCGTGGGTGGGTAGGGGGGTACTTCCTCTTCCTCTGAAGTGTTTGGGAGATGGAAAGCTGAACGCTTCCACGGGACATTGTGGAGATGGTTGGTGACCCAGGTGGTGGTGTTGCTGACAGATCGTCTGTTTGCGGGGTGGCAGGTGCAGGTATCACTACAGAGGTGGATGGAGAGGACGAGACTGCAGCAGAAGAGGAAGCAGGAGGAGCCAGAGACCTTTCTTGGTTTTGAAGGTGTCTACTCCACTGCAGCTCGTGCTTTGCACTTAGATGCCTGATCATGCAGGTTGTGCTCAGGTTGAGAAGGTTTATGCCTCGCTTCAGGCTCTGATTGCACAGGGTGTCCTGTCATCAGCACATTTTCTGAAGAACTTCCACGCTAGAGAACTCCTTTGAGCTGGCTTTGGTGCGCTCGTTCCCTTGCTGCATTGGGCAGTAGCAGGCGTAGTGTCTAGGGCACGGCCGCTCCGCTTCTGCACCCTGCTCCCTCTTCTGCTGTGCTGGTGGCTCTGTGCGGCCACCGCCTCTTCCTCCAAACTACTCAGGTCACCTGCATGACCTTCATTCCATGTGGGGTCGAGGACCTCATCGTCCTCCACATCATCTTCCACCCAGTCTTCACCCCTGCCCTCCTTGTCGGTCTCCACAATTCTGAGTGCCGCAGCAGTTGGCACCTGCGTTTCGTCATAATCGGAGACGTGCTGCGATGGTCCTTCCATGTACTCATCTTGAGAAATAAGTGGTTGGGAATCGCTGCACTCAATCTCTTCCACTTCTGGGGCAGGGCTAGGTGGATG
Source organism: Pelophylax lessonae (assembly GCF_965119305.1). Classification (NCBI taxonomy): domain Eukaryota; kingdom Metazoa; phylum Chordata; class Amphibia; order Anura; family Ranidae; genus Pelophylax; species Pelophylax lessonae. The sequence continues at coordinate 167,465,196 of NC_138770.1, read as the reverse complement.
GCCCTGGGAAACCCTGCTGACAGAGTCATCAAAAAGAAGAAGAGACTGCTGCATGACTTGGGGCTCAGACTGCTTGCCTGATTTGCAAGGGGGTGAGGTGAAAGACGGTTGGGCATTGGCTGCAGGTGCCAACTCTGACCTTTCTGCAGTAGACTGGGTGGGAGACAGTGTGAAGGAACTGGAGGCACTGTCAGCAGCAAACCAATCTACTATCGCCTCTACTTGTTCTGGCCTCATCACTTCTAGAGGCGCATGATGCCCTACCAAATACTGCTGCAGGTTTGTCGCCTACTCACACTTGAGGAAGGTGTTTCACTTGTGCGTGTAGCTGGCACAGATCGACCACGTCCTCTCCTTGCAACAAGAGCTCTACCAGCAGCACCACGACCCAGGCCACGGCCCCTATTTGACGGTCTCCTCATATTTCTGTAATTTATGATCTTGCCCTAGAAAGGTGTTTATTGAATAGCGGAACAAAACAACAACAGTATCGCACGGGTGTATCTCACAGTCAAATATGCAAAGTATGACGCAAATTTAATTTTTTTCACCCTAAAATGGTGTATGAATAGCGGAATATAAAAAAGGATATAAAACGGTGTATCTCACACGTACAAACACAGACTAGGCCCCGATTACAATTTTTTGTACCCTAAAGGGAGGATGAGGAAGAGGAGTAGGAGGAGTTCGGAACAGGAGGCAAACTGAAGCGCCCTGCAATCCTTGACGGTGGAAGGAGATGCGCCCAAACAAATTTAAAAGGTGTATCTCACACGTACCGATACAGACAATGCCGTAATTTAATTTTTTACACTCCAAAAGGGTGTATATTGAATAGCGGAATAGGAAAAATTTGATAAAACGGTGTATCTCACACGTACAAAAACAGACTAGGCCCCGATTACAATTTTTTGTACCCTAAAGGCAGGATGAGGATGAGGAAGAGGAGTAGGAGGAGTTCGGAACAGGAGGCAAACTGAAGCGCCCTGCAATCCTCGGCGGTGGAAGGAGATGCTCCAAACAAATTTGAAATGGTGTATCTCACATGTACCGATACAGACTATGCCGTAATTTAATTTTTTACACTCCAAAAGGGTGTATATTGAATAGCGGAATAGGAAAAATTTTAAAAAATGGTGTATCTCACACGTACAAACAAAGACTAGGCCCCGATTACAATTTTTTGTACCCTAAAGGCAGGATGAGGAAGAGGAGTAGGAGGAGTTTGGAACAGAAGGCAAACTGAAGCGCCCTGCAATCCTCGGCAGTGGAAGGAGATGCGCCAAACAAATTTAAAAAGGTGTATCTCACATGTACCGATACAGACTATGCCGTAATTTAATTTTTTACACTCAAACAGGGTGTATATTGAATAGCGTAATAGAAAAAATTTTACAAAACGGTGTATCTCACACGTACAAACACAGACTAGGCCCCGATTACAATTTTTTTGTACCCTAAAGGCAGGATGAGGATGAGGGGTAGGAGGAGGTCCGAACAGGAGGCAAACTGAAGCACCCTGCAATCCTCGGCGGTATAAGATGCGCCCCAAAAATTGGAAAGGTGTATCTCACACGTACCGATACAGACTATCCCGCAATTTAATTGTTTTTACCCCAAGGGTGTAGATTGAATAGCGGAATAGAAAATATGATATCAAAAGGTGTATGTATCTCACACGTACAGACCCAGACTAGGCCCCGATTACTATTTTTTGTACCCCAAAGGCAGGATGAGGAGTAGGAGGAGTTCGGAACAGGCAGGAGGCAAACTGAAGCACCCTGCAATCCTCGGCATGATGATATGCGCCCCAAAAATTGGAAAGGTGTATCTCACACGTACCGATAAAGACTATCCCGCAATTCAATTGTTTTTACCCCAAGGGTGTAGATTGATTAGCGGAATAGAAAATAAGATATCAAAAGGTGTATGTATCTCACACGTACAGACCAAGACTAGGCCCCGATTACTATTTTTTGTACCATAAAGGCAGGATGAGGAGTAGGAGGAGTTCGGAACAGGCAGGAGGCAAACTGAAGCAACCTGCAATCCTCGGCGGTATGAGATGCGCCCCAAAAATTGGAAAGGTGTATCTCACACGTACCGATACAGACTATCCCGCAATTCAATTGTTTTTACCCCAAGGGTGTAGATTGATTAGCGGAATAGAAAATAAGATATCAAAAGGTGTATGTATCTCACACGTACAGACCCAGACTAGGCCCAGATTACTATTTTTTGTACCCCAAAGGCAGGATGAGGAGTAGGAGGAGTTCGGAACAGGCAGGAGGCAAACTGAAGCAACCTGCAATCCTCGGCGGTATGAGATGCGCCCCAAAAATTGGAAAGGTGTATCTCACACGTACCGATACAGACTATCCAGCAATTTAATTGTTTTTACCCCAAGGGTGTAGATTGAATAGCGGAATAGAAAATATGATATCAAAAGGTGTATGTATCTCACACGTACAGACCCAGACTAGGCCCCGGTTACTATTTTTTGTACCCCAAAGGCAGGATGAGGAGTAGGAGGAGTTCGGAAGAGGCAGGAGGCAAACTGAAGCACCTTGCAATCCTCGGCGGTATGAGATGCGCCCCAAAAATTGTAAAGGTGTATCTCACACGTACCGATACAGACTATCCCGCAATTTAATTGTTTTTACCCCAAGGGTGTAGATTGAATAGCGGAATAGAAAATATGATATCAAAAGGTGTATCTCTCTCTATCACGTACCTGGAGGTGAGCCTGAACGGTGAGGAAGGCCTCTCTTACGCCTCTGACTCGGGACCCCTGATAGTGCAGACAGGAGGTGCCGAGTATAGAGTAGCACGAGTGCCTGATGTAGCTGGAAGCAGGCTGATGTCCACAGACAGGGATAGCCGGGTAGGTCCAGAGCAGGTATGCAGGCAACTGGTGCTGGTAGCAGGAGAGTAATGAGACAAGCCGGGTCAGAAGCCAAACGGTCATACAGGAGCCAGAAGGAGCAGACTGAAGCGGAGGTCAAGGGACAAGCCGAGGTCGGTGCAGGCGGAGAGCAGAGGATAGTCAGGACAAGCCGGGTCTGGTACTGGTAAACAGGATACAGGTAGCAGGTTCAAGTCAACAAGGCTGAAGACAAAGCAGAACTGAACCTGTGTGCTGATCCAGCTTAAATAGTGCTCTTCCTTGATGAGAAGGGTGGAGCCAGGATTAGCCTGTGAGTTTAACTCATCTTCTGCCAGAGCCTGTCTGACAAAACCTCTTCTTACATTGCCCCCTCCCAATGGGCAGCCTCCGGATGCCCAAACGGGCTAGTTTCTCAGGGTGATTACGTTTGAATGCTTGGATCAGGTCTTTTGCATGAATATTGGTTACTGGCTCCCAGGAATTATCTTCAGGTCCATAACCTTTCCATTTAATTAAGTATTGGACTAGGTTGCCTCTTTTCCTGCAATCAATAATGGATTCTACTTCGAATTCCTCTTCTCCATCGATTAGCATGGGTTCAGGAGGCCCATTGATCCGTCCAGGGAAAGGGTCTGGAAATGTAGATTTCAGCAATGATACGTGGAAGACAGGGTGGATTTTAAAAGACTCAGGTAACAGTAATTCATAGGTCACATCATTAATTTTCCTTTTAACTGGAAAGGGGCCTATGAACTTGGGCCCAAGTTTTCTTGACGGGCAGGTTAGTTTTAGGTTGGTTGTGGCCAGCCATACCTTGTCACCAGGTTCCAAGATCAGTTCTCCTCTTCTCTTTTTGTCATAGAATCTCTTGTTACATTCTTGAGCTTTGGCCATAGTTTCCTGTAATAATCTGTTATTGGAAGTAAAAAAATTAACCGTGTCCTGGACAGCAGGAACAGGCCCTTCGGGAACTGTGGTGACCAGGAAGGAAGGATGGTAGCCATAATTGGCAAAGAACGGGGTTTGCTTAATAGCAGAATGTTCGGAATTATTGTAGGCAAACTCGGCCAGTGGTAACAGCGTTACCCAATCATCCTGTGAATAAGAGGAAAAACAGCGTAAATACTGCTCCAAGGTCTGATTAGTCCTTTCTGTCTGGCCATTGGTCTGTGGGTGGTAAGCTGAAGAAAAGGATAGTTGAATTCTCAATTTTTCACAAAGGGATTTCCAAAACTTGGAGGTAAATTGGACCCCACGATCAGACACTATGTTAGTAGGAACTCCATGCAATCTTACAATCTCCTTGATGAACATTTTGGCAGTATCTGCGGCTGATGGTGTACCCTTCATTGGCAGGAAATGTGCCATCTTGGATAGTCGATCTACAACTACAAAGATGGTAGTGTGACCCTCGGATGGGGGCAGTTCCACAATGAAATCCATGGATATCATTTTCCAGGCCCTGTCTGGAATTGGCAAAGGTCTGAGTAGACCCCAAGACTTAGTTCTGGTTGTCTTGTTCCGAATGCAGGTGACACAGGTCTCAACATATTTCCTACAGTCCTTCTCCAGGCTAGGCCACCAGAAGGTACGCTGGAGCAGTTCAGTAGTCTTGTGGATACCAAAGTGACCAGCGAGTGTGTGATCGTGGCAGAGGCCCAGAATATTGACCCGGAATCTTTCGGGAATAAAGATTTTATTGTTGTGCCAAAGAAGTCCATCCTTAATTTGTAGAGTAACTCCGGGAAGAGGTGGCATTCCTCTAGACGCCTGTTTGATTTGGGATAGTAAGTCTTTATGTAGCAACAGGAAGTTCCCCGAAGACAGGATCGTATCTGGAATCACAGATTCTTCCGCCTCACAGAACATGCGGGAGAGCGCATCAGGTTTAGTGTTCTTTGATCCCGGCCTATAGGTAACGTGGAAAGAAAATCTTGAAAAAAAAAGAGCCCACCTGGCCTGGCGTGGTCTTAAACGTTTCGCAGCTCGCAGGTATTCCAGATTTTTATGGTCTGTGTATACCAGGATTGGATGAGCTGCTCCTTCTAGAAGGTACCTTCATTCTTCTAGAGCTGCTTTAATTGCCAAGAGTTCACGATCACCCACGTCGTAATTCCTCTCTGCAGGAGACAGTTTACGTGAGAAAAAGGCAACAGGATGCAAGAGGGCCTTGGCTCCTTGGCGTTGGGATAATACTGCTCTAACCGCTGACTCGGAAGCGTCTACCTCCAGGACATAAGGTAGAGCGGGGTCAGGATGTCGGAGCACAGGTGCGGAGGTAAACAGGGTCTTCAGGGTTTCAAAAGCGGCTTGTGCCTCAGGAGTCCACTGAAACCGAATACCCTGTCTGGTCAACTGGGTGATAGGAGAAATAATTGCAGAAAAGTTCTTGATGAATTTCCGATAAAAGTTTGCAAAACCGATAAACCGCTGTACCCCTTTCTTGTCCGTGGGGGCTGGCCAGTCTAAAATGGCAGACACTTTTTGCGGATCCATCTTGATGCCCTCTATGGAAAGAACCAGACCCAAGAATTGAATGTCCTGTCGGCTAAACTCACATTTTTCGGGTTTTGCATATAAGCCATGTTGCCTAAGTCGGGCCAAAACACTCTTTACATGCCCATGATGATCCTCCAAGGTAACAGAAAAGATCAGGATATCATCAAGATATACAATGACAAATAAGTCCAGAAAGTCTCGAAAAATGTCATTTATGAAATGCTGGAAGGTGGCCGGGGCATTACAGAGTCCGAAGGGCATTACAAGGTACTCGAAGTGCCCAAAACGAGTGCGAAATGCAGTCTTCCACTCGTCACCTTCCCGGATTCGCACCAGATTATATGCTCCACGTAGATCCAACTTGGTAAACACGGTAGCAGAACGAAGTCTCTGGAATAGTTCTGGTACCAGGGGTAAGGGATAACGGTTTTTGATTGTGATCTTATTTAGGTCCCGATAATCCACACAGGGTCAGAGAGAGTGGTCTTTCTTCTCCACAAAGAAAATCCCTGCTCCTGCCGGGGACGTGGAAGGGCGAATAAAACCTTTCCTTAGGCTGTCATCGATGTACTCCTTTAAAACTGTGAGTTCAAGCTCTGTGAGGGGAAAAATTCGTCCAAAAGGTATTTCGGCTCCAGGGAGGAGCTCGATTGGACAGTCGTATGGTCTGTTGGGAGGAAGAGTCTCTGCTCCTTTTTTACTGAAGACGTCTAGAAAGTCATGATAGATCACAGGAACAGAGGAACGAACTTCATCATCAGACTCCATGCATAGCAGTGAAGGTGGTTGAAGAGGTTGTTGGAAGAAGCAAAGCTGTCGACAGTAAGGGGATAGGAACTCAATTTCTCCTGTTTTCCAGTTGATACAGGGGTTGTGCGCCTGTAGCCATGGCATTCCCAAAATGATAGGAAATAAGGGGGAAGTGATAACATCCAGGCGTAGAAGTTCCTTGTGGTTGCCAGATATGGTGGCAGGTAAGGGAAGAGTCTCTTGAGTGACAGGCCCAGATTTTATACGTGACCCATCTGCCAAATGGATTGCCATTCCATTAGATCTCAGCTTTAAAGGGACCTTGAGTTGGTTAGCAATCTCTTGGTCGATGAAGCAGCTACAGGCTCCAGAGTCAATAATGGCGGGTACCCGGGGTTCAGGTGGCAAAAACATTACAGCCGGTGAGGCAGAAGATCCTCCAGGAGCAGGAGATGCAGGAGCTGCAGGAGATGACAAGGTTAATGACTGGACACGTCCCTCAAGTCGGTTATAACCCTCTTGCAGGTCCTTGACAGACTGTGTAAGTGCTGCCAGGTGATGGCAAAATTCGTCCATTGGAGAGGTTCCTCGTTCAGGCTCTGACATTGGCTGCTTTGTACTATCACGTACCTGGAGGTGAGCCTGAATGGTGAGGAAGGCCTCTCTTACGCCTCTGACTCGGGACCCCTGATAGTGCAGACAGGAGGTGCCGAGTATAGAGTAGCACGAGTGCCTGATGTAGCTGGAAGCAGGCTGATGTCCACAGACAGGGATAGCTGGGTAGGTCCAGAGCAGGTATGCAGGCAACTGGTGCTGGTAGCAGGAGAGTAATGAGACAAGCCGGGTCAGAAGCCAAACAGTCATACAGGAGCCAGAAGGAGCAGACTGAAGCGGAGGTCAAGGGACAAGCCGAGGTCGGTGCAGGCGGAGAGCAGAGGATAGTCAGGACAAGCCGGGTCTGGTACTGGTAAACAGGATACAGGTAGCAGGTTCAAGTCAACAAGGCTGAAGACAAAGCAGAACTGAACCTGTGTGCTGATCCAGCTTAAATAGTGCTCTTCCTTGATGAGAAGGGTGGAGCCAGGATTAGCCTGTGAGTTTAACTCATCTTCTGCCAGAGCCTGTCTGACAAAACCTCTTCTTACACTCTCACACGTACAGACCCAGACTAGGCCCCGATTACTATTTCTTGTACCCCAAAGGCAGGATGAGAAGTAGGAGGAGTTGGGAACAGGCAGGAGGCAAACTGAAGCACCCTGCAATCCTCGGCGGTATAAGATGCGCCCCAAAAATTGGAAAGGTGTATCTCACACGTACCGATACAGACTATCCCGCAATTTAATTGTTTTTACCCCAAGGGTGTAGATTGAATAGCGGAATAGAAAATATGATATCAAAAGGTGTATGTATCTCACACGTACAGACCCAGACTAGGCCCCGATTACTATTTTTTGTACCCCAAAGGCAGGATGAGGAGTAGGAGGAGTTCGGAACAGGCAGGAGGCAAACTGAAGCACCCTGCAATCCTCGGCATGATGATATGCGCCCCAAAAATTGGAAAGGTGTATCTCACACGTACCGATAAAGACTATCCCGCAATTCAATTGTTTTTACCCCAAGGGTGTAGATTGATTAGCGGAATAGAAAATAAGATATCAAAAGGTGTATGTATCTCACACGTACAGACCCAGACTAGGCCCCGATTACTATTTTTTGTACCATAAAGGCAGGATGAGGAGTAGGAGGAGTTCGGAACAGGCAGGAGGCAAACTGAAGCAACCTGCAATCCTCGGCGGTATGAGATGCGCCCCAAAAATTGTAAAGGTGTATCTCACACGTACCGATACAGACTATCCCGCAATTTAATTGTTTTTACCCCAAGGGTGTAGATTGAATAGCGGAATAGAAAATATGATATCAAAAGGTGTATCTCTCTCACACGTACAGACCCAGACTAGGCCCCGATTACTATTTCTTGTACCCCAAAGGCAGGATGAGGAGTAGGAGGATTTGGGAACAGGCAGGAGGCAAACTGAAGCACCCTGCAATCCTCGGCGGTATAAGATGCGCCCCAAAAAATTGGAAAGGTGTATCTCACACGTACCGATACAGACTATCCCGCAATTTAATTGTTTTTACCCCAAGGGTGTAGATTGAATAGCGGAATAGAAAATATGATATCAAAAGGTGTATGTATCTCACACGTACAGACCCAGACTAGGCCCCGATTACTATTTTTTGTACCCCAAAGGTAGGATGAGGAGTAGGAGGAGTTCGGAACAGGCAGGAGGCAAACTGAAGCACCCTGCCATCCTCGGCGGTATGAGATGCGCCCCAAAAATTGGAAAGGTGTATCTCACACGTACCGATACAGACTATCTCGCAATTTAATTGTTTTTACCCCAAGGGTGTAGATTGAATAGCGGAATAGAAAATATGATATCAAAAGGTGTATGTATCTCACACGTACAGACACAGACTAGGCCCCGATTATTATTTTTTGCACCCCAAAGGCAGGATGAGGAGTAGGAGGAGTTCGGAACAGGCAGGAGGCAAACTGAAGCACCCTGAAATCCTCGGCGGTATGAGATGCGCCCCAAAAATTGGAAAGGTGTATCTCACACGTACCGATACAGACTATCCGGCAATTTAATTGTTTTTACCCCAAGGGTGTAGATTGAATAGCGGAATAGAAAATATGATATCAAAAGGTGTATGTATCTCACACGTACAGACCCAGACTAGGCCCCGATTACTATTTTTTGTACCCCAAAGGCAGGATGAGGAGTAGGAGGAGTTCGGAATAGGCAGGAGGCAAACTGAAGCACCCTGCAATCCTCGGCGGTATGCGATGCGCCCCAAAAATTGGAAAGGTGTATCTCATACGTACCGTTACAGACTATCCCGCAATTTAATTGTTTTTACCCCAAGGGTGTAGATTGAATAGCGGAATAGAAAATATGATATCAAAAGGTGTATCTATCTCACACGTACAGACCCAGACTAGGCCCCGATTACTAATTTTTGTACCCCAAAGGCAGGATGAGGAGTAGGAGGAGTTCGGAACAGGCAGGAGGCAAACTGAAGCACCCTGAAATCCTCTGCGGTATGAGTTGCGCCCCAAAAATTGGAAAGGTGTATCTCACACGTACCGATACAGACTATCCCGCAATTTAATTCTTTTTACCCCAAGGGTGTAGATTGAATAGCGGAATAGAAAATATGATATCAAAAGGTGTATGTATCTCACACGTACAGACCCAGACTAGGCCCCGATTACTATTTTTTGTACCCCAAAGGCAGGATGAGGAGTAGGAGGAGTTCGGAAGAGGCAGGAGGCAAACTGAAGCACCTTGCAATCCTCGGCGGTATGAGATGCGCCCCAATAATTGTAAAGGTGTATCTCACACGTACCGATACAGACTATCCCACAATTTAATTCTTTTTACCCCAAGGGTGTAGATTGAATAGCGGTATAGAAAATATGATATCAAAAGGTGTATCTCTCTCACACGTACAGATCCAGACTAGGCCCCGATTACTACTTCTTGTACCCCAAAGGCAGGATGAGGAGTAGGAGGAGTTGGGAACAGGCAGGAGGCAAACTGAAGCACCCTGCAATCCTCGACGGTATAAGATTCACCCCAAAAATTGGAAAGGTGTATCTCACACGTACCGATACAGACTATCCCACAATTTAATTGTTTTTACCCCAAGGGTGTAGATTGAATAGCGGAATAGAAAATATCAGAAATCAGGTGCACTCTTTAAAAGTATTAAATAATAATGAAATATTAAAATAAAAAACTCCTCTAGAGTCCACTAGCAGCGCTTATCAGTCTAAGTTCACCATACACTATGTATAGGTAAATGCAATAAAAAGAGTCCAACACCAGATGTGTAACGGTAGTCCAAATATTCAAAGTCCAGCCGCCAGCCAGTTGCAATATGACTGGACTCCTGAGAGGGATAAGATGACAAGACCTCCACCTCACCACGGTGCACACCCTGAAGGAAATGCACTTACCAGACGGAACTGAACAGCAGGCTCGTAGTAATAAAAACCCTGTCAGGTCCTCCTCATCCGAGATCTCTCCGACTGATAGGCAGACTGGTTCAACCACTCACAAGGTGTACATGCAAAAATAAAGCGTCATAGGCACATAGCGTAACCCCGTTTTCACTTTATTGTAAAGGTATGCATGACATCAAACTCTTAGGACTTGCACTCACATGTTAAAATCAAATCATAAACATAATCATCGTAGATGTATATCCGTTACCGTGCAGTCGTTCGTCCAGCACCGATCATGGAAAAGCCGCCGGGTACCGAGGCGGTAGAACTTCCGGGTGCGGCGTCTGACGTGTACCGGTAACTGTGGAAACCGCGTGCTCACGCCCTAACGCGTTTCGTCATCACGGACTTCAACTGAGGGCGTGAGCACGCGGCGTACTCACTCCCCTTTATCTCCCCCAGCGGAGGCGGATCAAGGCTGCTATCATTAGAAACACCTGAACCATCCTACACGCCCCCTCCGCTCGGAAGAGACTGAGAGTTTACTACAGTCTTCTGAATGGAGAAAACAGAGAACATCCTCTCACGGACTATTAACCCTATGCAGACCTGCATCGGCCAATGCAAACCGGGTCAAATGACTCAGATCATTGAGTCATCGTTCTCTCTCGATAACATCCAAAAGAAATCAATCATTTACAAAATTAAGCATAAATAAGAATTAAAAACACGACATGAATAGCGAAATTAATCAATATAAATGCCGATTGGAACTTGTCCATATACAGTCGCTCATGGTAACGGTGACGATATGAACATGAACCTAACCAATGTATTTCATGCCACTATTAAAATCAGTATAATCTCTATATCAAAGTATATGAATATAACACCGGGGCATTGAAATATCAAATGTAAAACGGTATAAAATAGTGCACCCAAAGATAGTTTTAAAGGGACAGACACACCCCTTAAAGGCATTAAAATGCGCTCTGTGTGCACAACTAAAAAAGGAGACCGCCAAACATAAAAATTAGAATTAACTTAAATGAACAGCAATATAAGAATACACTTATAAAAATTTACTTTAAAAAATGTTTTTCTTTAAAAATTGTACCTAGGGAAAAAGACTAATAATTACTGATAAAACAGTTAATGTCTAAATCGATATTCAATCCCCCAGGATGCAAAGAGTTGGTTAAAAAAATCCACTGGGTTTCCCGTTTGGAAATTTCTCTAACCCTGTTGGACCCCCTCCAGGATGGATCCACCTTTTCTATTCCCCAAAATTTTAGAAGGGATGGATCCTGATTGTGGTACAATTTAAAGTGTAAGGACAGATTGTGTTCCTTAAATCCTTTCCTTATGTTGGCTAAGTGTTCCGAAACGCGAACGGACAAGGTTCTTTTAGTACGACCAATGTACAGAAGCCCACAAGGGCATTCAAGACCGTACACCACGTGTGTAGAGTTACACGTTATAAGATCAGTTATTTCAAACTCTTGTCCATTGGCTGAAGAACGAAAGGAGGTCAGCCCTCTATAATGATTGCGTACCTGTTTGCATGTCTTGCATCTCCGGCATGCAAAGAAGCCAGTTCTGTTATCCCAGAACATTTTTGGCTTTACTGGTGGGTCTAAGACTTTTTTCACCAGCCTATCACCAAAGGAAGGTGCCTTCCTATAGATGAAAGAAGGCCTAGAGGGTAGAGCTTTGCCCAGAATTTTATCGTGGCAAAGAATCTCCCAATGTTTCTTGAAAATATCCTCTATTTCCCTATGTTGGGAGTTGTATTGTGTGAGGAAGCTCCATTCCTGTTTGTTATCAGGAATACGGATTTGATCTTGTAAACACTCCATCTGAGAATGTGTGGCCACTTCTGCTATATCCTTGTCCAAGCGACCACCATCATAGCCCTTTTCTACAAAGCGTTGTTTAATAATTAAGGCCTGTGACTGAAAATCCAAATCGGTGGTGCAGTTCCTCCTAACCCTGAGGAACTGCCCCTTAGGGATGTTCCTCAGCCACTGATGATGGTGGCCACTTTGGACCGGCAGATAGCCATTTCTATCAGTGGGTTTGAAGTAGACTTTTGTCTCCAAACCTCCTTCCCTCAACATAATTTCAACATCCAAATAATGAATGGACTGTCTACTCCAGTTAAAATCCAATCTGATGTTATTCTTATTAGAATTCAAGTCATTGGCAAAATCCACTAGAGATGACTCAGACCCCTCCCACACAAAGAAGAGATCATCTATATATCTCTTATAGATTTTTAATTCCACTCTCTGCATGGCATAAATCGATCGGTCCTCCCATTCCCCCATGAAGAGGTTAGCAAGGCTGGGGGCAAATTTGGCGCCCATAGCTACCCCTCGTTTTTGGCTGTAGAAGGAGCCATTAAACCAAAAATAGTTCCGCGATAAGCAGAATTCCAAAGCCTGCTTCAGAAACCTCTTCTGGGGGTCTGGGAGGTCCGATCTTTTACTAAAAGCCCAATTGAGAGACAACAGCGCGTCCTCATGCTGTATTATCGTATACAGAGATTGAACCAGTCTGCCTATCAGTCGGAGAGATCTCGGGTGAGGAGGACCTGACAGGGTTTTTATTACTACGAGCCTGCTGTTCAGTTCCGTCTGGTAAGTGCATTTCCTTCAGGGTGTGCACCGTGGTGAGGTGGAGGTCTTGTCATCTTATCCCTCTCAGGAGTCCAGTCATATTGCAACTGGCTGGCGGCTGGACTTTGAATATTTGGACTACCGTTACACATCTGGTGTTAGACTCTTTTTATTGCATTTACCTATACATAGTGTATGGTGAACTTAGACTGATAAGCGCTGCTAGTGCACTCTAGAGGAGTTTTTTATTTTAATATTTCATTATTATTTAATACTTTTAAAGAGTGCACCTGATTTCTGATGTCTTTATATTTATAGTGGCAGCTTTTTGACATTTATTGTCTCATAGCACACCTAAGTGTGTATGCTAGGGTATATAGTACATACCCAGTGACAATTTATTTTATTTTGTTTTATTTTTTGTGCGCTGGGTGAGCAGAAACTATATTTTATATATATTTTTTCTTCTCCTAGTTTAGGAATAGAAAATATGATATCAAAAGTTGTATGTATCTCACACGTACAGACCCAGACTAGGCCTCGATTACTATTTTTTGTACCCCAAAGGCAGGATGAGGAGTAGGAGGAGTTCGGAACCGGCAGGAGGCAAACTGAAGCACCCTGCAATCCTCGGCGGTATGAGATGCGCCCCAAAAATTGGAAAGGTGTATCTCACACGTACCGATAGAGACTATCCCACAATTTAATTGTTTTTACCCCAAGGGTGTAGATTGAATAGCGGAATAGAAAATATGATATCAAAAGGTGTATGTATCTCACACGTACAGACCCAGACTAGGCCCCGATTACTATTTTTTGTACCCCAAAGGCAGGATGGGGAGTAGGAGGAGTTCGGAACAGGCAGGAGGCAAACTGAAGCACCCTGCAATCCTCGGCGGTATGAGATGCGCCCCAAAAATTGGAAAGGTGTATCTGACACGTACCGATACAGACTATCCCGCAATTTAATTGTTTTTACCCCAAGGGTGTAGATTGAATAGCAGAATAGAAAATATGATATCAAAAGGTGTATGTATCTCACACGTACAGACCCAGACTAGGCCCCGATTACTATTTTTGTACCCCAAAGGCAGGATGAGAATTAGGAGGAGTTCGGAACAGGCAGGAGGCAAACTGAAGCACCCTGCAATCCTCGGCGGTATGAGATGCTCCCCAAAAATTGTAAAGGTGTATCTCATACGTACCGATACAGACTATCCCGCAATTTAATTGTTTTTACCCCAAGGGTGTAGATTGAATAGCGGAATAGAAAATATGATATCAAAAGGTGTATGTATCTCACATGTACAGACCCAGACTAGGCCCCGGTTACTATTTTTTGTACCCCAAAGGCAGGATGAGGAGTAGGAGGAGTTCCGAAGAGGCAGGAGGCAAACTGAAGCACCTTGCAATCCTCGGCGGTATGAGATGCGCCCCAAAAATTGTAAAGGTGTATCTCACACGTACCGATACAGACTATCCCGCAATTTAATTGTTTTTACCCCAAGGGTGTAGATTGAATAGCGGAATAGAAAATATGATATCAAAAGGTGTATCTCTCTCACACGTACAGACCCAGACTAGGCCCCGATTACTATTTCTTGTACCCCAAAGGCAGGATGAGAAGTAGGAGGAGTTGGGAACAGGCAGGAGGCAAACTGAAGCACCCTGCAATCCTCGGCGGTATAAGATGCGCTCCAAAAATTGGAAAGGTGTATCTCACACGTACCGATACAGACTATCCCGCAATTTAATTGTTTTTACCCCAAGGGTGTAGATTGAATAGCGGAATAGAAAATATGATATCAAAAGGTGTATGTATCTCACACGTACAGACCCAGACTAGGCCCTGATTACTATTTTTTGTACCCCAAAGGCAGGATGAGGAGTAGGAGGAGTTCGGAACAGGCAGGAGGCAAACTGAAGCACCCTGCAATCCTCGGCATGATGATATGCGCCCCAAAAATTGGAAAGGTGTATCTCACACGTACCGATAAAGACTATCCCGCAATTCAATTGTTTTTACCCCAAGGGTGTAGATTGATTAGTGAAATAGAAAATAAGATATCAAAAGGTGTATGTATCTCAAACGTACAGACCCAGACTAGGCCCCGATTACTATTTTTTGTACCATAAAGGCAGGATGAGGAGTAGGAGGAGTTCGGAACAGGCAGGAGGCAAACTGAAGCAACCTGCAATCCTCGGCGGTATGAGATGCGCCCCAAAAATTGGAAAGGTGTATTTCACACGTACCGATACAGACTATCCCGCAATTTAATTGTTTTTACCCCAAGGGTGTAGATTGAATAGCGGAATAGAAAATATGATATCAAAAGGTGTATCTCTCTCACACGTACAGACCCAGACTAGGCCCTGATTACTATTTCTTGTACCCCAAAGGCAGGATGAGGAGTAGGAGGATTTGGGAACAGGCAGGAGGCAAACTGAAGCACCCTGCAATCCTCGGCGGTATAAGATGCGCCCCAAAAAATTGGAAAGGTGTATCTGACACGTACCGATACAGACTATCCCGCAATTTAATTGTTTTTACCCCAAGGGTGTAGATTGAATAGCGGAATAGAAAATATGATATCAAAAGGTGTATGTATCTCACACGTACAGACCCAGACTAGGCCCCGATTACTATTTTTTGTACCCCAAAGGCAGGATGAGGAGTAGGAGGAGTTCGGAACAGGCAGGAGGCAAACTGAAGCACCCTGCAATCCTCGGCATGATGATATGCGCCCCAAAAATTGGAAAGGTGTATCTCACACGTACCGATAAAGACTATCCCGCAATTCAATTGTTTTTACCCCAAGGGTGTAGATTGATTAGCGAAATAGAAAATAAGATATCAAAAGGTGTATGTATCTCAAACGTACAGACCCAGACTAGGCCCCGATTACTATTTTTTGTACCATAAAGGCAGGATGAGGAGTAGGAGGAGTTCGGAACAGGCAGGAGGCAAACTGAAGCAACCTGCAATCCTCGGCGGTATGAGATGCGCCCCAAAAATTGGAAAGGTGTATTTCACACGTACCGATACAGACTATCCCGCAATTTAATTGTTTTTACCCCAAGGGTGTAGATTGAATAGCGGAATAGAAAATATGATATCAAAAGGTGTATCTCTCTCACACGTACAGACCCAGACTAGGCCCTGATTACTATTTCTTGTACCCCAAAGGCAGGATGAGGAGTAGGAGGATTTGGGAACAGGCAGGAGGCAAACTGAAGCACCCTGCAATCCTCGGCGGTATAAGATGCGCCCCAAAAAATTGGAAAGGTGTATCTGACACGTACCGATACAGACTATCCCGCAATTTAATTGTTTTTACCCCAAGGGTGTAGATTGAATAGCGGAATAGAAAATATGATATCAAAAGGTGTATGTATCTCACACGTACAGACCCAGACTAGGCCCCGATTACTATTTTTTGTACCCCAAAGGCAGGATGAGGAGTAGGAGGAGTTCGGAACAGGCAGGAGGCAAACTGAAGCACCCTGCCATCCTCGGCGGTATGAGATGCGCCCCAAAAATTGGAAAGGTGTATCTCACACGTACCGATACAGACTATCTCGCAATTTAATTGTTTTTACCCCAAGGGTGTAGATTGAATAGCGGAATAGAAAATATGATATCAAAAGGTGTATGTATCTCACACGTACAGACACAGACTAGGCCCCGATTATTATTTTTTGCACCCCAAAGGCAGGATGAGGAGTAGGAGGAGTTCGGAACAGGCAGGAGGCAAACTGAAGCACCCTGAAATCCTCGGCGGTATGAGATGCGCCCCAAAAATTGGAAAGGTGTATCTCACACGTACCGATACAGACTATCCGGCAATTTAATTGTTTTTACCCCAAGGGTGTAGATTGAATAGCGGAATAGAAAATATGATATCAAAAGGTGTATGTATCTCACACGTACAGACCCGGACTAGGCCCCGATTACTATTTTTTGTACCCCAAAGGCAGGATGAGAATTAGGAGGAGTTCGGAATAGGCAGGAGGCAAACTGAAGCACCCTGCAATCCTCGGCGGTATGCGATGCGCCCCAAAAATTGGAAAGGTGTATCTCATACGTACCGTTACAGACTATCCCGCAATTTAATTGTTTTTACCCCAAGGGTGTAGATTGAATAGCGGAATAGAAAATATGATATCAAAAGGTGTATCTATCTCACACGTACAGACCCAGACTAGGCCCCGATTACTATTTTTTGTACCCCAAAGGCAGGATGAGGAGTAGGAGGAGTTCGGAACAGGCAGGAGGCAAACTGAAGCACCCTGAAATCCTCTGCGGTATGAGTTGCGCCCCAAAAATTGGAAAGGTGTATCTCACACGTACCGATACAGACTATCCCGCAATTTAATTCTTTTTACCCCAAGGGTGTAGATTGAATAGCGGAATAGAAAATATGATATCAAAAGGTATATGTATCTCACACGTACAGACCCAGACTAGGCCCCGATTACTATTTTTTGTACCCCAAAGGCAGGATGAGGAGTAGGAGGAGTTCGGAAGAGGCAGGAGGCAAACTGAAGCACCTTGCAATCCTCGGCGGTATGAGATGCGCCCCAATAATTGTAAAGGTGTATCTCACACGTACCGATACAGACTATCCCACAATTTAATTGTTTTTACCCCAAGGGTGTAGATTGAATAGCGGTATAGAAAATATGATATCAAAAGGTGTATCTCTCTCACACGTACAGATCCAGACTAGGCCCCGATTACTATTTCTTGTACCCCAAAGGCAGGATGAGGAGTAGGAGGAGTTGGGAACAGGCAGGAGGCAAACTGAAGCACCCTGCAATCCTCGACGGTATAAGATTCACCCCAAAAATTGGAAAGGTGTATCTCACACGTACCGATACAGACTATCCCACAATTTAATTGTTTTTACCCCAAGGGTGTAGATTGAATAGCGGAATAGAAAATATGATATCAAAAGGTGTATGTATCTCACACGTACAGACCCAGACTAGGCCTCGATTACTATTTTTTGTACCCCAAAGGCAGGATGAGGAGTAGGAGGAGTTCGGAACCGGCAGGAGGCAAACTGAAGCACCCTGCAATCCTCGGCGGTATGAGATGCGCCCCAAAAATTGGAAAGGTGTATCTCACACGTACCGATAGAGACTATCCCGCAATTTAATTGTTTTTACCCCAAGGGTGTAGATTGAATAGCGGAATAGAAAATATGATATCAAAAGGTGTATGTATCTCACACGTACAGACCCAGACTAGGCCCCGATTACTATTTTTTGTACCCCAAAGGCAGGATGGGGAGTAGGAGGAGTTCGGAACAGGCAGGAGGCAAACTGAAGCACCCTGCAATCCTCGGCGGTATGAGATGCGCCCCAAAAATTGGAAAGGTGTATCTGACACGTACCGATACAGACTATCCCGCAATTTAATTGTTTTTACCCCAAGGGTGTAGATTGAATAGCGGAATAGAAAATATGATATCAAAAGGTGTATGTATCTCACACGTACAGACCCAGACTAGGCCCCGATTACTATTTTTTGTACCCCAAAGGCAGGATGAGAATTAGGAGGAGTTCGGAACAGGCAGGAGGCAAACTGAAGCACCCTGCAATCCTCGGCGGTATGAGATGCGCCCCAAAAATTGGAAAGGTGTATCTCACACGTACCGATACAGACTATCCCGCAATTTAATTCTTTTTACCCCAAGGGTGTAGATTGAATAGCGGAATAGAAAATATGATATCAAAAGGTGTATGTATCTCACACGTACAGACCCAGACTAGGCCCCGATTACTATTTTTTGTACCCCAAAGGCAGGATGAGGAGTAGGAGGAGTTCGGAAGAGGCAGGAGGCAAACTGAAGCACCTTGCAATCCTCGGCGGTATGAGATGCGCCCCAATAATTGTAAAGGTGTATCTCACACGTACCGATACAGACTATCCCACAATTTAATTGTTTTTACCCCAAGGGTGTAGATTGAATAGCGGTATAGAAAATATGATATCAAAAGGTGTATCTCTCTCACACGTACAGATCCAGACTAGGCCCCGATTACTATTTCTTGTACCCCAAAGGCAGGATGAGGAGTAGGAGGAGTTGGGAACAGGCAGGAGGCAAACTGAAGCACCCTGCAATCCTCGACGGTATAAGATTCACCCCAAAAATTGGAAAGGTGTATCTCACACGTACCGATACAGACTATCCCACAATTTAATTGTTTTTACCCCAAGGGTGTAGATTGAATAGCGGAATAGAAAATATGATATCAAAAGGTGTATGTATCTCACACGTACAGACCCAGACTAGGCCTCGATTACTATTTTTTGTACCCCAAAGGCAGGATGAGGAGTAGGAGGAGTTCGGAACCGGCAGGAGGCAAACTGAAGCACCCTGCAATCCTCGGCGGTATGAGATGCGCCCCAAAAATTGGAAAGGTGTATCTCACACGTACCGATAGAGACTATCCCGCAATTTAATTGTTTTTACCCCAAGGGTGTAGATTGAATAGCGGAATAGAAAATATGATATCAAAAGGTGTATGTATCTCACACGTACAGACCCAGACTAGGCCCCGATTACTATTTTTTGTACCCCAAAGGCAGGATGGGGAGTAGGAGGAGTTCGGAACAGGCAGGAGGCAAACTGAAGCACCCTGCAATCCTCGGCGGTATGAGATGCGCCCCAAAAATTGGAAAGGTGTATCTGACACGTACCGATACAGACTATCCCGCAATTTAATTGTTTTTACCCCAAGGGTGTAGATTGAATAGCGGAATAGAAAATATGATATCAAAAGGTGTATGTATCTCACACGTACAGACCCAGACTAGGCCCCGATTACTATTTTTTGTACCCCAAAGGCAGGATGAGAATTAGGAGGAGTTCGGAACAGGCAGGAGGCAAACTGAAGCACCCTGCAATCCTCGGCGGTATGAGATGCTCCCCAAAAATTGTAAAGGTGTATCTCATACGTACCGATACAGACTATCCCGCAATTTAATTGTTTTTACCCCAAGGGTGTAGATTGAATAGCGGAATAGAAAATATGATATCAAAAGGTGTATCTATCTCACACGTACAGACCCAGACTAGGCCCCGATTACTATTTCTTGTACCCCAAAGGCAGGATGAGGAGTAGGAGGAGTTCGGAACAGGCAGGAGGCAAACTGAAGCACCCTGCAATCCTCGGCGGTATGAGATGTGCCCCAAAAATTGGAAAGGTGTATCTCACATGTACCGATACAGACTATCCCGCAATCTAATTCTTTTTACCCCAAAGGGTGTAGATTGAATAGCGGAATAGAAAATATGATATAAAATTGGTAATTTTTTAATAGCACATGTGAACACAGCAGTCTCTTATATCAGTCAGCTCTGCTGCAGGCTATGAAGGGAAAAAAAAAAGAAAATTCCCCTTTAAGTTTGTAATTTTTAAATCGATTAGTATAGACTATGCCACAATGTAATTTTTTTAACCCAAAAGGGTGTATATTGAGTAGTGGAATAGAAAAAAGTGTATACATTTTAAAATCACTAGCACATGTGAACACAGCAGTGTCTTATATCAGTCAGCTCTGCTGCAGGCTATGAAGGGAACAAAAAAAGAAAATTCCCCTTTAAGTTTGTAATTTTTAAATAGATTAGTACAGACTATGCCACAATTTAATTTTTTTAACCCAAAAGGGTGTATATATTGAATAGTGGAATAGAAAAAAGTGTATAAATTTTAAAATCACTAGCACATGTGAACACAGCAGTGTCTTATATCAGTCAGCTCTGCTGCAGGCTATGAAGGGAAAAAAAAAAGAAAATGCCTCTTTAAGTTTGTCATTTTTAAATAGATTAGTACAGACTATGCCACAATTTAATTTTTTTAACCCAAAAGGGTGTATATTGAATAGTGGAATAGAAAAAAGTGTATAAATTTTAAAATCACTCAATAATAGCACATGCGAACATAGCAGTGTATTATCACAGTCAGCAGCACTGAAGGAAAAACGCTGCACACAAATGACTGATAAAAGAGATTTTTTTCTCCCTCCTCCTCAGCGGGCAAAAAGATTGTGTTCACTGCACCACCCCACACACAGCAAAATCGATGTAGAACACTGACCCTGCCTATTCTCCAGCCTCGCCCTAAAATGATCGATAAGATCGGTCACTGGCACTGCAAACCCCCCACACAGCAAAATCGATGTAGAACACTGACCCTGCCTATTCTCCAGCCTCGCCCTAAAATGCTCCAATAACTCGCCCTGCCGGCACTCCGACATGACCCTGAATTCTTTTTGGACACAATATAATTTTTCACTGTCTGTCCCTAATCAGCAGCCAGCACGTATGATGTGTGCTCTCTCCCTAAACTACAGCAGAACGAAGCAGCGCGCTGGGGCTCTCGAACTTATAAAGACATGGTCACATGTTTCAGATGGCCAATCAAAGCTACTAATACATTAGTAGGCATGGCTGGGATGGCTTAAGGCACACCAGTTAAACGCTTGTTGATTGGCTGTTGAAAGCCCGCCATTAAAAGCGCGCCATTACATACAAACCCGGAAATAAAATGACCGAACACGGATTTTAAACCTGAACATACAGTAAAGTTTTCGGGTCCGTGTTCGGGTAACAAAAATCCAATTATTCGGTACGAACACGAATAATACAGTCCGTGTTCGCTCAACACTACTCAATACCTCTCCAGTGTTGTCCTCCATATTCTATATTTTGGAAAGTTAAAGTGAATTCATAAATTGCCCATTTTTCCAAGGGTAACAAGGTCACCTTGCCAGCTCAAGTGTTGGATTCGGCACTGTTCTGGTGCTTTACCACATGCATGCTAACGTGTTGTGTCATGCTATCTGTTGTGGTATTGCAAATATTCATTTTGAATAGGCTTTCAATGCACAGCCAGGTAGGCTTTAATGGACGTGCACTTTTTTCCCAATGTCATACACACAATGCGCAGATGGTTCAAATCTGTTAATGGTAATTCTCTAAAATGTTAAAATGGGTTTTGTACCATATTACTGCAGACTTTCACATGGCTAAGGATTCTCCTTTTGTCCTATATGAGAATGCTAAGACCTAACAGCTGGATTTTAGGGACCCCGCTGTGCATTTTTTATAGTAGGAGCAAGAGTCCCATACATGCCAAAATATACTACATACGTAACTTTCTATGATTAGAAAGAGTGACACCTTTTAACAAAAAAATGTATGTAGACAAAGTACTCCTCAGTGTTAGCCTAAGTGCACATGTACATTAAAGTGGAACTTCACTCTCCCAATTAACATTGATTATTTTTATTCCTCATGCTGCTAGCATTCGTAATTAGATAGGAAAGTGTACCATATTTACTTGTTTTAAACTTTTTTGTTTTACATTTCTTCAGTTACCACCTGGTTTCCTGCCTAGGCAAATGATGTCATACATCCCAGGAGTCTTCAGGAGGGGAGGAGGGGACTTCTCAGCTAAGCACACTCTCCTGCATGCAGGGCAGGAGGTAAATGCTACATGAATAATTTGCCCTTACTCAAGATGGCCACCGCCAGAAATGCTAGGGGTTTTTTTTCAAAGAGATTTTTCACCAAAATAAAGCATGGAGACATGGATGGATGGGGGAGTTTGCTTTGAATATTAAAAAATGAATTGAATAGCGTTTTTCGTGCTCAGATACAATGAAGATCCACTTTGAGGAATTTAGATTCATATTTGAAGAGCAGCGTTTAGAGCTATGAAAAAGAATATGCACATATGCCTGTAAATGTGCACAGAAGCAACATAAAGTGGTTGTAAAGGCTCAAGGTTTTTTACCTTCATGCAAAGAATAGAATTAATTCTTTGCATTAAGGTAAGAAAACCTTCTGTGTGCTGCAAATACAAATAAACTGTGACTGTTGCAATATAGAGGAAGCAATGTCATCATGTGTCTCAGCATCCTGCAGAGAAATGATCACCCAGTTCTAAGTATCATTCTTTCCTGGAAAGGACTACATTGAGCAAAGATGAAAGTAAACTTATTTATAACACCATGTAAACATTTTATTCAACCTCTACCCATCGATGTGGCGCATATATGTGGCCTGTTGGTGGGTGGGCTTTAACACTTAGAGGCCGCATATATGCGGCCTTATCTATACACTTTTCTGTGGTGAGAGCCGCGCTCTGTGCGCTTCCAGCACAGACACCGGCGGGGACAAGTAAGCTACTGATGCATACTTCATTGATGCATACATTAGTCAATCACAGTGGTCACATGCCCCAAATGCCTACCTGCCAGCATTTAGAAGCTCTTAACCACGTCTGGATCAGAAGGATTTAACCCCTTTAATTACCAGTCCATATTTTGCGATTCGGCACTGCGTTATTTTAATGCATTTTAAATACAATTGATGTCCTTTTTTTTCCCACAAATAAAGCTTTCATTTGGTGGTATTTGGTCACCTGTGCGATTTTTATATTTTGCGCTATATACAAAAAAAGAGCGACAATTCTGAAAAAAAAACAATATTTTCACATCCTGCTATATAATATTCCCCAAAAAAAAATGTAAAAAACCAACATTTTTTAACATTTTAGGTCAATTTGTTTTCTGCTACATATTCTTGGTAAAAAAAAATCGCAATAAGCATATGTTGATTAGTTTGCGCAAAAGTTATCGTGTCTACTAACTGCGGGAAAGATTTACGTCAATTTTTTGTTTTTTGTTTACTAGTAATGGCGGTGATCTGCGATTTTTTGCGGGACTGCGATATTGCGGTAGACAGATTGGACCCCTGACTGACATTTTTAGACTTTTTTGGGGGGACCAGTGACATTACTACAGTAATCAGTGCACAAAATATGCACTGTTACTGTACTAATGACACTGGCAGGGAAGGGGTTAACACAGTAAGTGATCAAGGGGTTAAATGTGTACCAAGGGGCGTGTTTCTAACTGTGGGGGGCGTGGCTTGTGAAATTATCACAGAGACCTGTGTTCCTATATAGCAGGGATCACAGGGGCTCTGTGATCATTCCAGAGAGAAGATTTTACAACAGCATAACGTTCCTCTCTCTCAGCGAGGAACGATCACGGGTGTCAGGCAGCAATCGGAGATGCCTGCCCCGTGCATTGGGATCCCCGCTGATGAGCGGGGGTGGGAGCGTGCGCGCTCGCCCCCTAGCTGCAGGCACGCAACCGATGTATACCTATGGCGGTTCGCACAGAAGCGACTGCCTGCCGCAGTATAACCGCGGCGGGCGGTCATTAAGCGGTAAAAGGCCCTGGAGGTAGCAGTGCAAAGGGGTTACAGTAAACCTGTCAAAAGATGGATATTAGGTCTGCCATTGCAGGCTCTCTTTCTGACAACGCTAGTTGATGGTGGCCATCCTGACCCTCAAGCTTTAATTCTTTAGGCGATTGACCCAAAATAAATTTATAGATAAGGGGTTCTTCTGACTTTTCTCCTCAATAGAGACATAGACAGCAATAAAAAAAGTGGAGGCCAAGACCAAGGGACCTTGATAGCTGCTGGAGGGAGGATTCTGCACTCTCCTCCCTCCAATAGCAGCCTACTGAGGGTGGAAGAGAGCAAGGTGTCCACTAAAAATGCATCTCATTTTCAGTATACTTGTTCTACTCACAGATACTCTGCCTACCACACTCCTTCACAACCATGCCATACCTCACAGTAGCACCCCTGCCTTTTCCTTTCACCAGCCCACTCTCTTTCACTGGTGCAGTGATTGAACCTGGCCAGGAGAGAAGATTGCCAAAAGACCTCTCTTCCAGTGGCAGGCCGCATGGGGTTAATGTTTTAGATAGGCTGTGTAGGCTTAAGGTTGGACAGACAAGGTTAATGGAGGGTAGACTGTCTAGCAATGGGATTGTTTAGTTAACCCCTTCACGCCTAAGGGTAAAACAAATCTTAATGCCTAACCACAATTTTGCAATGTTCACATGTGTTAGTAAAACCATAGATATCATCACAACTAATTTGTGCATCCAGGTGGATTATACCTTTTTTTTTTCCAGGACAAATTGGGCTTTCCTTTGGTGGTGAATGGGTAGATATCCTGATTTTTATTTATTTATCAAAGAAAAACTGGCCCAAAAAGTAAAAAAATATTCATTTTCTTTGTATATTTCTTGTTACTACCATATCATACCACCAAGAAAAAACAACCCAAAATAAATTCTGCTGCTCTTGACAATTCCAGGGATACCACATATGTGTATATGATTTGTTGTTTGTACCCATAGTACAGCCTAGAAACAAAATTGCACATTTTGCTTTCTTTTTTTTTTTTTTTTTTAATCTACAACACACTGGCACTAACTGATGCTAGTTTAAAAAAAAAAAAAACAAAAAAAACAAAAAAAAAAAACCTTGATCTAAGTATTTTTTCTTTATTTTTTATCTTTTTTTTATTATTTGTTTCCTTTTGTTTGTTTGTTTTTACACACACTTTTTTTTCCTCTGCAAGGAAAGAGAGATATACATTGTATCTTTCCTCTCCATTCACAGAGAGAGCAACATCGGGGCGGACTTCGCAGTGACTGATCACTGTGGTAGCCAGTCAGAGGCTATCACAGTGATCAGGTGACCCAGAATTGGGAGTGCTGTGTGGCGCGCTCCCAGCAAAAAGGGAGATACGCATATATGCAGCCACACTGAATAAAAGCCCAGTGCAGTGGGGCCGCATATATGTGTTACATTTGCAGGAAGGGGTTAAAAGAATCCATAGAGCCAAAGCGAAAAGAGGTGTCCACACTCAGGGTATAGATGAAAACACTGAAGTATTTATTCATCACCACAGGTAAAAAACTTGACAGTACATCACAGGAACAGGTATATTGGTTGACGCGTTTAACGATACTATTGATCGCTTACTCATAACAACATGTGTGGTGGTGTGGTTATGAGTAAGCGATCAACAGTATCATGAAACGTGTCAACCAATATACCTGTTCCTGTGATGTACTGTCAAGTTTTTTACCTGTGGTGAGGAATAAATACTTCCATGTTTTCATCTATACCCTGAGTGTGGTCACCTCTTTTCGCTTTGGCTCTATGGATTCTCTTAACCCCTTCCTGCCAATGTAACACATATATGCGGCCCCACTGCACTGGGCTTTTATTCAGTGTGGCTGCATATATGCGTATCTCCCTTTGTGCTGGGAGCGCGCCGCACAGCGCTCCCAATTCTGGGTCACCTGATCACTGTGATAGCCTCTGGCTGGCTACCACAGTGATCAGTCACTGCGAAGTCCGCCCCGATGTTGCTCTCTCTGTTCTGTCATCAGAGCTATCTGTCAGGGAGCCGCTGCTCTCTACAGGTTCGTATACTGAGCCTGATTCTGACAGTGAGGACTCCCCATCGCTCTCATCGGTCATGCTCAGTATCCTGTAGCCTCTTCACTAGTGTACCTTTTTGTTTGACATTTTGGCCACTAAATATACAGGTACCTAGTGTGACTCACAGGTAAAAAAGCACATGGTTGTCGAGGACTGTTTGGACCGATGCGAAAAAAAATAACTGCTAGTGCTAGCAGAGATCAGGCCTGACTCTGCTAACCCTGCGGTTTAGTGTGCTGTGTATTGGAAGTAACAGTGATCTATTGATACTTCTTGGGGGGCTGGGCGGAGGGGCTAAATGCAAGAGCTGGCAGGTGTCAGGGTTGATCCTGCTAATGCTATGTTTTTGGGAACACTAAACTATTGGGGACGTTAGTATAGTACGGATCAGATCAAAGATATTGATCCGTTCAGACACTATACTAGTAATGGAGGCATATAGTGTGTGTGTGTTAGTATTACTGGCAATCAAAGGATTAAAATCTGACGCTATCTGGGATTGACCCTAACAAACGCTGATGCTAATGCTGACGTTAATTGGTGACACCCTTGACAGTAATATAATGATCAGAAAAAAACGATCTGTATACACTTTACTAGTGACACTGTGACAGGGAGTGAAAAAGTGGCAATCAGGGGGTTAAAGCTTTATAAGAAAATATGTGGCGGGACCCTGACGCTATACTATGCAATATATAATGCCGTGTAATTCATGTAAACTCAATAGTGGTTCTGTTCACACTGTGAAAGAGCAGGTGCAATATAAATAAAATGACTATGTGCCAAATAAGTGCAAAGAAATAATAATGGTGGGGGTTTTTTGCTGCCAAATTGCTATTTGCACATTATTATTATTTCTTTGCACTTAAAGTATTTGGCACATAGTCATTTTATTAATATTGCACCTGCACTTTCACAATGTGAACAGAACCGCTATTGAGTTTACATGAATTACACGGCATAATATATTGCATAGTTAATACGATTTTTCAACTTTAATTGAACTAATTGCACAGGTTTCAAAATTATTATCAATTGTATTTTTATTTATCTATTCACAAAAATGCATTTATCATTGTATAGGGTTTTATTTTGAGGTTTCGAGACCACACAATTTTTCACAATTATTAATTTCTGATATTAACACTAATTTATTATTATTTATTATAATCACTACAAGCAGCGCCAACGACAATTTCATCTAGCATATTCCATTTAGACGCCACCTTGGGTCGTTAGTTACAGTGGGGGGCAGCAGCTAGAATTGTATGCTTAACACAGATCCATAGCACGGGATTCAACACATAATTTTTTCAAGCTTCCACATTGTTTTATGCTACAAGATAGAGCATCCGCATCTCTATTCCCAACCCCTGTTAAGTACTTTAGGTTGAAATTAAATCAAGTCAGAGCAACTAGTCACCAATGCCCTGTGGTCCCTAATTTGGCAGTCATATCGATGTATATGAGTGGACTATTGTCTGTCTTCACTTCAAATGATGCCCCATACACACATATTTTTAGCTTGTTTACCACTGTTCATTGTTTAAAAGAAGGGTAGTGTCGCGCTCAAACATAAAAGTGCTTGTGCAGATAATTAAACCTTAATTCAAAAATTAAAAATTCATGATAGGTGACAATCTAAAAAATCAATCAATCTGTGCTCAACATTGTAAAGTGCAAACAGTCCATATGCAGCATCAAACAGTCCACATCTCTTTGGTGTCACACAAATTAGCAGAGACTTGATGTTAGTGCAGATTAACCTTCACCTCCACACTTCACCCAGTGATCTAGTAAGGTACTCCTTACCGGAAATATATGACCCCTTAATTGTAGGGGGTCACATAGGCAATATCTCCACTCAGTACACACGATCCTCAGCTCCTCTGTTACACAGTGGGTAATCCAGCATCAAGCCCTTATAGTGTAGCTCGGATCAGGTGACAAACATGGGTGGGACAAAAAGGAGACTCTCATGGTGCAGTACATCTAAACATATCGCTTTATTTAAAAAGTATTGCACTTACTCGAATCACCATTAAACAATCGCCTTTCTCATAAAAACATCCAGCGAGGGTTGTGAGCACTGCCGATCGCACAGCGCTCCTCTAACCCGGAAATGGCTACGGTCTCACGTTACCCTCACGTGAGACCGTAGCCATTTCCGGGTTAGAGGAGCGCTGTGCGATCGGCAGTGCTCACAACCCTCGCTGGATGTTTTTATGAGAAAGGCGATTGTTTAATGGTGATTCGAGTAAGTGCAATACTTTTTAAATAAAGCAATATGTTTAGATGTACTGCACCATGAGAGTCTCCTTTTTGTCCCACCCATGTTTGTCACCTGATCCGAGCTACACTATAAGGGCTTGATGCTGGATTACCCACTGTGTAACAGAGGAGCTGAGGATCGTGTGTACTGAGTGGAGATATTGCCTATGTGACCCCCTACAATTAAGGGGTCATATATTTCCGGTAAGGAGTACCTTACTAGATCACTGGGTGAAGTGTGGAGGTGAAGGTTAATCTGCACTAACATCAAGTCTCTGCTAATTTGTGTGACACCAAAGAGATGTGGACTGTTTGATGCTGCATATGGACTGTTTGCACTTTACAATGTTGAGCACAGATTGATTGATTTTTTAGATTGTCACCTATCATGAATTTTTAATTTTTGAATTAAGGTTTAATTATCTGCACAAGCACTTTTATGTTTGAGCGCGACACTACCCTTCTTTTAAACAATTGTTCAGCACCTTGCTTTTTTTGTTGCCGCTCACTACAAGGAAGCAATTCCTGTAAATAATTATTTATTAATTATATTAATATATATATTCACATATAATTTTTATGTTTATATTTATTGATTATATATTTATATATTTATACATATATACACGGTTGAACCACTTGCGCGGTTTTTGGTTTGCACCAAACCCCCCTTTTTCTGATACCACTGTTCATTGCAGAGCAGCAAAATCCAGCTTGTCGGTGGGAAATTTCTTCTCTTTGGGGGTGAAGCTCCTACTCACATGAGGGATGGGTCTGAGACATCCATCAATCTCTTGACAATCCACTGATTCCCTCTCTACTCACTACTCTCTACTCACATCTATGTGCATTGCAAATGGCCTTGCAGCAGCCGGGCTTATCTCTTTTTAGATTACAAATGATGACAGAAGCAGGCGATCGCACACTCTCAATTATTCTTAGGCTCTTCATGGTGTCTGAGATCACCTATTCTACTGCATGAGCTGCCTGGTTTAGTCAAGTCTCGAAAATCCTCTTCACCGGAAGATACAGCTATCTTTCCTGAGTAGAACCTCAACTACAGTATATCCATATCTGACAGGTGCAGATGAGTTTTCATTAAGCTTTTTTCCAGCTTTCCTACATCTTGGAAACTGAGGTGGAGGTGCAGAGGCTGCAGTAATTACACCTAATCAAGTGCTGTTTGACTTGAACCCTCTAGACTATTTAATTCAGTTATGATAATACAGCGCTTGCCAATTGCCAATAAAACATATAAATATAATGTGCTCAAAAAAAGATATATATAAAAAAACATATACAAAGTCTTTCAAAAGTTCTCATATAAAGGGCTCAAGTGCTCCAAACTCCATTAATAAGTTGCTGAAGTGCTTCATGTAAACATGCTGTGAAGTGTGCCAAACTTCTCTCTTGTATCCCCACTCACCAGAGTGAATGGACCCACAACTTTTCAGACTGGGGGTCAACCAAACTTGTATCTGGTGTTGTGGATATCAGGCCTCTTGGCATCTAGATCGGGTCTCACCAATAATACTCTTGGGGGGGCTTTAAAATCCTCCAGGCTCAAAAAAACAAAATGGTGCTCATAGTGAAGTGTTTGGCAACAAGTTAATATCATAAAATTGCAGCCAACTGACCCTTAAAGTCTAAAGCTGTCCATATATGGCTGAATGATAAAAATTGAACAGATTCCCCCATCCAGACATTTGAGGGGATGTAGGAATTCTCCCTGCTGTTCTATTGTATTCTGACAGTGGGGAGACTTCCCCACCATCAGACTTCCCAGATCAGAGCTGCAGCCAATTGCCTGTAGAGCTGATCGCACTAAAATGTTCCAGCAGTCCCATTCATGAGAAGTTGATTAATAGAACGACTTCTCACGAACAGGAACACCCATATACAGATTACAATTCGGCCAGTTCATGCTGAACTGGCTAAATTTTGATCCATGTATGGCTAGCTTAAGTTCAGGCAAAACATTTTGTAGCACTGCCCTCTTGAGGACTGCCAGATTGTTCACCTTGGGATCATCCTGGGTTGCCAATAGCAACTGCAGCATGCACAACTTAACTCTTCACTCTCTGGCTCAGTCAATGAACAGTCTAGGGGATGTAGTTGTTTTTGTAGTTTTATTTAAATTAGGGATGAGAGAAGGGAAGAGTGGGATACTCCAACTTGAACTATTCACAGTAGATGAGGACTACTGTCTGAAGATGCAGCCAGGCTGCTGATACACCTTGCCACTAGGATTACTTGTTAGGATGAATTATCTTTGGGATACACACCTAGTACCCCCTTTCACTCCACCTGCTGACATCCGTCCACCGACTATCCTACACTGGTGTGGCCCCCCTCGGGTCAGGCCTCTAGACACGATCCTCTGTACTCATGATCCTGTTTTCAAGGGTCTCCAGTGTCTCAACCCCTCCAGTCAGCTCTCATGGACCTCTAGGTTCAGCTCTTTCCTTCCTGGTCCCCAGGCCGACTGCCTGCGACCACGTGCCACTGCTACAGTGGAGGAGGCAGCCGCCACTCTCCCTCCGGGACTCTGCTCTACCACATGTGCTCCTGGCTTTTATACTACACCCCACAATGCACCGAGACAAGCAGTCTATGCCAATCACTGGGGCTATATCAAAGTCTTTGTACCCATTGGTCAGATTTCCTCCACTGTCCAATATGCCTCCCTATTAAACCAGTGCGAAACACTCCCCTAGACACAATGAATCACATACTGAGCACTATGAGCAGACCCAACTCCCAGATCCTGCTCTCTGGTAGGCAGAGAGCAATATAGATTTGCCTGCTGCTCCTCTGATATGCAGACAGAGCCAAAAAGTATACTCTCTCACTAGCACCTACCTAGGAGGGTGCTACAATTTTTTTTCTGGTTCCCAACTATCCTATAATAGATTTCCTGCTATAGGATGACCGCTCTGCACAGAATCACGTATATATACGTGACTCTGCACCTCCGAGTTTCGGGCGCGAGCGCCCGCTTGCCAGCGGCTCAAAAATCACAGCGGGAGCCGACGGACCCGATGTCTGCTGGGACCTGACAATCCTTTGGTACCCTGGCAGAATTACAGTCTGGCCTATGTAAACAAGGCATACTGTCATTCTGCAAGTACAGAGGACATGGATCCTGTGTTCCTGTAAAGCAGGAACACTGATCCAGGTCTTCAAGTAGTAAAGCATCTCCCCCACATATAGTAAAAACTTACTAGGCACACATTTACCCCTTTTATTGCCCCTGATGTTAACCCTTCCTAACCAGTGTCATTAGTACAGAGATCAATGTCAGAATGTCACTGGTCCCCACAAAAAATGTCAAAAGTGTCATTTACAGTAGGTTTCAGATTTGTCCGCCATTACTAGTACAAAAATAAAAAATATTAAAAATTTATAAAATTATCCCATAGTTTGTAGACGCTGTAACTTTTGTGCAAACTGATCAATATACGCTTATAAGGATTTTTATTTTCTACCAAAAATATATAGCAGAATACATATTAGCCTAAATTTATGAAGAAACGTGATTTTATACATTTTATTTATTGGGTATGTTTTAAAGCAGAAAGTTAAAAATATTGTTTTGTTTTTTTAAATTGTCCTTTTTTTTTTTTTTTTGTTTCTAGCGCAAAAATAAAAAACGCAGAGGTGATGAAATAACACCAAAAGACAAACTTTATTTGTAGAAAAAAAAGGACATAAATTTTATTTGAAAAAACTATTGCGCAATTGTCAGTTAAAGCCACGCAGTGCCGTAGCACAAAAAATGGCCTGGTCGGGAAGGAGTCAAGTGGTAAAAATACATTTAAATTACACAAGCCATACATTGAATACAAAAACATATAATAAATGTATAGGAGTACACATCTTGACATGTGGTATAAATTGGAAACTCTGGATATAAATGCTTCAAGTAGTCATGCAGTCAAACATTGTATTTGTAGAATGGGGAAGAAATAGAACCTGTATCAGGTTATTATTTCTATGGAGAACTCTATTAGAGTATTTTCTCTTACGGGGATGATGGCAATGGTTTAACCAGACAAGAAGTACTGCACTGGTAGACTGCTTGTTTTTGTCTAGGGGATTGGGAAACAGAGGTATATTTACCTAATATTCCAAACCTCTCCGCACAAGGCTGGTCCCTGTGGTTCCTACCCCGCGATCTACCTGTCTTGTGCAGTGGACTATTCCTGACGTCATCACGCCATACACTTGCTTTGGATATGAGGACCTCAGGTATAATCCATTGCTAGATCGTGGGGGAGCACCTTTTGCCGAGGGAGCAGAGGAATGGGTGAGTTTAAGCTTTCTCCAATCCATTAGACAAAAACGAGGAGTTAACCAGTTGCGGGCACAGTCCCACTGCATGGGGAAACTTTTTTCCAGGAGTTGGGATTTAAGGCTTTTATTTCTAGATCACTGAGCTCATAGGGACCTATGTAATTCCATGGTAACTAGAAACCTGCATTTTAATTACAATTCCAAACAACCTTGTCTCCATAAAGAATCTACGTTGTGAAATATTTTACTTTAAAATATGAGATAAAATAGGATGATTGTTTTGCAATATCTATGATGTACAGTATGTCAGATGTTCAGCTTCCTATCCTTGGAGATCCGGCCTCAGGATGTTTTAAAAATAAAACTTCATATTCTGACTTTTAGAATGACTCAATGCAGATCTGCTGACACACAGAATGAAGAGCCAAAGCCTTTTCTCTAGAAACTTGCTGATACAGAGGACACAAAGCCTATTGACTGTAAAGACCCAAGATTTGTGAATGACTGCGGTGAAACTGATGAATGAAGTTGTCTTCAACTCAATGTGAAAATCCACAAATCCACTTCTAAGAACAAGTGGATTGTAAAGGAACTGAAACTGTGTTTGTGTGCACTGTAAACCAATGACTCTTGAAAATATCCAGTATCAGTAAATATGTTTGTGGTATTGCTTTGCAACCATTGTTTTGTTGGATTGTGCGAAAGTGTGGCAGACTTGCCAAGTTGTTGCAATTTGCCTAAAAATGTTCTCAGAAAAGCATTTAAAACTAATTATCAGATAATCGAAAAAGTGGTCTACATCACCGCTTAATTATACAACAGATTAGTGTGTTGAATCTGCCACAATCTAATAAGCACTTACAACTTGTGCAATAACGGAGAAAACAGGAAAAGATGCGGCACTCGCCAATGTTCATCCACATAAAGTACTGTTGAATCAGAGCTGCAAATCATTTGTACACGGTTTGTGTGGTGTGATATTTGAAAATATTAAATGTCCCTCTTTCACTCTTGTGAACAAGGTGCTTTTTAAGCACAGCTGAGAGTGATGCAGCACCCCACATATAAAAAAAAAAAAACTGCAGCTCCACCTACTGGCTGGTTGAACGACTTCATAATATTACTATGCAATATTTCTTGTTAAATAGTTTTTATTAAGATTATTTCAAATAGTAACAAACAGGGAAAGGAAATCATAATAATAACAGAGGAAAGCAAACTCATAAAACATTGATATTATGGCCAGTAGTACATAGGTGCAGTTATGCAATCTAACTTCATGCCCATGAAGATAAGCTATTACAGCATTAAGCAATCCAAATATACGAATAGCATTAAAGATGAGCCTCGGTGGGTTCTCCGGCTCACCAGTGTTTTAAGGGCTATTCTCTGTCTTTTGCCAGACCATATCAAGGTCCTAAGAAGGGTATTACATTTCGCAAAGAAACTAGATGGTAATGATATTGGGAGGGTGCAAAAAAAATATAAGAGTTTGGGAAGAAGCTGCATCTTAAATGCAGCCATTTTACCTAGCCAGGATAATTTTGCTTTATTTATCTGCTTCATATCATGTTCTATGTTACGGAGTAGAGGTGGGAAAGGGGTCTCATATATTTAAAAGGTGAATGGTGTCATCTGGATGCCTAGGTAGGAAATGGTGCTATGTTCCCATTGAAAGGGGAATTGAGCTTTCAAATGGGCCAAGTTATCTTGGGTTAAATAAAGTGGGAGTGCTTGGCATTTGGTTGTGTTAAGTTTGTAGTACGATACTTGGCCAAAGTTGTCTATTTCTTATTGAACTTGGGCGAGAGATGTTTGTGGATCGGAAAGCGACAGAATAACATCGTCTGCAAAAAGCCCTATTTTGTGCTCCTGGCTACCTATTGTTATCCCTCTAATAAGAGGGTCTGCTCTAATAGCTGCAGCTAACGGTTCGACGGCTAAAGTGAATATGATTGGGGACAACGGACAGCCCTGTCGGGTGCCGTTGGATAGGTCAAAAGATCTAGATAAAGAACCAGAGGTAAATACCTTTGCAGAAGGGTTTTTGTATAAGGTCATTATGGCAGAGTAAAGCCGGCCTGAAATGCTGAATTTATATAAGACTCTGTCCAGTTACTGCCAATGGACCCTATCAAAAGCCTTTTCTGCGTCCAAACTAAGGAGCGCGGAAGGCAATTGACGGGTCCCAGCCTGGTGAATTAAATTAATCATCCTCCTAGTGCCGTCCGGTGCTTGTTTGCCTTTAACAAAGCCGACCTGTTTAGGACTTATAAGAGTCAGGGTAACTTCCAAGAGCCTATTTGCGAGTAACTTTGCGTATATCTTCACATCAGAATTTAGTAAAGATATAGGCCGGTAGTGTTGAGGGAGAGTGGGGTCTTTCCCCAGTTTTGGTAGAGTAATAATAATAGCTTCCATCATTTCCTTGGGAAATTGCTCAGTGGAGACTGCCTCATTAAAAAGATTAGACAAGTGAGGAGTGAGAATGTCAGAGAACGCTTTATAATATTCCGAGGACAGGCCATCTGCGCCAGGTGCTTTATGGGATGGAAGATCTTTAATTACCTTGATGATTTCTTGAGGGTCTATAGGTCTATTTACTAATTCTAGGGTCGATGCATCTATTGCAGGGTAACCTCAATTTGTCCAAGAAAGTGTTAATTTCCTCCAGAGAGGGCTGATGTACACCAGGGTCCTCCCGCAAATTATACAATGAGGAGTAGTAATCGCTAAAGTTCTGTGCTATGTCATGTGGGCTAATAGCCAAGGTACATTTGGCGTGATGAGCCAGTTGGGAGATCCGGGTTCTAGTGCGTTGTTGCTGTAGCTATCTGGCTAACCATTTCCCTGCTTTGTTTCTCTGCGATTAGGAGGATGTTTTAAATTTCAGGATATACCTATCATGGTTATCTAACAGGGCCAATCTAAGATCAGATCTAACCTTAGTGAGTTCTGTCAGTACCGTGTCCTGTAAATTAATTTTATGCAAATTCTCCAGTCGAGCAAATCAGAAGAACCGATATATATTGTGTTTTTTTACATTTAACTCTGGCATTCATCTGTATTAGCAGCAATCCCTGAACAAATGCCTTGTGAGAACACCATAGATTAAATATATCGACCAAGCCCCCTGCATTGAAGAAAATGAACTCCTGAAGGCGTACCTTCAATTCCTCAGTGCAAGCCGGATCAGCCAGCAAAAAGGTATTATTCCTCCATAAAGAGGTATTGAACCTGGGGTTATCATCCGCTATCTCAAGAGAGATCGGCGCATGGTCAGATCAGGAAATGTTATCAATTGTTGCATCAGATACTTTCAACAACAGCTTACGATCAACCAGGAGATAGTCAATTCTGCTATAAGAGGAATGTGGATTAGAGAAAAAAGTGAAACCACGTCCAGTGGGATTTAAACACCTCCAGGGATCGTGGAAGTCCGAGTTCAAGCTGTGGAATCTATAGATGGGTCCATGGTGCTATTAAAGTTTCCACAAAGTAGAACATACCCCCTCTGCACTGATCTCACCTTCTTCATCACTTTCCAAACAAACTTTTGCTGATGGGTATTAGGAGCATACAGTGTGACCAGGGTATAGGTAATGTTATTGACGGTTGCCACAACAATCAGGAACTAGCCTTTGACATCCGTAACTAGGTCCAGTAAGTGAAAGGACAGAGTGTCCCTGAATGTCATCTGGACACCCCTTTGTTTTTTAGAAAAGTTTGCCTGAAAAATATGTGGAAAAGAACTGTGAGAGCATTTAGGTGGGTTCAATGTTGTGAAGTGCGTCTCTTGTGCGCATAGAATATCTGCTCGTTTGTTGACAGCGTCTTTCCAAATAGATCTCCTTTTGTGTGGGCTATTTAGCCCCTTTGTATTAATAGATACTAGTTTCAGTACCATGGCAACACAATAGGATAAGTATACAAAGGGAGTGCCACAAAGTCACGTCAGGTGATAAAGAAGTGCACGGTGCACCAACAAAAGGTTTGCTGATGAATTAAAAATAAAAAGAATAATAAGACAACAAAAAAGGGGAAAATTTTGACATACAGGTAGCCGCCCTGGCAACGGAGCGGTCCATTGTACAGGCGAATCCTATACGCATCCCTAAGGGGTTAAGATCAACAGTCCAGCCGGACGGGATCTGTCAATTTAGGAGGGGAAAAGCAACTCAAGGGAGTAGGATCAGGTAGGGGCCCAGAGAGCTCGTAATAATTCCAGGGCGGAGAAACCACAGCGTGGTGTGGTAAGAGGGTCAGCAACCTGAATTGCCCACTTGAGAGGGTTGTTCCGCGATGTCTTCATCATCCTCTGGGGGGAGTAGTCCCCATTTTCTCATTAAGAGGAGGCCATCATCCAGGTCAGAAATCCAAAAGGTCCTGTTGTTCCTTTCAATTTCAAGTTTAGTAGGGAACTTCCACCTGTACTTGATGTTATTGTTGCGCAGGATTTTTGTGATGGTGTTAAGATTTTTCCTGGCAGCTACAGTGGCTTGGGAATGATCTGTGTAGAGTGAGATACCTGCATATGGTTCAGCCAGGGAGGCACGTTGTCTTGCATATTGCATCAAGCGATCTTTCACATGAAAGAAATGTATTTTTGCAATGACGTCTCTAGGTACTCTCTAAGGGAAAAAGGACGGATTACGGAGCCTATGAGCTCTGTCAATTGTCAAATGTTGATCTTGCACATCGGGGAGGAGTTCAGCAATCATCTTTTATAGATAGGAGTGGAGTTCCACAGCAGGAACCGACTCAGCAATGCCCTCCTCCAAGTCCGCCATTTTTATTTTCATGGTGCGCAGTTTGGTTAACTAAATGGTTAGTTTGGTTAACTAAATGGTTGCCATTGCCAACCACCAGCTGACTCCCCTTGACCATCCTGTTATATAGTATACATGTTCAGCACCATTTGAGAACCTGACCCCCCTAGAATGGTCTTTATTTAAACATCACAGTCGGTCTATACTCTCAATGACACAATCCAGTTTTAAGAAATAATCCTGTGCTTCCCTTTTCCCTGATGAAGAAATTATCCAAGATTTTGAAACATGTTATATTTTGTTTAATAAAATTGTATTTTATTGTATTTTACATTTGTTACTTTCTTACTTCTTCTATGTGTACGATATGCCTCGCTCAAACCCCAGTGGGACTTTCTGTGTTTTTGTTTGTACATTGTTTTTTTGGGGGGATGGCATAACACTATTCTAGCCTCTTTTTTCCACCTTTATCTCTGTATCTAGTGTTTTACATGCTCCATACTTCATGGAAGATTGTAAATGGATTTTTATACTTTTTCAATAAATAAATCACACAGATTTAAATTCTGAGGATTTCCTTTGTCTGTTTACTCATTGTCCATCACTGATGAATGTGTAGAAGTTTGAGGAAAGGAGGGAGGAGGAATCTATTCCAGTACAAAGGACCCTAGATGTACACATACAGTGCCTTCTAACCCCCTGGACTGTTTACACCGTTCGCCAGTGGGAAGCTAATCTGCGGGGCCGGCAGCTGCAATGCCGCCGGGCACCCGCGATCACTAGAGACAGAACGGCGATCTGCTATTGTAAACACAGCAGACCGTCCTTCTGTCAGCAATCAACACAGGGCTTCTGTGTTCCTCCTATTTAGGAACACAGGTCCCTGTGTTGATTCCATAAGCCCACCCCCCTCACAGTTAGAAAACACCCCATAGACATACATTTAACCCTTTGATTGCCCCTGGTGTCAACCCCTTCCCTGCCAGTGTATTTAGTACAGTAACAGTGCATATTTTTAGCACTGATTGTTGTAGTAATATCACTGGTCCTCCCAAAAGTGTCAAAAATGTAATTTAGGTGTATGATCTGTCCGTCGCAATGTTGCAGTCCCACTAAAAATTGCTGATCGCCGCCATTACTAGTCAAAAAAAAAAAAAAAATTACATAACTCTTTCCCCTAGTTTGTAGACGCGGTCACTTTTGCACAAACCAATCAAAATACGCTTATTGAGATTTTTTTTTTTACCAAAAATATGTATCAGAATACAAATTGGCCTAAAATGATGAAAAAAATTGATTTTTATTTATTTATTTTTTTAGGGAATGTTGTATATCAGAAAGTGAAAAACATTGTTTTTTTTTTTTTTTTTTTCAGAATTTTTGTACTTTTTTGTTTATAGTGCAAAAAATAGAAAAATCGCAGAGGTGATCAAATACCACCAAGAGAAAGCTCAATTTGTGGGATAACTAGGACATCAATTTTATTTGGGTACAGCATCGCACGACCGCGCAATTGTCAGTCAAATTAACGCAGTGCCGAATCGCAAAAAAATGGCCTGGTCATTAAGGGGGAAAATCTTCTGGTCCAGAGGTGGTTAATAAATACTATACTATGAGCAATTTTTTTCTGGTGTCGGTGATCCTTTTTTCTTGCTTGATGAGATTGAGCAGTTTCCCTGATGACTTCACCTGTGAGGTTGGAAGATCTACTACATCCATAGAGTATCAGATGTATCTTAATAAGGCCCCTTTCACACAGGCTTTCCGATCTGGTGTGCCTGTCAGTTTTTCAGGCAGACCGGCATGGATGCACCATGCACCCCAATGGAGCAGCGGATGTCAGCAGAGACATCTCCACTGAGACCCGCTGCTATCCGATCCAATCCTGTCTGTGAAATCCGAAAGGATGGAAACCCTATTTTCCATCTGCCTGGAGGATCGGATAAGATTGGATGAAAACAGACAGGAGGTCCATTATCATCCGATCTCCCCATAGAGGAGAGCTGGGATCAGACAGCACCGTCTCTGCACAGTGAGCGGAGACGGAGCTGTCATCCGCCTGCTCAGTGGGGATCGGCGGATCGATCCCTGCTGAGCAAAACGGACTCTGTTGAGCGCACCATCCGTGTGAAAGGAGCCTAAGGAAGACCACTGATTACTAAATGTGATTTTGCTCTCCTATAACTTAGATATCACCTGGTGAGTGGGCACTTCTTTTATTCGGTGGAGGCAGCACACAGATGGTGATTCACTGAGATTGTGGAGTCATAACCATGGAACTATTTCATTTACACTTATGGACTTGTATTCCCATTATTGTGATGTATTTTATTTGAAGTAAAACTCAGTTTTGTTTATAGACATTTGTATACTTGTTGTAGAGTATTACTATTATTCATAAAGCGCTGCTTTTTTCTTTTTTCTTTTTCGTTTCACACTTGATTTCTCACACATTATGGGAGGATTATTTAACGTGGGAGGTGTTTTATAGTTTAGGTTTAATACATATCTTTATATATATATATATATATATATATATATATATATATATCTTTATATATATATATATATATATATATATATATATATATATATATATATTGTTTCACATTGCATATGAGCGTTGTTTACAGGTCACACTCAAAAGAGAGAGGTGCATTATAGATCATCACTGCTTGTGTCCCCATAGCAATATCATAATTTTTGGCAGCGCCACACCAACTACAATTTTCTTTTCTTTTATTACTCTGCTTTCTGGTAGGAGTTTCGGTGCAGGCAGCTGTTATCTATTTACTCCATAGGCAGAATCAATCTTTATAGTGGACGTTATTGAAGTCTTCTAATAAAGTGGGTTTAGAAAAAGGGAACTGTGCGATGCACTGAGACGCTCATTACACTGTCCCTCTAGCACCAGCTCACTGCAGCTGGATCTGACAGCTGCTGCTGCATACTAAACTGCTGAGGTTTAGTGTGCAACAGCTGTTCAGGGCAATGTGAACAGACCCCTAATATCTTTTACATTCTGGCACTAGAATATGCAAATAAAAGTATTTTTATCCTCATCAATTAAAAAATCTCAACAGTATTCTGTGAACAACTGCAGAATGACCATTTTAGGCATCCCTTTTTTAAATAAAAAAAGCGTATAGGAAATTGCAAGCAAATGAGCTAAATACCAGGGAACAGGAAGCTTGGCATCCTAATGAATACCAAATAACCAATACAAATTAGCCAGAAAGTAACCCTATGTGAACCGACTAGCCACTTCATAAATAAATCCCAGATACAAAATCATTACAAAGTAGTTTAAGGAACATGTGACAACAGCAAAACTTCACATGATGACTCATTCTACGAATCAGTAAAAGAAATGGAAAAAAAGTATCAATCACACAATCACTGTATAACATGTTACAAGACTAAATGCATGTCAAAGTCTTTGTTAAGCATGTAACGCTGATAATCGGTATATCACCACACTTTTTTTATTGAGTAAAGGAACCTGATCACCACCTCTTTCAATTTAGGTATTTCATTGATTATTATAAAATCTAAGGTCACTATCATATTGTCCCTTCTCAGTGAAATGTCTTCGAATAGGGGGATTGGGTGCATGCAACAATGATAACAGGCAATTGTATCCTTGCTTTTTAAACTTTTGAACTTGAAAAAGTGTGGAGACCCTTGAAACTGTTGTTATGCAATTGTTCAAAGCAAACTGTAGAGATACTTTGGACTTGGATTATTATTTCTCTCTTTGCTCAGTATGCTTTATCTACAGTATATGTATCTATATCTAGCACTTGTTCCCCAAGGAGGGGCTGGAAAGGAGTGGGATACTCCAAAAACAGAAACTATGTACAAGTTGAGAACAGTGAACTCCTTTCTGTAAAGCTGAAGCAAAAGTCCTTGCTTGTAGCAAACTGTGGACTTGGCTTTTAGTAAGAACAGTTAAATGTAAAGCTGAAGCAGCAGTCCTTGCATATAGCAAACTGTGGACTTGGCGTAATGGAAGCAGTTAGAAGCTGGCTTCTTTCTTTAAAGCACCAAGAGCAGGGTTCCTTCACAAAGAACTAGATAGACTAAGCTCTTCTGTAGTATAAGCAGTAAAAGAACACAAGCTTATTTCTTTAGAGCAATAAGAGAAGATCCCCTTCACAAAGTCTTCAGGACACCAGCTGATGTCCCCCTTTAGCAAACATACAGATTACCTTCTAGCACAAGAGGGGTAGTAGCAGCCAAAAAGTCTCTAAGATCTCTCACAGCAGTCTATATTCACAGAATGTCCCGGGACAGTTGGTTGCCTCCTTCCAACTACCAAGCAACACCTTTCTCCAGTGATACCAGACTAGATCTTCAGCAGACAGCCCCTCAGTCAGCTCTCTGTAGCTTCAGGATCCAGGCCCTCAAGTCGCCCACCTGAGGCCATACGAACAGCAAGCACATGGCAGCATTGCCCTAGAGGGCAGTAGCCCTCAAGGCTGGGCTGATGTTCTGCAGGAACAGACCCAGAGCTCAGTGTCTGCATAGCTCCACACCTATGTTCCAGAAAATTCTACCCCTCATTGGAAAGCAGAAGGAGCAATCAGACTGACAGAGGCTAAGAGCCTAATTAATCAGCTGCACTGGATACAGTGTGCAAAACTAAATTTACCTAGCACACTTATTACAGCCACACTGGTTACAGTGAGGGGCAAGCTAAATGTACCTACCAAAACACACCGAGCTCCACTGAACACAGTGAGCCAGCACTAAATCTAACTACCGGTAATCCTACCACCTACCTAGGTGGGTTCTATATATATATAATATATATATATATATATATATATATATATATATACAGTTGTGCTCATAAGTTTACATACCCTGGCAGAATTTATGATTTCTTGGCTATTTTTCCAAGTATATGAATGGGAACACAAAAACTTTTCTTTCACTCATGGTTAGTGTTTGGCTGAAGCCATTTATTATCAATCAACTGTGTTTAATCTTTTTAAATCATAATGACAACAGAAACTAGCCAAATGACCCTGATCAAAAGTTTACATACACTGGTAATTTTGGCCTGATAACATGCACACAGGTTGACGCAAAGAGGTTTGAATGGCTATTAAAGGTAACTATTCTCACCTGTGATCTGTTTGCTTGTAATTAGTGTGTGTGTATAAAAGGTCAACGAGTTTCTGGACTCCTGACAGGCGCTTGCATCTTTCATCCAGCGCTGCATTGAGGTTTCTGGATTCTGAGTCATGGGGAAAGCAAAAGAATTATCAAAGGATCTGCAGGAAAAGGTAGTTGAACTGTATAAAACAGGAAAGAGATATAAAAAGATATCGAAGGAATTTAGAATGTCAATCAGCAGTGTTCAAACTCTAATCAAGAAGTGGAAAATAAGGGGTTCTGTTGAAACCAAACCACGGTCAGGTAGACAAACTAAAATTTCAGCCACAACTGCCAGGAAAATTGTTCGGAATGCAAAGAAAAACCTACAAATAACTTCAGGTGAATACAGGACTCTCTGAAAACATGTGGTGTGGCTGTTTCAAGATGCACAACAAGGAGGCACTTTAAGAAAGATGGGCTGCATGGTCGAGTCCCCAGAAGAAAGCCATTACTACGCAACTGCCACAAAGTATCCCACTTACAATACTCCAAATAGCACAGAGACAAGCCTCAAACCTTCTGACAAAAAGTCATTTGGAGTGATGAGACCAAAATTGAGCTTTTTGGCCACAACCATAAACACTACATTTGGAGAGGAGTCAACAAGGCCTATGATGAAAGGTACACCATTCCTACTGTGAAACACGGAGGTGGATCGCTGATGTTTTGGGGATGTGTGAGCTACAAAGGCACAGCAAATTTGGTCAGAATTGATGGCAAGATGAATGCAGTATGTTATCAAAAAATACTGGAGGAAAATTTGCATTCAAGAGCCCGGAAACTGCGCATGGGACGTACTTGGACATTCCCATATGACAATCATCCTAAACACAAGGCCAAGTCCACCTGTCATTGGCTACAGCAGAATAAAGTGAAGGTTCTGGAGTGGCCATCTCAGTCTCCTGACCTCAATATCATTGAGCCACTCTGGGGAAATCTCAAATGTGCAGTTTATGCAAGACATCCCAAGAATTTACAGGAACTGGAGGCTTTTTGCCAGGAAGAATGGGCAGCTTTACCATCTGAGAAGATAAAGAGCCTCATCCACAAATACCACAAAAGACTTCAAGCTGTTATTGATGTTAAAGGGGGCAATACACTGTATTAAGAACTGGGGTATGTAAACTTTTGATCAGGGTCATTTGTGTAGTTTCTGTATATATACTGTGCACTATATATATATATATATATATATATATATATATTTATATATATATATATATATATATATATATATATATATATATATATATATTGTTTTTCCTTTTTCTTTTATGGGCATAAGAAAATAAACAAAAATATATTACGCACGTTATTGTATATCATACAGGTCATTTATGTTGTTACAAAAAAACAGGTCCTTTCTATAGACAGCAATTTACA
The DNA here is from genome assembly GCF_965119305.1 of Pelophylax lessonae. Taxonomy (NCBI): domain Eukaryota; kingdom Metazoa; phylum Chordata; class Amphibia; order Anura; family Ranidae; genus Pelophylax; species Pelophylax lessonae. Next base: position 167,421,202 of record NC_138770.1, on the reverse strand, counting down.
TTTTTGAGGGGAAAAATAAGTTTTGCATGTGGAAGAGACTAAGAGCTATATGACAGACAATGAGGATGATGAAATAGAAGCAACCATGTCTTGTAAGCTTTAAATGACCATTACAGAAGCTATGACTATACTTCAAAATGACCTCAATACCTCAATTAACCACTTGCCGCCTGCCCGCCCGCCATCATATGACGGCGGGGCGGCGCGACCATTATCCTGGGCGGACGTCATATGACGTGATCCAGGAATGCAGGGCAGGCGCGCAATCGCGTGTGCTCTGGTGGGGAGGGGGGCTCGCCGGTGGATATCGCTGCACTAGCATTGGATGTGTTAGTACAGCAATCTGTAAATTTTTTTTTTTTCATTCAGCCTGCTAGGTTGAACATGGAAGAACAAACACATGAAGGACAAAACTCACGAACCTGTCTGCAACAAGCAGTCTGCTAACCAGTCACCAACTGAATTACCCTGTCCAATGCATTTGCCCTTCCTTGTGCTTCTTGCTGTGAAGGCCAGGTATAGATGGGGGCAGGGGCCATTTCTTTGTTACTAGTGTACATTTTGGTAAGGGGACACACTAGACTTCTTTGCTGCCATTGTGCTATGTGCTGGGTGTCCATGATGCCCCTGTGCCTCTAAGGAGGGCTGGGCTACCTCCAGGCCCACCTGCCCCTTATCTATCCATTAGAATGCATGTCCTCCCACTGTGGAGATGCTCATAAATTTAGAAGGGTTAGGACTGCAAGTAATACAGGGTGCTGTGAAGGGGCCTGCAGCTTACACATGCGTTTGCAAATGTGTGCTAACTAAACTCCTGTTTTCAACGCATACTGGTTGGTGAGTTGAGCTGGGAATTTCTCTGGTTTTGTCTTTAATGCTTAATTTATATGCTAATCTATACAAATCATCAAGTACACATGACACAAACCAATCATCAAAGTGCTCAAAAAACACATAAAAAATAAATGGATAGTAAAAAAGCTGTGTTAAAATCCAAATAAACAAAAAACTGTATGTGCATCACACTCCAAGGGAATTTTGGTTCCACACCAGCAAGCCTACCGAAAATATATTGCCCTCTAATTATAGAGCAGTCATATAGCGCCTTGACCAACTTCTGTCCCTCACTAATAATTATCACCTCCGGTTGTCAAACAAGCAGCTAAGAAGCCAATGCTAAGCGTAAAAAAGAAAAATGTATTTCAAAAGTTTCAAAGCAATTTATATGCATGTGATTATCACATTTCCTTTTTAAAGAAAAAAAAAAGAATTAATGAGGAAACAAAACTTGTAAAAGCAGTTGAAGGTGGGTCTGGTGGATATTGGTTGCTGCTGGAGTAAAGGGAAGTGGTGGTTTTTGGCGATGCTAGTGTGGTCACAGCTGGAGGGAATGGAATAGTGAATGGTAAAAAGGAACACAAATTTCACCGGCTAAAAGGAAAAAAAAGAAGAAACAGAAACAGCAGGCAGTTGCAGCTAGTAGAAAAGAGCTGCATACGTACAACATACTGCCTACTGGGTTCTGAAGGAGCTTCTAGGTTTCACCTTGCTTTCACCTTTACTGAAAAGAAAATGGATGTGCTACACATGCCCAAAAAACATCATCAAGTACCCATGGCATCTGCATACCTCCCAGGTTTTGAACTTGACACAAAAAGGAGGAATGCTGTGCATGTATTGTGCCATGGCATAAAATGGGTGTGAGAAAACATGGAAAACATGACACCTTTTTGCTGAGTACTGTGCATACATATGCAACTGTCTTGTCTGTGACTGTGCCGCAAGCAAGAGCTTAACAGACGCGTACAAATCTCAGCGTACTTATTTTCAAAAAATGAAACTCTTCACTTACATATGCTTTTCTGCACACATCCTACTTCAGGAGTATATAATGTACTTAAAGTGCAGTGGTCATGAGTATGACATACTGTATAAAGCGCAGCATACAGAGTGCAGTGGTCAGGAGTATGACATACTGTATAAAGCCCAGCATATTATTATTATTATTATTATTATATAGGATTTATATAGCGCTTCAGGGTAGACAGTACAAATACAATACACTTTAATACAGTAGGAATCAGAGGGCCCTGCTCGTTAGAGCTTACAATCTAAGAGGGAGGGTCAAGAGATACAAGAGGTAATAACTGTGGGGGATGGGCTGACGGAGAAAATAAAAGTACAGTTGTTAGGTGGATGCCAGATAGGTTTCTCTGAAGAGATGTGTTTTCAGGGATCGTCTGAAAGTAGACAAAGTAGGAGATAGTCTGACAGATGGGGGGTAGAGCATTCCATAGGATGGAAGAGGCTCGGGAGGAGTCCTGGAGGTGAGCATGGGAAGTGGTTACAAGGGAGCTAGAGAGCAGGAGGTCCTGGGAGGAACAAAGAGAACGAGTTGGTCTGTATTTTGAGACCAGATTAGTGATGTAGCTGGGCACCAAGTTATGGATGGCTTTGTAAGTTATGGTTAGTAACTTAAATTTAATTCGTTGGTTGAGTGGCAGCCAATGGAGGGATTGGCAAAGAGGTAGCAGACACAGAGCGGTTTTCAAGGTGGATGAGCCTGGCAGCAGCGTTCATGATGGACTGAAGGGGGGATAGTCTTTTTAAAGGTAAGCCAATGAGAAGGGAGATGCAATAATCGAGACGAGAGATGACCAGGGAGTGGATTAGAAGCTTTGTGGTATCATTGGTTAGGAAGGGACGTATCTTGGAGATGTTGCGGAGGTTGAGGCGGCCAGCTTTGGACAGTGAATGGATGTGTGGCCGAAAGGATAGTTCAGAGTCCAGGATTATATCTAGGACCTTGGCATGGGTGGACAGGTTGATAGTTGTGCCATTGATGTTGACAGAGAAATCAGGGGAGGAGGACCGTGGGGGAGGAAATATCATGAGCTCGGTTTTGGATAGGTTGAGTTTGAGGAAGTGATGTGACATCCAGGCTGATATGTCTGTTAGTAAGCTGGTGATGCGTGAGGAGACTGATGGAGTGAGCTGAGGGATGGAGAGATAGATTTGGGTGTCATCAGCGTAGAGATGATATTGAAAGCCATGGGAGGCAATCAGCTGACCCAGGGAGGAGGTGTAGATTAAGAAAAGGAGTGGTCCAAGGACAGAACCTTGGGGGACCCCGACAGAGAAAGGAAGAGGAGAGGAGGTAGTAGAGTTGTAAGTAGCACTGAAGGAGCGTTGGGATAGGTAGGATTCGAACCAGTGAAGAGTACGGGCATGGAGGCCAAAGGAGTGGAGTTTTTTGAGGAGCAGGGGGTGGTCCACTGTGTCAAAGGCAGCAGAGAGGTCCAGGAGGAGTAGTACAGAATAGTGTCCATTGGTGTTTGCTGTTAGTAGGTCGTTTGTGAGTTTAAGGAGAGCAGTTTCAGTGGAATGATGAGTGCGAAAACTGGACTGAAGGGGATCAAGAAGATTGTTCTTAGTCAGATTGTCACTCAGTTGGTTGTAGACCAATCGTTCAAGGAGTTTGGAAGAGAAGGGGAGTAAGGAGATGGGGCATAGATTGTGAAGGTTGGTGGGGTCCAGTGAGGGCTTTTTAAGGATGGGAGTCACTAGCGCTTGTTTTAGAGAATTAGGGAAGATGCCAGAAGAGAGGTGTTTGAAGTTTGAAGATGTGAGTTAGAGAGCGTAGAATAGAGTCAGAGGGTGAGCGCAGCATGTGCGAGGGAGCAGGATCCAGCGGGCAGGTGGTTAGATGGGTGTTAGATAGAAGTACAGCAACCTCGTTAATACTAGTAGGGTGGAACGAGGGAAGTAATGATTGTACTTGTGGATATGGGTTGTTAAGTGGGGGAGGTTTTTGCACATTGGAGATCCCCTCACGAATTGTATCGATCTTATTTTTGAAGTGATTGGCGATCTCTTGGGCAGTGAGCGAGTTAGAGGGCGGAGTTGGTGGAAGACTGAGTAGAGAGTTAAAGGTAGAGAAGAGATGACGGGGACTAAAAGAGAATGTTTGGATGAGCGTGATAAAAAAGGTTTGTTTGGCAGTGAGGAGACAGGAATAGTTTTTTAGAAGGGCAGATTTATATTGGTTGAAGTCTTCCAGGGACTTAGTCTTACGCCACAGGCGCTCAAGAGCACGGCTACATTTTCTGAGATTTCTGGAGTCGTCTGTTTGCCAGAGTTGTAGGGGTCGGGGCCGAATTCTGCGTGTAGTGAGGGGAGCGAGCTTGTCTAGGGAGGATGAAACTGAGCTGTTATAGATGTAAGTGGCTAGGTTGGGGCATGGCAGGGGAGATATTTTGTCATATAGATGCTCAGTAGTAGAGTAGAGCATAGAAGGGTTAAGGTGGCGAAGGTTTCTACGGGTAACTGTTAGGCGTTTTGAGGAAGAGGAGGTGGAAGACATGGAGAGTGCGAAACTAATAAGGTGGTGATCAGAGAGTGGGAGAGGTTTGTTGTAGAAGTTAGATGGAGTGCATAGATAGGAGAAGACAAGGTCAAGGGTGTTGCCAGTGGAGTGTGTAGGAGCCTGTATCCATTGCTTCAGGTCAAGAGATGAGGATAGGCTGAGAAGTTGGCATTAACAGGAATGTTGAAGTCACCAAGAATAATTGTGGGGGTGTCATACTGTATAAAGCCCAGCATATAGAGTGCAGTGGTCAGGATTATGACATACTGTATAAAGCCAAGCATATAAAGTTCAGGGCTCAGGAGTATGACATGCTGTATAAAGCCCAGCATATAGAGTGCAGTGGTCAGGAGTATAATATACTGTATAGAGCCCAGCATATAGATTGCAGTGGTCAGGAGTATGACATACTGTATAAAGCCCAGCATATAGAGTGCATTGGTCAGGAGTATGAAAAACTGTATAAAGCCCAGCATATAGAGTGCAGGGGTCAGGAGTATGACATACTGTATAAAGCCCAGCATATAGAGTGCAGTGGTCAGGAGTATGACATACTGTATAAAGCCCAGAATATAAAGTGCAGTGGTCAGGAGCATGAAATGTACAACAAAATGTGTATCGTCCATCCCCACTGCCACTCCCTGACCCCCACTTGCTGGCAATTTCCAGCTCTTAAAACTAAAAAGACGGAAGTTGCTGTGTAGGCTTCGTTCACACTGTGCAGGTACGATGGTGCATGCACACCTTTTCACTGACATTCAATGCAGAGCAAAGCTCATCCCTGAGATCTGTAGATGAATGAAACAGAGTAAATACAAAATAACAATGTTACTGCTGTTTAATGTCTTATAAGTGTTTATAAACACTTTGTCAGATTGTCCCTTTTTGTAGCAGCAGCTTCTAAGCTACTGGCATTTAACCGGTTGCCGAGCGCCGCAAGTACACATACTGCGGCGGTCAGCCCTGGCCAGGCAAAGTGACACATATATACGTCACTAGCCTGTCAGTTGCTTGTGAGCCAATAGCGGGCGAGCGCGCGCCCGCGGAGGCGCACGCCTGCCCCGGCTCGTTCCCTGGGAAGTCCGTGCGTGTGACATCGGGTCCGCCGGTCACTCGCGATCGTCCTATGTAGGACCGTTGATCACTGTTCCTACACTAGTAGCCATGTCCAATCACAGTAAGAAGCACACCCCTAGGGACACACTTAACCCCTCCTTCCCCAATAAAGTTAACCCCTTCCCTGCCAGTGTCATTTTGCAGTAACAGTGCATATGTTACATAGTTACATAGTTAGTGAGGTTGAAAAAAGACACCAGTCCATCCAGTTCAACCTATGATGTGTGTGTGTTTGCTTTTAACCGTACATTGTATACCCCTGTATGTTGCGGTCTCCAAGGTGCCCATCTAATAGTTTTTTGAAACTATCAATGCTCCCAGCTGATACGTATAGCACTGATTACTGTAGTAATGTCACTGGTAACCCCAAAAGGGTAAAAAATGTCAGTCAAGGGTCCGATCTGTCCGCCACAATGTCGCAGTACCGCAAAAAAAATTGCAGATCGCAGCCATTACGCGTTAAAAAAAAAAAACATCAAAAATTACAGAAATCTTTCCCTTAGTTAGTAAACGCAATAACTTTTGTGCAAACCAATCAAAATACGCTTTTTGCGATTTTTTTTTTTACCAAACATATGTAGCAGAAAACAAATTGGCCAAAAATGTTAAAAAATTTAGATTTTTACATTTTTTTGGGGGGAATTTCATATAAAAAATGTGAAAAATATTGTTATTTTTGCAAAATTTATGCTCTTTTTTTGTTTATAGCGCAAAAAGTAAAAATTACACAGGTGATCAAATACCACCAAAAGAAAGCTCTGTTTGTGGGAAAAAAAGGACGTCAAATTAGTTTAGGTACAGCGTCGTACGACCGCGCAATTGTCCGTTAAAGTCACGCAGTGCCGAATCGCAAAAAAGGCCCTGGTCAAGAAGGGGGTAAAATCTTCCGGGGCTTAAGTGGTTAAACAGGTCCGTATACAGTATAAAAATGGCAATGGTTTATAGGGGGTGTACAGGTGTGAGAGCTGAAGTAGCTAAAGTGACCCTGTTGTGAAACATAAATCATAAATTAGCATTAGCGATTATCTTGTCCATAAAGGGAAAGATCCCTTTAAGGTAATGCATTGTTCCTCTTTAATATACATCTGATAGATAAAAAAACGTATATGAAACAAAATTCCTTTAATATCTAATATAAAATCTAACTTTTCAGGGAGCTTCTTTTCTTTGTGTATCAAGAACTTCTAACATATACCTCGTTATATGTCCTGTGAATACGTATAGAAGAACATCAAAAGATTAATATCAGCAAGTTTATATTTGGGAGGATGCTAAGAATTAATGAGCACCTCGAATGATTTGACAATTATGTTATTAACTTCAGCACTGCTATACAATATTTGAATATGCAATGGATGTCATATATGTGTCAGCACTTGTGTGTAAAGTATGTTGTTTTTATCTATAGATGAGCACTATAGGGTCTTTGAAAGCCCAGATGAAGTGATTAGTGAAGCGCATTGACACTGAAGACCCCCATCATATAGTGCCCGTCAAAGTAGTCATCTTATACTTCTCCCCCTTTCAGGGATTGTTTTTATATTACTTGTTTATTTTGTATTGTTTTTAATATCATTTTTTGATACAAATAAAATATGGATTTTATTGAATGATGAACATCCTTTTATTTGGCCTGCACAGTCCGATTTTTTTTCTTCTTTTCTTAGAAATAAATTAGCATAGTAAATTAAAAAAATAACCTGTAATCTGTAACCTTTACTTATACACGCACTACCGAACACTGCCCTGGACACATGTTCTCATCCCCCAAAGTCTGGTGGGAAGTTAATACTTTGGGGAGTGTTGATCTCCATGGTCTTTTGCAGCTCTCACTGGTTTCTCCTGGGGAAAGTCAGTTGGAGAAACCAGTAAGAGTTGTGGAAACCATGGAGCTTGACACTTCTGAACAGAGTGGTGTTTAGTGGTGCGGCACCATTAAAAGTTTATAGGAGGTAACAGAAGCTTTATTGTTTGAATTTATTGTTTATATTTTGCAACTTCACCTATTTCAAGTGTAAACCCAAGAACTAAAATTGTATATACTGCAACTCAACAGTCCTTAGATACTTTGGCTAAATTCATTTTTTTGTCAAGCTTTATTTGCCTTAATTTTCTACCTGGAGATCCTGCCAGTAACACACTTCCTATCTTAGGGTGACAGTGTTCACTCCCCATGCTGTATTTATGGAGGAGCAGGGTGGTCAACCTACGCTGCTCCCCCTCTCCCTATTGGCATATCATGTATGAGGAGGGGTTTGTAGCTCACAGAAGAGAACATAGCAGAGCTAATAACAACAATGTTTGAGATTTCAGTACAACACAAGTACCGTGCACAGAAAGGTAAAAGTTGATTAGACTTCTAGCTATATTTTTGTATTAGCGTTTTTTAAAGAGACAAAACATAGGGGAAGGCAAATGTATTGGAGAGATATAATGAATATGCCGGGATATATTTACAGTGTCTTGAAAAAGTATTAATACCCCTTGAAATTTTCCACATTTTGTCATGTTACAACCAAAAATGTGAACGTATTTTATTGGGATTTTATGTGAAAGGTAACACAAAGTGGCACAGAAATGTGAAGTGGAAGTAAAATGATAAATGGTTTTCATATGAAAAGTGTGGTGTGCATTTGTATTCAGCCCCCTTTACTCTGATAGCTCTAACTAAAATCTAGTGAAACCAATTGCCTTCAGAAGTCACCTAATTAGTAAATCCACCTGTGTGCAATTTAATCTCAGTACAAATACAGTTGTTCCATGAAGCCGTCAGAGGTTTGTTAGAAACCTTAGTAAACAAACAGCATCATGAAGGCCAAGGAACACACCAGACAGGTCAGTGATAAAGTTGTAGAGAGGTTTAAAGCAGGATTAGGTTTTAAAAAAAATATCCCAAGCTTTAAACATCTCACGGAGCACTGTTCAATCCATCATCCGAAAATGTAAAGAGTATGGCACAACTGCAAACCTACCAAGACATGGCCGTCCACCTGAACTGACAGGCTGGGCAAGGAGAGCATTAATCAGAGAAGCAGCCAAGAGGCCCATGGTAACTCTGGAGGAGCTGCAGAGATCCACCGCTCAGGTGGAAGAATCTGTCCACAGGACAACTATTAGTTGTACGCTCCACAAACCAGGTCTTTATGTGGAAGAGTGGCACAAAGAAAGCCATTGGAAATGCCATTTGCAGTTTGCGAGGGTGGGGGGGGGGGGGATACAGCAAACGTGGAAGGTTGTGCTCTGGTCAGATGAAAGCAAAATGTAACACACCATCCCCACTGTGAAACATGGTGGTGGTAGTATCATTTATTGGGGGATGCTTTTCTTCAGCAAGGGCAGGGAAGCTGGTCAAAGTTGATATAAAGATGGATGGAACCAAATACAGGGCAATATTAGAGGAAACCTGTAAGAATCTGCAAAAGACTTGAGACTGGGGTGAAGGTTCACCTTCCAGAAGGACAACAACCCTAAATATACAGCCAGAGCTACAACGGAATGGTTTAGATCAAAGCATATTAATGTGTTAGGATCATCCAGTCAAGGTCTAAACCTAAATCCAATTGAGAATCTGTGGCAAGACTTGAAAATTGCTATTTTGCAAAGAAAAATGGGCAAAAATGTCACTCTCCATATGTGCAAAGCTGGTAGAGACATACCCAAAAAGATTTGCAGCTGCAATTGCAGTGAAAGGGGGGTTCTAAATAGTATTGACTCAGGGGGGGGGTTGAATACAAATGCACGCCACGCTTTTTAGATATTTATTGGTAAAAAAAATTTGAAAACCATTTATCATTTTTCTTTCCACTTCACAATTATGTGCCACTTTGTGTTGGCCTCTCACATAAAATCCCAATAAAATACATTTCCATTTTTGGTTGTAACATGACAAAATGTGGAAAATTTCAAGGCAATGTATAAAGCTGTCAATTTGACATTCACCACAGGGGTGTGACTACTGGCGCAGAGTATGGCCGCATGTTAGAGTCGCTCCGCTCGGCCACCTGGGACATCCACCCCTTACCCCATCGCTGCATTCCCTACAGGGGGACAGCCTGTGTCAGACACAGTATTGAAAGAAATGCTACTATCTTTGAGGTCCTCTCTGCATTCGGACATGTTAGACTGTATGAAACTATTTAAACAAGAAATACATTCCCTAGGTAACAGGGTAGATGCTGTTGAAACTTCTTTGGGCACATACACCTCCTTATTTAACTCTATGGTGGATGCTCATAATGCACATACTGAAGATATAGAATGGCTTAAAGTGAAGGTGGCAGATTTGGAAAATAGGTCGAGGAGGAGCAATATAAAGATAAGAGGAATACCAGTAGCTGTACCTCCTTTTCAACTACTACAATATGCCAGCTCTCTTTTTTCCTCCCTTGTGCCTTTCTATCTGCAGCAGATTTCAGAATCCACAGGCTACCCAAGCCCTCCTTTGTGGCCCAAGATCTGCCCAGAGATGTATTTCTCAAGGTTCACTTTTATCAGTCCAAGGAAAAAATTATATCGGCCTTCAGACAACCCAACAATGTCCCGGAGGAATACTCGGGCCTACAGTTGCTCCCAGATTTGTCTCAACATACTCTCCAGAGCAGAAGGAACTTAGCTACGGTCACCAAAGCCCTGCAGAATCACAATATTCCCTACAAGGGGAAATATCCAGCTTCACTTTCTATCACCTACAATGGCTCCACAGAGTTAGTCAAGACCCTGGATGAAGGACTGCGAGCACTTCAAAGATGGGGAATACTCCCCCCTATACAGAGCCCTGCAGCTCCAATGCAAATCCCAGCTCACCTGGACAATGAATAGCAAGTAGTATCCCTCAAAAGATCCGCGAAGAATAAAAATTTGGATAGTGGTACCCAAACAGCATAACTACTAAAAGCATAACTACTAACAGCATGAAGATACATCCCGATGGCCCCCAACATAACCTTAACAGTTGCATCTGTTTTCCGACTGCTTAGGTGGTCCTCTTTTTATGTTCAACAAGTTATATGTTTGACCCCGGTTTATCTGTTTTTTCCTATAATCTATCTCTCTACACTTATGGAAGAAGAACACTCGAGACTGTCAGAGTCTACTGTCTGTACCCTCACTACCTTGTCCTCCACCGTGCCTGACCGGGTGCTATGGAGTAGTCAACGGAACAAAACAATGACCTCACTCACCTCTAATACCATGCTTAGTCATGACTATCAAGTGCCTTTCTATTATTTGCCAACAAACGAAACCATCCCGCCAAGAGACACTCGTTTTGGAAGGAAGTTTCAACTAGTAAAGCGGACATTGTTGCGGTCCAAGAGATCCATTTCAGGCCCAGAATTATCCATGGTGCACACACAAAGACTTTCCACATATGTTTCTTGCCGGAGAAGAGGAAAGGAATTATGATAGCCATCGGGAACACAGTCACCTTTAAACTGAAAGAGTCGATCGTAGACGCAGAAGGACGGTATATCTGGTATGTGCCTAACTCACATCAGCTACATTTACTTTGCAGATTACTTAAGCAAGTATCTAAAATTAAGTATGGTAATTTATTGTTATGTGGGGATTTTAACTTAACGGTTGACCCCGGGATGGACTCTACATCTCCTACCGGGAGTCGACTGGTGTCCATGGGACACTTACTACATTCGGAACACCTATATGTCTGGAGGTGTCAACATGCCTCCAAAAGGGATTATATGTTTCATTACTCCAGGCATCATTCCTATTCTCGAATAGATTTGTTTATTACTGATATCCAGCTGTTAGGGAAGACATCCTCCTCGGTCATCAAAGACATCAAGTGGTCTGATCACACGTCAATTGAATTGATGATTGAGGAGGGGGCAACTAGTGGGAAAACTAATATCCAGCGATGTAATGTCAGAGCACTCCAAGATTCTAGGAGTGGCAATTATATCTCCCAGCATCTCCAAGAATTCTTCCAACACAACTCCCCTTCAGTCTCAGATCCCTGGGTATTATGGGAAGCTCACAGCCTACATGAGAGGAGTGTGTATTCACCAAAATGCTAGGTTAAAACGACTACATAACCAAAAAATTATGGAGCTTTTATCCCAAATTCATACACTAGAGACTAAAAATAAACAATCACCCACAGCAGCAGACTCAAATTCCCTCAAAACAGGAGTTTTTGAGAGAAACTTTCCCTGAAACAGGAGTTGAGACTTATTTTCTGAACAATCAGATAAACAGCTGAGAACCCTGAAACAAAACTATTATTTACAATCAAATAAGGCAGGGAAATACTTTGCGGATAAAATCAAAATTAAGCCAGGCAAATCTAGAATATCCCATTTGATACATCCCACTCCTCAGCACAAAATTACACGACCCCAGTTAATAGCGGATGAGTTCGCTGACTATTATAGTGCACTATATAACTTAAAGAACGATCCTCGAGAGAGCCAACTGTCAACACAGGATATAAATCAATTTTTGACTCAATTAACTTACCACTCCTCTCAGAACACTAAGTACACATTTTAAATGCCCCATTCACACCTGAGGAGACTTTACCAAAGCAACAACAATGACTTCCTTACCGCAGGAGATGCTGGGAGCATATATAGTTATTATCCCCAATCCAGGGAAATACCCTTCCACACTCACCAACTTTTGCCTCATATCCCTTTTAAACACTGATGCCAAGATATTTGCATAATAGTGAAACGCCTCCAAGTGGTACTCCCATACCTGGTTAAGAGAGACCAGATGGGATTTGTCACAGGGCGTCAAACCTCAGATGCGACTAGGAGAATAACTGATATTGTCACTATGCTGAGAGAACCAAAACGCCTTTTGTACTCCTTACGTACTCCTTACGTTGGATGCGGAAAAGGCGTTTGATAGGGTCCACTGGGAGTATATGTCCACGACTCTGTCTAGATACGGTTTAACAGGTCCCATCCTCTCGGCTATTCTGGCACTGTATTCAAACCCCAAAGCACAGGTCCTCACTTCTGGAATCCTCCCCAAACCATTTAGTATATCGATCGGGACTTGACAGGGATGCCCCCTATCCCCCACAATATTTAACTTAAAAATTGAACCTCTAGCGCAATCTATCTGCTCCAATAAAACTATTTCTGTATTTTTCTTCCAAGCCTCGCATCACAATATAAACCTGTTTTGCAGACGATATCATACTGATGTTAACTAACTCAATCATATCCCTCCCTGAAACGCATCACACTCTGCAAAACTTTAGTAAAATTTCCTACTATAGAATGAATGCCTCCAAATCAGCCATACTGGACTTAGGAGTCAGCCCTGCAGTCTGGAAAACCCTGCAGAATCAAGTCCCTATCCCATGGGAGGACAGCAATATACAATATTTGGGCATCAATACCACTGCCAAAACGTCCCAATTGCTATCCTCAAATCTAAAGCCACTTACTACCAAAATTTCCTCAGAACTACAGCGCATATCTAAAGTTGAACTCTCATGGAGTGGTAGGTTAGCGGCATTTAAAATGACTATACTACCTTAAATCCTGTACCTATTTAGGGCCCTTCCCATATGTTTCCTACCTATACACCTAGCATCCCTGTCAAGTCTCCTACGCAAATTTGTTATGGAATGGAAAGAAAGCAGATGCGCTGCCTCTACACTTGCTAAACACAGGTTCATAGGTGGAGCCGGTATGCCTGACATGCCTGCCTATTATTTGGTGACCCTCTTAGAACAGACCAAACATTGGCTCCCAGGGAAAGAAATACCTCTCTGGGCAGAACTTGAAACACAGTTAGCTCCTGCCAAGGACCTGCGTTTGACGCTACTAGGAGACAGGTGGAAACCCTGGGACATAAAGACCCTTAGCCCACCTATGCAAGCGTCGATAGAAGCTTAGAGACACTCGGCAAAACAACAAGACACCCACGATGCCCCTCCCAATACTCCCATCCCTGTGAGCTTACTAGAAACTATGGTTCCCCTGCTTCACACTACAAATCTCCATAGGCACGACCTGCATGAGGTCCACCAGTTTTACAGTAACAAGAAGCTCAAATCTAGAGAGGAGGTTATGCAAACCTACCACCTCCCAAACAAAACCCTATTTACTATTACCTGCATCCTACATTTTCTTTTGCAACATCCCCTAATGGAGCTAATAGTCAACAGGATAGTGCGGCAATACTACACTAATTCAATGGACAAGACTTAAGGGTATCTCTTTCTTCAATGACGCACTGTTAGACAAGCAAACATTCCACAACCCCCCCCCCCCCCCCCATGCAGAAATGGGAAAAGGAATTAAAATGCACATACACGCAACATCAATGGAAGTCAGCTATTTGTTTCATATACAAGGCCTCACACTGTGCTAACCATTGGCAGATGACCCTGAAGATCACGAACAGATGGTACTACACACCCTTCAATTTAGCGAGTTTCGCTCCCTCCCTCTCCCCACTATGCTGGCATAATTGTGCTCAAGTGGGAAATCTAACACATATTTTATTGAAATGCCCCACACTCACAGGCTTCTGGAACCAAATGTTTAAATTCATAACATCATGCACAGGCTTTATTACACCTCCCAAACCTGAATTAGCCATTCTTAATATAGGTATTGAGAAATATCCAATGTACCCTAGACATGTGGTTTCCCATATACTCCTAGCAGCCCGATTGCTAATATTGAGGCTGTGGAAAACCCTCAACACCTAACCTTTCAGAAGTACTCGGTATGGTTAAAATGAATTACCAATACGAAAAATCCCTGGCTATTAACTCTGCGGAAATGTACTCTGCTATGGGATATTTGACCAGGTGGAAAGGACACATGAAATGTACTGTGAATTTACAGTTTATTCTTCTTCTTCCAATCTTCCCCTCCTTCCCATCCTCCTCCCTATCCACAACCCCTTCCCCCTTTTCCATAAATCTATAGTTCCGCCTGCTGGTACTCAAATGCCTATTGGTAACAAGCTTAATCTTACAACGGGGTGCTCCTCCCTTTGGACCACAGTCTGTTCCCATTTGGGGGGGTCTGAAAGGAAGGCTAACACCATCCTTTCTACTCTACCTGTGAGCAAATGTTCATTGTAAACTTACATAAATTATTGGAGAAGTTATTTATGCATAGTTTTGTTTCTGTACCTAGCGGATGTATTATATCTTTGGATAACAGATTTTACGTACTAGGTTTGTATGGTTTATATGCTAAACTCAATCAAAAATATTTGAAAAATAAAATGTGGCATTCACCACACACTCACTGCAGGTAATTTTTCCAGGTGCATGTGTTTTAAATGACGATGATTAATTCATATTTGGTAAAAGGTAAATCCACTGCTTTATAAATATGTCGCCTAAAATTTTACAACAGCAATCAGAATCTAAAGGTGGGACTGGGACAATATACTTCTTTGTCCACTACTGTCTTTAGTGATATATGCTGCCTCTTCTGTGTCTACTCATAACTGTCCCTTCAATCACGTCAGTACAATCTAGTGGAATATAGCTTGGCTACCGTTGCTATTTTCAGAAACAAGGCGTTCATCACATCACCTCCACTCTTGCCTACAGCTAACCTCAGCATGTGAATGTCACTAAAATTGTTCCCTTACAGTACAAGTCACCAGCAGTAAGTGTTACTGGAGGGAGGATTCGAGTTCTTTATTTTCCACCACATGTAAGAAAATGATTCATGTGTGACTGGGTGAAATGACTGCACTTGTGTAAAGTTAAAGAACACGTATAAGATACTCAATCCTTTACAAAGAAACCTCAGATGTAAGCATGCTATTTGAAAAGAGAGGGCCATATCTATATAAAGGTCACGTCAGTTTATGCAGGCACTCCTGGCACTGGGATCTCAGTGCTGTGTGCAATTAGTGCAGAGGTTCCTTAGTGCAGGAAAAGGTGAGCATGTACCAATGTTGGGGGAATTTAGTGCAAGGGTTCTACCTGCGAAAGGATGTGTATTTCTGTCCAGTGTCCACAAAGCCCTGAGATTTACACAGTACTTCCACAAGTGCTCATGTTTTGTCCTGCTAAAAACAGGACAGGAAGTGATGGAAAATAAGCAACGGGGACACAGACAGAAAAACTTCTGCTGGGTATTTTCCATAGAACCTATTTCTACAAGTCAAAAAATTGTATTAAAGTGGAGTTCTACCCATTTTAATAAGTTTAGATGTACGTAATCCCCTTAAAAAATGCTTTTACCAATGTCAACAATTTTCCGGGTCCAGCCGCCTATAGGCGATTACGTCACTAGGCGAATCGCCTAGTGACGAAATCTCACATTATTTCACTGGCACCCGCTGTACTCAGGGATGTATTGATTTGAGTCTGCGCTCCGCCCCGCTTTCACCCCGCCTCCGCCCCCGCCTCCTCTCAGTGAGTTCTACGGGATGTAATGCTTTCAGTGCGCGCTCACTGAGAGGAGGCGGGCGGAGGAGGAGCAGAGCGCGGACTCAAATCAATACATCCCTGAGTACAGCTGGTGCCGATGTAATAATGCGAGATTTCGTCACTAGGTGATTCGCAAGGGCTGCTGGGATAAATCCAAGCAGCCCTTGCGGATCGGCTAGTGACGTAATCGCCTATAGGCGGCCGGACCCGGAAGTGCGGATGAAGAAAAAGAAAAAAAGGTATTTCCTTGCAAGAAAAAAAAAAGTTTACATTGGTAAAAGCATTTTTAAAGGGGATTACGTACATCTAAACTTATAAAAATGGGTGGAACTCCACTTTAACTTTCATACTTGTCTTCTCCTAAGTCAAGTAAGACCTAACAAGTCAAATAATTGCTCAGAATATACAAAAAATAGTAGTGGATCAAGTGGAAGAGAGCCTAAAGCTTGAGGTAGGTGCTAGGTAAAATATAGTGGGCCTTGTCTGCTTATCAGCAGGGCCATGATTTTCAGCTGGGCTGTCATGTCTCCCAGGTGTGGCTGTTGAGATTGGGGAGTCTCCCTACTGTGCTCCATGATAGGGTTCTCATTGGGCAGTGGAGGAAACACAGCCAATGGCACACTCAGGCCTGTATCTACCCCAGAAAGGCAGATTCTGCATTCTAGGAGTGGTCATAAGTTTGAGGGGAGCACATGACGTAGCGTCTTTGGCGGGAAGCAGAGTCCCAGGAGGGAGAGTACGGCTGTCTCTCCTCCTGTCAGCAGGATCGGGTGTCCGGGGCGGCTTGCCTGAGGGAATGGAGTGAGCTGAGCTGAGCTGCAGAGAGGATCTGCTGTTCCGAGGACCAGCGGAGCAGAGGGGGTCCAGTTTCAGGAAAGCATTCCCAGTTCATGAGTACCCTCCCTGGGGGTCTGCCTAGCAGAGAGGACCACTCCGGTGAAAGTCCAAAGGGATCCAGGAGCCAGCTAGCTGAAAAGGGGGTGCCAGTGTTGACCCTGAAGTGTAGAGGGGGTGCCTAGTGGGAGGACCCTGAAGTTCAGAGGGGGTGCCTAGTGAGAGGACCCTGAAGTGTAAAGGGGACGCCAGTGGTTGGGCCCTGAAGAGTTAAAGTGTATGGCGTGCAGTGTGCAGTGTAGAGAGTTGCAGCAAGCACAAGCAATTACAAAGAGCTACCTCAGTCAGTGAAGGGCTGGGGGGAGCTGTTTACAGGACTTTTGAGCTAACCAGAGTGTCAAGAGTCAAGTCTCAGTACAGTCCAGGACTTTTTGATCTAACCAGAGTGTCAAAAGTCAAGTCCAAACACAGTTCAGCAAGTCAGATTTTTTTAATTGCCAGCAAGCGTTGGTCGGCATCCAGCTGGCGTCAAAACAGCGCTAACAGGCATTTTTCTGCAAAGTGTCCCAGTTGTACCTAGTTAAGCCAGAGGAGTATCCCACTCATTCTCTTCTCCCATCCCCATTTAAACAAAAAAACAAAACAAAAGATGCCGGAATGGTCATTGTCTCCAATCTCACACTGGGGTATTCAGTTTAAATGGGCTGAAGGTATCACCGGTAACGAGGGCAGACCCACATCAGGCCCAATGCCTGGAAAACCTGCTATATATATATATATATATATATATATATGTATACTGTATATAAACTACATACCTATATATGTACTGTATATATACAGTATATATAGACAAAGTATATATTAATCCCTGGTCAAACTTCATATTTTGTCGACAGTGAAGGGATACAGTTCCTAAGAATTTTAATGTACCTATTTACTTACTAAATGTAATAGTTAGGAAGGAGTAAACATACAATGGTGCTTAAACTAGAAATCTGTGCTAATATTATCTACATATAAACCTGCTTCTGCCCCTATTCTATGCCCTATACTAACTATCCTGTACACGAAAGATGTGCATACTTGCCTAATCAATGGCTGCCTTGGACCAGTCAAATGATCGGCTCCCAGCGTTGGTCTCAGAGGGGAGGAGGGGCAGCTAACAACAGATGCCCCATAGTAAGTCTATGGGTGACGTCACCATTCAGGCTTTCTAGCCATTGTCGATGCTCCCTCCTGGTCGCTGGGGAGATCATGTGACTGGACTGGAGTGCCTTCAGATTCGGTAAGTATAGACATCTTTCTTTTACAGGATAATTAGTATAGGCTAAGAATGGAGGTGGGTGCAGGTTTAGCCTTGAATAGTATTAGATCAGACTTCCACTTTAAGTTTTAGGCTCTCTTTCACTCGATCCACTAGTGTTTTTCTTTGTATGAGCTTAGCAATTATTGACTTGTTAGGCTTTCAAATGAAGACAAATGCGACAAAAGTCAACACTATATCCTCAGGGATGCTAAGAGAATTTTTTAAAATCACATTCAGCTAGTTCAAATGTATCATTTTTCTACAGTAAAAATGACTCACTGAATGGGGATCCCTCCATTCCTTGCATCTACACTTTATACTTCCTTGTGATCCTCATCAGTCACCACTATAACTGTTACACTTTTTTCCTATTGAGTTAACCACATTCTTCTGGTTAAAACAATACAGCCTGATACTTGTTAATATAGCCTGATAAAGTATTCTGATTTGAGAGAGATTTGACTTCCTTATGAAACTTGGAAAATGTTTGGCAGTTTCTGGCCTTAATACTTTCTGGGTCAATACCTGGACCAAGAATGGTGAAGCTAAAGTCAATGGACAATGTTGTTGGCCAAATGTGGCCATATTACATCGGTTATGGCACCAGTCCCCCTGTGGCTGCAAGGTGGAAAATTCCATGGCTTTAGCTGGTTGGGCCGGTGGCCTTTTACAATGTGACATTTTCTCAGGTTCAGGAAAAACTGAGTTCGGCCCTAACCTTATCTCATCTGTGAGACTACAGTACAGGGTATCTGTAAAGGAGCAGTGCTGTCACCTTAGGACAGGGCTTTAAACATTTCCTCCTCTCCTGTTCTCTATACCAAGGGAGGGATTCTGAAGTTCTCAAAGAAAGCTGACAACAAAGTTACTGATAAATGCTTAACACAGAGAGTGCAGAAAATTATCAGCTGATAAGATTTTTTTCAGGATCAAGAAGTATTTTTTACTGATCAAATGGATATAACAAAATCCTTTAAATGGGTGTATTTACCAAACGAAACAAATCCAAATATGACAAGGTTAGTGTTAAGGTTTACATACCCTTTAATGCCTAAACCTCAGTTTAACTACAACCTTTGACAACTTAATCCCTAATTCTACTTTTCATATTTCCCTTCATGCTTTTTTCCAGTCTAACCCCTATACTTGACCTTAACCTTAACAATAAACCAAGCAATAATTACCCAAGTATAGCTATGACATTCAAATCTGAAGACAATCCATAAATAAAAATGGGGGTTTGGTCCCACCATATGGCCATATCGTGCTCAAGCCCACTACTGCGTCAAAGTACCCCATTATCAGTGGGTCCTACACTATCCATGAAAAAGAGATGAATCCAGCCTTTCTAACCCTTGGAGATAATACTCCTTGCTGGGATGGATGTGCAAATGCACTACAGGGGACTCACTACTGGTCAGACCGAATACATAATAAACAGGCAAAAAATTTGGGGGAGCATACCCATGTATTTCTAAAGCTGCTGCAGCTATGAACCAAAAGACATGTATATTAAAAAATGTTATATTCTTTTGCATTTGCGCGCTATTCTTTTTTAATATACATGTCTTTTGGTTCATAGCTGCAGCAGCTTTAGAAATACATAGGTATGCTCCCCCAAATTTTTTGCCTGTTTATTATGTATTCGGTCTGACCAGACTATCGAGGTTGAGCAACCCTCCCCACCCCCCCACACACACCTGTACTCAATCAGTGTCCACCATCAAGTGGATATAGGAGGAGTCCCCTGTAGTGCATTTGCACATCCTTCCCAGCAAGGAGTATTATCTCCAAGGGTTAGAAAGGCTGGATTCATCTCTTTTTCATGGATAGTGTAGGACCCACTGATAATGGGGTACTTTGACGCAGTGGTGGGCTTGAGCACGATATGGCCATATGGTGGGACCAAACCCCCATTTTTATTTATGGACTCTCTTCAGATTTGGTAGTTATTTCTTTTGCATTTGCGCGCTATTCTTTTTTAATATACATGTCTTTTGGTTCATAGCTGCAGCAGCTTTAGAAATACATGGGTATGCTCCCCCAAATTTTTTGCCTGTTTATTATAGCTATGACATTGGTTTTGCACATACAATTTAAAAAACCGACTAAATGTATCAACGATAGATTTAGCTACTGACAAACAAAATCAAAATATTTCATACTGTGTCCCTAGTTTCATCATGAGAATGAGGATGGGGCACATTTACACATTGATTTTTAAGGCTCGGTTCACACTCATGTGATGCAGGAACCCTGCAAATCCACTGCAGGTTCCCGCATCGCATTCAAATCGCAGGCAGTTCACACTGTCATATGCGAATCACTGGGGGTGTCAATACAAAGTTAACGACACCCCCAGATCAGTTCACATATCGTAAAGCGAACTGACAATTTGAACATGAATCGGATCGCATTGGTGTGAACCACCATGCGATCCGATTCTGCTGCAGACCAAAAAAAGGGTCCTGTGCGTATTCAGTCCGAATCAGATGCAAATTCAGCCATACAATCTGTATGGCTGAATTCACATCGCACAGACATCACATGTGATCATAGGAGTAGTGCGCTCCGAATCATATGCAATGTCTGTCATCACTACAGTGTGAACCGGGGCTAAAGCTGTACAGGTATATCTCATAAAAATAGAATATCATCAAAAAGTTAATTTATTTCAGTAATTCATTTCAAAAAGTGAAACTCGTATATTTTATATAGATGCGTTACACACAGAATGATATATTTCAAGCATTTCTTTTTTTATTTTGATGGTTATGGTTTAGAGCTAGTAAAAACCCAAAATTCTGTATCTCAGAAAATTAGATTACATAAGACTAATAAAAAAAGGATTTTTAATACAGAAATGTTGGGTTACTGAAATGTATGTCCATGTACAGTATAGTATGCACCTAATACTCGGCGGGGGCTCCTTTTGCATGAATTACTGCATCAATGCGGGGTGGCATGGAGGCGATCAGCCTGTGGCACTGCTGAGATGTTATGGAAGCCCAGGTTGCTTTGATAGTGACTTTCAGCTCATCTGCGTTGTTGGGTCTGGTGTCTCTCATCTTTCTCTTGACAATACCCCACAGATTCTCTATGGGGTTTTGGTCAAGCGAGTTTGCTGGCCAATCAAGCACAGTGATACCATTATCATTAAACCAGGTATTGGTACTTTTGGCAGAGTGGGCAGGTGCCAAGTCTTGCTGGAAAATGAAATCAGCATCTCCATAAAGCCGGTCAGCAGAGGGAAGAATGAAGTGATCTAGAATTTCCTGGTAGAGGGCTGCGCTGACTTTGGACTTGATAAAACACAGTGGACCAACACCAGCAGATGACATGGCTCCCCAAATCATCAGGGACTGTGGACAATTTCACATTTTATTTGGAAATCAAGGTCTCCAAATCTGAAGGAACAGTGGAGAGGCACAGAATCCAATTTGCATGAGGTCCAGTGTGAAGTTTCCACAGTCAGTGATGATTTGGGGAAGCATGTCATCTGCTGGTGTTGGTCCACTGTGTTTTATCAAGTCCAAAGTCAGCGCAGCCCTCTACCAGGAAATTCTAGAACACTTCATGCTTCCCTCTGCTGACCAGCTTTATGGAGATGCTGATTTAATTTTCCGGCAGGACTTGGCACCTGCACACACTGCCAAAACTACCAATACCTGGTGTAATGACCATGGTATCACTGTGCCTGATTTGCCTCAAACTTGCCTGACCTAAACCCCATAAAGGATGTGTGGGGTATTGTCAACAGGAAGATGCGAGACACCAGACCCAACAATGCAGATGAGCTGAAGGTCACTATCAAAGAAACCCTGGCTTCTGTAACACCTCAACAGTGCCACAGGCTGATCGCCTCCATGCCATGCAAAAGGAACAGGGCCAGTGCAAAGATTTTTGTCAACAAATGCAAACATGCATTTTGCCGTCCCCATCCCCACCGTCCTCTTGCTACTCCCTGTCTAAAACCGAGCTGGTACCTCCTTCACATTGCGCCTATAATGTGATGGTGTGCAACGCAAAGGATGAAAATGGAGCTGTGCTGAACTTCCACTAAACAGCAGTGTGTAATTAGGGGACGGGGTTATGCATTCCTTGTTTTCCCTCACTGGCCACAGGCAGCTGGCAGGTGAGGCCAACTAAAACTTCTAAAACTTTACTTATGTCTGAGTTCCCCCATAAGCAAAATCCCAGATCACACCCCCAGATACTCCCACTTTTATCACACCTCCCCAGATCCCCCCACCCTGATTATACCCCCATATACCCCCACCCTGATCACGCCTTCCCAGATACCCCTACTCTGATTACACCCCCAGATACTCCCCACTCTGATCACACCTCCAGATAGCCTCCTCACCCTGATTACACCCGCAGATACCCCCCGCTATGATCACATCCCTAGATACCCCCCACCCTGATTACACCTGCCCAGATACCCCTACCCTTATTACACCCTCAGATACCCCCCACACTGATCACACCCCTAGATAACCCCCATCCTGATCATCGCTTCCCAGATACCCCCCACTTCACATCCATAGATGCACCCCCCCCACAGCCTGGTAACCCCTTCTCAGTATACCCCCAGTCTGATTACACCCTATTTTTTTCACTCTGATCACCCCCCCCCCCTCCACACACACACAAACCTACCTCTCCCATAACACACTCCCCAAAATCCCCCACCCTGACTACACAACACCCCCAGATACCCCCCCACCCCCAGTCTGATCACACCCCTTTAGATCTCTTCACTCTGATCACAGCCCCCCTAACACACATCCCAGATATCCCCCTCCCTCCACCATAACACGGACCTTGGGTTTACCAACCACTCAGATCTCACCAGTCCTGCAGTTCCTCCCAGTCCTGCGGCTCTTTCTCCAGATGATGTCAGTGGGAGAATCTGCAGCATCTGCAGGGGTTAGCTGTCATTGGGGCAGGCATGACAACAGCTGCAAAAAGCCTCCTCCATCCCGACCTCCTCCTCCGCTGGCCTGACTTCAGTGTGCACAGCCAGGGCACACCTCCTCCTCCTCCATGCACACATGGGAATCCATCCACCACTCCGCCTTCCTCTGCCTCATTGGATCTGCTTTGACACTGGTACTCACTTTTCGCCCCACCTGCCTTCTGCTCTCCAGCTCTTTCACGCTGAAAGCAGCCTGCTTGCAAAACAGCAGGCAAACTAAAGCTTCCATACTGTGACCTGTGTAAGTTTTAGTTTGCCTTCTGGAGGGACAGGTATTAAAAAATTCCTAATCCCCAGCGAGTGGCTGGAGATCCGGATTTTGCCGCCCCCCCCACCCTGGCACCCTAGGCAGCTGCCTGACGTGCCTATTGCTGGCGCCTGCCCTGAAAAGGAGCCCTGACCAAGTGTTGAGTGCATACTATACTGTACATAGACATACTTTTCAGTATGCCAACATTTCTGTATTAAAAATCCTTTTTTTTAATTTGTTTTATGCAATATTAAAATTTTCTGACATACTGAATTTTGGGTTTTCACCAGCTGTAAGCCATAATCATCAAAATGAAAAGAAAGAAATGCTTGAAAAATATCATTCTGTGTGTAACACATCTATATAAAATATATGAGTTTCCCTTTTTGAATTGAATTACTGAAATAAACTAACTTTTTGATTCTAATTTTATGTGATGTACGTACCATATGGAAATTACTGCCTAAACATACATTTGAATGTCTGATTAACCTTTTTTTTGGAACACAATACATTGCAAGCAATAATGAAAGTGCTTTTATGTAAAGGGGAACTGGTTTCTTGTATCCGATTTGTATCCGGTGCCAAACTTGGAAATGTATGAAAGAGGAAACCAGTGATTTCCTAATGTGAAAGATTCCACTTTCACACATGGATGGGAGTAATGGTGTCATTGACTGCCATTCTGGAAGCTGATTTGCAAAGAGCCCATATTTGCATTGTATAAAATTATAAAGTTGTATCAAATCCAAAAGCAAACATTTGGCTTTTTAGATGTGATGCATTGGTTTTCTTTTTCTGTTTTTCTTTTATTTTCACCTTGTGATCTAGCCAGTAAGTATGTTTTTCAAAAGAACAAGCTATTTTGCAAATGCAGCATTTAGAGGCTTTATTCAAACAAATTAACACTGACTGGGGTGCTTACAGTGATCAGTTTTAATTTATTTATGTAAAACTTTCATCCCAAATAGAACTGTTATTGTAATTTAAAGTCCCATTTTCACCCCCCCCCTTTTATGTCTTTTTTCCCCCTGTGTTCATTCAGTAAATAATTCCCCCACAATTAGAAAGCACCCCCTAGATACACATTTAACCCTTTGATCACCCCTGGTGCTAACTCCTTCCCTGCCAGTGTCATTAGTACAGTAACAATGCATATTTTTAGCACTGATTACTGTAGTAATGTCACTGGTCCCCCCCAAAAGTGTCAAAAATGTCAGTTAGGGGTCTGATCTGTCCGTCTCAATGTCACAGTCCAGCTAAAAATCGCAGATCGCTGCCGTTACTAGTAAAAAATTAAATAAAAATTACATAAATCTTTTCCCTAGTTTGTAGACGTGATAACTTTTGTGAAAACCAATCAAAATACGCTTATTGGGATTTTTTTTTTACCAAAAATATGTAGCAGAATACAAATTGGCCTAAAATGATGAAAACATTTGATTTTTCATTTTCTTTTTTTTGGGAATGTTATATAGCAGAAAGTGAAAAATATTGTTGTTGTTTTTTTTTCAGAATTGTCGCAATTTTTTTGTTTATAGAGCAAAAAATAAAAATCGCACAGGTGATCAAATACCACCAAAAGAAAGCTCTATTTGTAGGGGTAAAAAGGACGTCCATTTTATTAGGGTACAGCAATTGTCCATTATAGTAACGCAGTGCCGTTTTACGAAAAATGGCCTGGTCATTAAGGGGGACAGCAAATTTACACTGTAATACAAGCTGTACACTCACTACTTTACATTGTAGCAAAGTTTCATTTCTTCAGTGTTCTCACATGAAAAGATATAATAAAATATTTACAAAAATGTGAGGGGTGTACTCACTTCTGTGAGATACTGTATATGCGCTCACCAGAACCTTTCAGCCACAAGTGACCATCAAGCAAGTAAACAGATCCACTTCTCATAGGAACAGATTCCGATTCTCCAGCAAGCGCCTCTCTCCTCACTCCCACTTTGTAACACTATAATAAAATGCTCCAGGAGGGACCATAAGAGGATAATATATAGTGTAGTATGATTTATCATAGTAAAAGTGTCATAACAGAATAAAATGAATGCATTCACAATATCATAGTAGAATCACACGCTCAACATGTGCAGCCTCCAGCTGTCTCTCACTATAAGGTCGCTGTTCAAAAGCACCGGCCTGCGTTCCACCATACGGATGTTCTACGAAGTATCGGAGAAAATGTAGTATGAGGCCCGTATTTCAATGCATTTCACGACTACACGTGTCATCAGGAAAATCAAACGCTGTACAGTGACAGTGTATGTAATTAGCACTGATCACTGTATTAGTTTTACTGGTGATGTCAGTGGCAGTAGTCAGTTCCCCACTAGCGACAGATAGTGCCAGATTGTCCGTGGCATCGTAGTCCCGCTTTAAGTCACTGATAACCGCACTTTAGTAGTATAAAATAAATAAGTAAAGACTCTAAAATATATACAATAGTTTGTAGACGCTGTAACTGCAAACCACTCAATATACACCCTTTAGGATTTTTTTTTTACCAAAGACATATAGCAGATTACATTTTGGCCAAAAGTTATGAAGATATTTTTTTTAGTGGATATGTTTTATAGCAGAAAGTAAAAAATATATTTTTTCACCATTTTAGTTCTTTTTTTTATATAATAAAAAATAAAAAATCCAGTGGTGATCAAATACCACCAAAATAAAGCTCTATTTGTGTGAAACAAATTATAAAAATGTTTGTGTGTGTACAACATTGCATGACCATGCAATTACGCGCAATAATATTCAGCGAAGCATAGTGGTGGCAGCATCATGCTGTGGGGATGTTTTTCAGTGGCAGGAACTGGGAGACTAGTCAGGATTGAGGGAAAGGTGAATGCAGCAATGTCCTTGATAAAAACCTGCTCCAGAGTGCTCTGGATCTCAGACTGGGGTCAAGGATCATCTTCCAACAGGACAACCACCCTAAGCACAAAGCCAAGATAATAAAGGCGTGGCTGCGGGACAACTTTGTAAATGTCCTTGAGTGGGCCCAGCCAGAGACCAGACTTGAACCCAACTGAACATCTCTGGAGAGATCTGAAAATGGCTGTGCACCGGCGCTCCTCATCCAACCTGATGGAGCTTGGGAGGTCCTGCAAATAATAATGGGAGAAACTGCCCAAAAATCGGTGTGCCAAACTTGTAGCATAATACTCAAAAAGACTTGAGGCTGTAAATGGGGCCAAAGGTGCTTCAACAAAGTATTGAGCAAAGGCTGTGAATACTTATGTACATGGGATTTTTTTCATTTTTAATAGATTTGCAAAGATTTAAAACAAATTTCTTAGACATTGTCAATATGGGGTATTGTTTGTATGGGGTATTATGATCACTTGTACCAGACCTAGTGAGGATTCTGGCTGCAGAATTTTCTATATATTGTAGTCAATTAATAGAGGATTTAGGAATGCCAGAGAGTAAAGCATTGCAGTAGTCAAGTCAGGAGAACACAAATGTATGTATCAGCTTGACTGTGGTATTGCCGATGCTGCGGCTGCTTTTTGCCCAATACAACCCAAACTCACCAACATACCCCCCTCTTACTTATCTAAAGAAAAAAGGACACTACTATCGTTTTTGGGTTTTAAAAGGCCATAGCAGCCAACTTTATTACAACTAACTAGTAAAACACTAGTTAGCAAAGAATTACCATTATTCAACAAAAAACAATCCAATACCGAAAGTTCAAAGCGAATGACCATTTAGGATCTTGGAAGGCAACTTGACTTCCCCCCTGGCTGTATCCCTGACCCCAATAGACCTCCAGGCCCTCAGCCGCCACTGCACCAGCTCAAGGACTATGAACCATTGGGATACCTTGATACAGCCTAGTGACGTTGCCAGGGGTAGGTCCACCCATACCTAAGATGGGCCCTACCCCTCCATATTCCCTTTCCAAGTAGTCACAGCCCTCCAAGACCCTAAAACCCCAGCCACTGCCATGACAAAGAAAACACACGAACCGTGCCCCAACTAAAAGCACATTCAAACAGCCTAATCCGAAACAACAAACTGATACTCTCATTATGCATACAGCATACTTCACACAATAAACGTAGGAAGTCAAAATTTACATAAATATTGTAAATATATTTTTATTTTCTTTTATATATTCTTTTTTTTTTTTTTTTTTGTACATGAAGGTACTAACGACAAGTAAAATGTTTTCTTTTTTTTTTTTCTTTTTTGTTTATTTTAAACGCACAACCTGAAATTATAAAGGGCGGGCGGGCGGGCGGGAGAAGTTCTCCTATTGCTGTCTGGTCTCCAACTGACCGGACCCCTGGTCCCACCCTAAACTAGCCCCTGCTAACCCCACCTTGCCCCACCCTGCCCCACCTTCCCAAAAACCAATCACCTACTTTAATTCTTACTTAAAAAACTTAACCCCCACTGGGTAGCAACCTTCCCTGCAAACCCAGTCATGTCCACCCTTCCGCCTACTTCTGTGCATCCATCTCCAGGCTTCCCCCCTTGACTGTGGTATTGCCGATGCTGCGGCTGCTTTTTGCCCAATACAACCCAAACTCACCAACATACCCCCCTCTTACTTATCTAAAGAAAAAAGGACACTACTACCGTTTTTGGGTTTTAAAAGGCCATAGCAGCCAACTTTATTACAACTAACTAGTAAAACACTAGTTAGCAAAGAATTACCATTATTCAACAAAAAACAATCCAATACCGAAAGTTCAAAGCAAATGACCATTTAGGATCTTGGAAGGCAACTTGACTTCCCCCCTGGCTGTATCCCTAACCCCAATAGACCTCCAGGCCCTCAGCCGTCACTGCACCAGCTCAAGGACTATGAACCATTGGGATACCTTGATACAGCCTAGTGACGTTGCCAGGGGTAGGTCCACCCATACCTAAGATGGGCCCTACCCCTCCATATTCCCTTTCCAAGTAGTCACAGCCCTCCAAGACCCTAAAACCCCAGCCACAGCACAAGGGCATGACCCCTTATGGCCGTGTAGCCCTCCAAACCCATAGCGCCCTCTGAATACCTTCCTGTAGACCTAAGGTCCACAGGTCGATGCCCACCGCATTCAAATGAACCCCGTCACCCCTAAGATAAAGGGCCGGGTCCTGCTCCAGCTCAAGATTACGAATTGCCAGGCCCCCCTTACGCACAAAGAACTTGGCCACCGCCTTATTCACCTTAATCCTGGCTTTGTTCAGGCTAGCCACCGAACGAGCCAGGCGCCAAGAAGTACGGGCGACTATGTCCGACCACACTACCACAGTCCGCGGAAAAAGCGTCCGCAGCCTCAGGAAGTCCAGTTTGACATCCCTAATCAATTCCCTGGAGGAACGGAGGTCCAGATCATTGCCGCCCGCATGCAACAGAAGGATGTCGGGCGGCCTCTCTAGACGGGCGCAACGATGGACTTCAGGAAGAACACGGGACCAAAGCATGCCTGACACACCAATCCATCTCACCTTTACCTCCTCCCTGCTCAAGCCCAATTGGCGACCCTCTGGCCTAACCGCCGCCCTCCGGGCACCCCAAACCACATAAGAATGTCCTAAAATCCAGACCAAGACTTCCGTGGACCCTGTAAAACAAAAAGGGGGGTACATACCAACATACATCCCGTGTACATACACAAAACACCAACAGAGAATACGAAGAAACACCAGTATACACGTAACGAACATTAACTAAGGACCTCCCCGGGCCCCCTACCAGAACTGAACAGACCCCATCCGCCGTATCACAACAGATGCGGACGGACATATGAGCGAAATCGCCTAGACTCCCAACGCCCAATCTTCCGAAGGGCCCTCTCACCAAGGCCCCACCGAGCCGCTTCTGTGGCAGCTCCAATGCGGAAAGAGTGAGAGGAGTGATCTGTCCCCTGAAAACCAGCTGCCTCCAAGCACTTACGGAAGACAGCCGTAAATTGAAAACGGGAGAGGGCCGTGCAGTCAGCCCGTAAAAACAGAGGACCCTGTTGAGCGGAGCGCACCCGCAACCAATGCCGCACCGCAGATACGGGGCACAGTGAGGACCCTGGAACCACCCCCAGTTCCACGCAAGCCCCTCGGCCCAGCTGGTCCGTCTTTGACCTGCGTATCCAGACTAGAACCTTGTCTGGATGTAAACAAACATCCCCCAACTGCAATCCTCCATCCCCCCGTCTTGAGTTACTCACCAATTCGCCAATCCTAAAAGCTCCAAAGAACGCCAAAATAAACGCCGTCCTGAAGAGTTCAACCTCCCGTTCAGAAGAACACACACCCGGTAAGCAGTCCACCAGCCGGGACAACACATCAAAGGAAACCAGGCGCCTGGAATCGACCGAACGACTACCCTTCCTGTAACCCTTCAACGCCTTCCAAACAAGGAAATGCTTCGTAACATCAGCAACCCCCGACAATTGAAAATAGAAGGCCAAGGCTGCAATCTTGCGGCTTAACGTAGAGATCCACACTCGTTGTTCAAAATTCAGGCTCACAAAATATAGAAGCAGGAACAACCGATCCCTATCATCAGAAAGACCCCCCACCTCACTCACCATCCGATGCCATGTCGCCCACACCCTTTCGTAGGCTGTCCAAGTGGAAGGACAAACAGACGCTCGAACCAACTCCATCACTGCGGCAAGACGATGTTCCACAGCTCCCCGGGACAAGTCAGGCCTTGCTGCTCTGCATCCGGTGCCAACCTCCGAAACCTGTCCCACTGGAAGCGAGAAAGAGCATCAGCCACCGAATTGTCAACACCCGGAACATGCACAGCATAGAAAAAAGAATTAAGAAGCAAACATTTTAGCACCAGGTGGCGAAGCAACCTAATAACCGGCGGTGAAGAAGCAGTAATGCTGTTTATCGACTGAACTACTCCCAGGTTATCACAATGAAAACGGACCCTCTTATTTTTGAAATCCTGACCCCATAGCTCTACGGCCAACACAATGGGAAACAATTCCAACAAAACCAAGTTACGAATGAAGTCAGAATCCCGCCATGAGGCTGGCCACTCGCCAGAACACCATTGACTCTGGAAATAGGCCGCAAAACCCCCAGAGCCTGCCGCGTCAGTATACAGTTCCAGGTCAAAGTTCGACACCGGAGCTTCCAACCATACCGAACGGCCGTTGAAGGAGCTCAAGAACAAATCCCAAACCCGCAAGTCATCACGATGGTCCTTGGATAAGCGAATGAAATGATGCGGCGCCCGGACACCCGCCGTGGCAGCTGCCAACCGTCTGCAAAACACCCGCCCCATGGGCATTATGCGGCAGGCAAAATTCAATTTCCCCAGCAGAGACTGCAGGGCACGCAACTGAATTTTTCGTGTGGCCAAAGTCCCCGCAATAACTCCACGCAGATCCAACAGCTTGTCAACCGGAAGCCTGCATTCCATTGCCATCGTATCGATGACAATACCCAGATATCGCAGTTCCGTGCACAGTCCCTCAGTCTTGTCCGGAGCCAGCGGGACTCCAAAATAATCAAACAGCTGTTGGACCGTAGCCAAAAGCGTTGCACACGTCACCTCCCCTGGAGGACCTATCACCAAAAAATCATCCAAATAATGAATTATTGAAGACAACCCAGAAACATCCCTAACAACCCATTCTAAAAAGGAACTGAATGTTTCAAACAGCGAACAAGAAATGGCACAACCCATAGGCAAACATTTGTCAACGAAAATTCTACCCTGCCACTCACAACCTAAAAGATGCAGGCTGTCCGCGTGCACCGGTAACAATCTAAACGCAGCTTCAATGTCAGTTTTAGCCATAAGGGCCCCCCGCCCAAAACGAAGAACCCAGGCCACCGCTTTATCGAACGAAACGTACGAAACAGAGCACAAGTCTTCCGTTATAGAGTCATTCACCGAACCCCCAGGGGGATAGGACAGGTGGTGAATGAGTCGAAACTGATTAGGTTCCTTTTTTGGAACCACGCCCAGAGGGGAAAGCACCAGATTCGGCAAAGGCGGAGACGAAAAAGGGCCAGCCATCCTGCCCAACCTCACTTCCTTCATAAGCTTTGCCGAGACCACTGATGAATGCACCCTAGCGGAACTCAAATTGCCCCCGGGAGGGGGGCGCCACCGACAAAGTACAAGGAATGCGAAAACCTTGCGAAAACCCCCCCAGCAAAAGAGCGGCGGCTTCCCGATCAGGGTACCTACTTAGGAACCTGGCCGACCTTTGCACCTTCACCGGCGTCCGCCCTCTTTCCAGTGTCGGCATGCTTGGCTCCCCCATGCTTGAAACATCGTGCCGACGGGTGATTGCCGCCGCAGTTGGAACACTCATGCTTGAAGCGACAGGAGGCTCCAAACTTGCAAGTGGCCTCGTTAAACTGCCAACATAAGCCTTTTCGTTTTGCGGCCGGAGAAGGCGAGGAGGCCGCCCCCCCCGACCCCACCCTGAAAGGGGTGACCAGTAGATCTCGCCTGGGTCATAAGGCGCATCCAGAGACTAATGTCCTTATGATCCCAGCGCAAAGATGGTCTGACGGCCTTGCGCTGACGAAAATGTTCGTCATATCGTAGCCAGGCCGTACCTCCATAGACCCGATAAGCTTCCCCAATCGAATCCAAATAACAAAATAGGGGTGAACACTGATCGGAGTGTTTTTCCCCAATGACACTGGCCAGAATGGTGAACGCCTGCAACCAGTTGGCAAAAAAACGTGGAATCAAACGCTACCGGCATTTTTCTTCCTCCTCCTTCTTGGATTCATCTGGCTTGACCCTGTCCAAGTTGAATTTCTCTAACGGTAGTAGTGAAAAAATCTCAACATACTCACCTCGCCAATTTTTTTCCCTCACTTCCGTTTTTAAATGCGCACCCAAAGGGCCCTCGAAGCAGACATAAACTTCGCACTTCGCAGAGTCGGCCAGGCGCACAAGCTCCTTGTCCCCTTCAGCAGATCCCGACGCCCCTTTTGCCGCCGGCGTTACCTCCTTAGAAGACGCCGGCACTACAGAACTCACCTCCACTGCACCAGCCATCCCGACCGCGGCCCGGGTTGAAGGTGCCGGGACCGGCGTCACCAAACTCACCTCCTTGGATCCGGCTGATTCCGCCAGTGGCCAGGAAACAGAAGAACATCTCGCTGGCGAGCCCTCTGATGCTGCAGCCCCCCCTGTTGCGGCAGCCCACGCATGTATCGGCGCCCCCGCGGGTGCAGCCGCTAAAGCCGGCTCGCACCTGGACAACAAATCCTTAAAGCCGGACAACAAAGTATGCAGCAAAGACACTCCCCCTATCCCGTCCGGGACCGCAGGTGCACCCAGGCCCCCTGAACCTTGCGTCCCCCCGCCGCTACCCGGGACCCCCACCCCTGTATTAAGCGAAGAGGGCCCCCCTGGCGGAAGAGAGGACGAACCAATCAACGCAGACAATGGAGATGTAGCAGGGACAGCAGGCAAATCAGACACACCAGAAGAATAGACCATGGTAGACCCACTTACAGTAACAGGAGAAGAGCCTGGCACAGAAGAAGAAGGAAACAGAAGGGAAGGAGAGGCAAAAGAAACTGACTTACCTGGCTGACCCGGTGAAAGCCTCCGCTCAGCCGTTCGTCCGTGTCCCGAATGTGGAGCCGCCCCGACGTCCAGAGGATCCACTTCATCAGATGCCGACAGTTCCCCTTCAGAGCGCTCCTCCACTGCAGCCGGGTAGAACACCCGGCCAGTTCCTGAAGAGCCACCGCTGCAGCCAGACAGGCTGAAGACTGCCTCGCTGGGATCTGCCACTCTGCCGGAAACAGGGCGGCCTCCGTACTCCTGGCGCTGGATGGTGACGTCACTGCCCGGCGACGCTGGTCCACTTGTCCTTGGCAGGCTTCCGTCCACAGGTCCCATGCCCGTGACGTCATAGACGGGCGCCTCCGACCGAGCGCCGTAACTCGGTCCCGCCTCCTCTTCTTCCCGCCGAACGCCCCGCCGCAATGGGACAGCGGCGGGCACCGAAATCCGGTCCAGAACCACTGATGGGACGCAGGGGACTCTCCTGGAACCTCGGCTTCGTCCACGAGAGGCCACGGCCGCACCCGGAGGAAGGCCCACACCCGGACCCCGCACTTCACTCCCACGCCGGACCGCACTACCACCGGGGGGGACCTGAGGAGCCAGTCGGAACATCCTGAGCTGCAGGTGAGGGGGCAAAGGAGCTGGAGGGGGCCGCACTCCGTTTGCCAGGGCCCCGTCTCTGGCGAGGATTCCTCCCGACCCCCGCTGCACCAGTAGGAGGCTTCCCACTTGCAGCCGAGGTCGAAGGGTCCCTAGGGGGGCTCCCTAAGCGACGGCGAACCCTAGGGGTCATTTCTGGGCTGAGGCGCTCAGGAGGCCTTGACCTCCTAGGCCGTGATAAAGTTGGGGCAGGCGAAGCTGGTACCTGCCCCGACCCCTGTAGCAATTCAGCCATATTGGACTGAAGCCATTGCGGACCATTCACCATGGCCGCACTGCGTATCTGGGCCAGCATAGAGTCCAAATCCGCCATAACGATGGAAACAAGGGGGGTGCAGAAGTTCTCCTATTGCTGTCTGGTCTCCAACTGACCGGACCCCTGGTCCCACCCTAAACTAGCCCCTGCTAACCCCACCTTGCCCCACCCTGCCCCACCCTGCCCCACCTTCCCAAAAACCAATCACCTACTTTAATTCTTACTTAAAAAACTTAACCCCCACTGGGTAGCAACCTTCCCTGCAAACCCAGTCATGTCCAGCCTTCCGCCTACTGTTGTGCATCCATCTCCAGGCTTCCCCCCTTTTCAGGTACAGTGTATGATAGCATAGGACACAGCCGAGCAACGTTTCTCAAGTGTAAAAAAAGATGTTCTGACAATATTTTGTATGTCTGGTTTAAAGCCTAAACTAGCAGCAAATATCACCCCTAGATATTTCATAGACTGTAGACTGTAGACTGAAGTTCAAGTACAATGACGTTTATAGATAGGCTAGCAGGACTGGTCTTACATAATATATGGGATCACATTTTTTGCCACAGCATTTGTTTCTTCCGCATCACTTCCTAAACCACCCAGTTTTAAAAGTTCTTCTTTTCCCCACTTCTCTTTACTTGACTTTGCATTTCTGATTAAATTGGTCTCTAAATATGAAATCTTCCACTTGCAAACTTGATCTTATTCCCACCCATTTATTTATATCTTATTTTAGTTCTTTATGCCCCTTTATTCTCAATATAATAAATGACTCACTTAGCACTGGTTTTGTTTTCCTCAAAACCACCGCTATTACTCTGGTGCCGAAAAAAAAAACTAACATGGCTATGGACAATTACCCACTTGCCGACCGTCCACAGTAAATATACATCCATACTTTGACGTTAAACACCAGCATTACGGCAGCAGCTAGCTGCAATAACCCCAGTATCCTTATTTACTGTGGGTGATTTTCTACAAGATAAAAGTGGTCCCTGAGGCGGATTCACCACCAGATTACTTTTATAGGTGGCAGGAGAGGTGCCCCCCCCCCCCCCCCGCTGCTTCCCAGTTGTGTCCAAGCTTACCAGAGCCATCCATAAACCCAGAAGTGATTCAGTGCTGGGCAGGAAGTCCAAGATGGCTCCCACTCGGCTCTATGCCCTTAGAGGACTGGAGCGACTTCTGACATCGCCTCTGGTTCTCAGTCTTAATGACATTTTTATTAGGTCAAAATGTTAACATTTTTTTTTTCTTTTGCTTTAAAAAGTAAATGAGGGTAATTGAGAGACCTGGGGTTTTTTTGTCCCCAGATCTCTCAATAAAGAGGACCTGTCATGCTTACAGTCTTCAATGACACAAAAAAGCTGCTCAAGGTGAGTGAGTCTCTAGTTAATTTCAACCCACAATAGTCAGGTGCTAGCCCAGCTCGCATGCTGTGTATCATAAGGAAATGATTCTGGACGGCTGCACTTCCAAAAATCCTTTTATTGAAGCTTCATATGACAAGTGATTGCCAGATGAAGCAGGGGACAAATGTGTCATAATTAGGTTACAGATGATTAGTGACCAATTGCTTGGTTCACCTGTAACCTAATGATGACACATTAGAGCTGTATACAGGTGATTGTGGTGACTAGTTTCAATAGGTAATGACTAAGCGCTAAGATTTGTGTGATACACGTCTACCTCTTTGTCACTTGCTCCATCTGTCAACCATTTGTCATATGAAGCTTCAATAAAAGGATTTTTGGAAGTGCAGCTGTCCGGAATTATTTCCTTATGTCATGTATATAGTATTTCTAATACAAGGGAGGTTTACATTACTTGTAATAGGAATAAAAGTGATTAAAAAAATTAAAAATAAGATAGTGTAAAAATAAACAATAAAAAGCAAAATAAATAATAAAAAAAAAGCGCCCCATCTCTCCGTGTTCACGCGCAAAAGTGAGCGCATACAGAAGCCGTGCCCACATATGTAAACGGTGTTCAAACCACACATGTGAGGTACTGCCATGATCATTACAGTGAGAGCAATCATTCTAGTGCAAGACCTCCTCTGTACCTCTTAACAGGTAACCTGAAATTTTTTTAAAGCGTCGCCTATGGAGATTTTTAGGTCTCGTCGTTTGTCACCATTCCATGAGCGCGCACAATTTTAAAGCATGATATGTTAGGCAACTCTTTACTTGTTGTAATATTATCTTTCACATTATACAAAAAAAAAATTGGGGTAACTATTGTGTTTTGTTTTAATTCATTAAAGAGTATTTTTCCCCAAAAATTGCATTTAAAAGGCCGCTGCGCGAACACAGTGTGACATAAAATATTGCAACGATTGCCATTTTATTCTCTAGGGTCTCTGCTCAAAACAAATATATAATGTTTGGGGGTTCTAAGTAATTTTCTAGCAAAAAATACTAATTTAAGCTTGTTAACACAAAGATCCAGAAAAGGCCTGGTCATCAAGTGGTTTCGCCCTATATCTAACTTACCCTTACTTGCCAAGATCCCCAAGCAAGCTGTGATATCTCAGTTACATAACCACCTGACTTTAAATAACCTATTTGAACCCCTCCAATCTGATTTACAGTATCCGCCCAGAACAGAAACTGCCTTGGCCAAAGCCACTAACGACCTTCTGTTAGCTTCTGATTCTGGCTCACTATGTATTTCTTATTCTACTGGATCTTAGCTCTGCCTTTGCTACTGTAGACCACAATCTCTCTCTCACCTTAAAACCATATTTTGAGTCTCAGAATTGGCTCTGAAATGGTTTACGCTGTATCTTATTGATCACTGTCACTGGTTCTCTTGGCGGATTAAAATCTTCAGTTGGTTCAGTCAAATTCGGTATTCCTCAAGGCTCATTTTTTGGTCCCTTACTTTTTAGCATTTACATGTTTCCACTTGGCCAACTGCTTAGAATACATGGACTCAATTATCACTTCTCTGCTGATGACACTGAGATATACATCCACACTAAACCATATTCTGCTTTGGCTGCTTCTCCCCTATCTAACTGTATTTGTGATATAAAAAACATGGATGGTCCACAAAAATATTTTATTACATGGTCCTTCCTGTTCTGGTTATGATGATTGGTCCTTCTAAGAGGCTCCTCTTTTATGGTCCCTGACGGTCTTGTTGCTACTCTTGCAATTGTCCTTATGTGCAATGTTATCATGTTAGATTGTTCCCTACAAAAACAACATATTCAACATATGCTTTAGGCTTTACAGTGTGTACTGAAGCTGCATTCAGCTCACTTACCAGCATTATAAGAGAACAAAAAGGAAACTCTAAAACCCTGTTCTGCCCCCAAATAATTTAATATCTCCACACAACCTTTTTCATTTCTTTAAAGAGAACTTGTCAGTCATTTATATCTTTTGAAAATTTTGCCTAAGAGAAGGTCCCACCAGACTGATAAATGATGGAATGATGGTGTACCCTAGTGTTCTGATTCAAATGCCCCTTTATGCAGTGATTTCTTTCTATCGTATTAGAAAAAATATACAAAGTATATTACCCGCGCCAATTGGGGACCTATAAAAATGTATAGGACCTAGTGGTGATAATACCAATAAATTAAATATAGATTAATAAAGTGAATAAATAAATTGCAGCTGCTATAGTAAAGTGCTAGTGCTAATGGTGAAAAATAGTAATCAAAAGGGTGATTACCTATAGCGCTTGCTAGAGTGTATAAACCAAGTTTTATAAATATAGCAATATA
Organism: Pelophylax lessonae; assembly: GCF_965119305.1. Lineage (NCBI taxonomy): Eukaryota > Metazoa > Chordata > Amphibia > Anura > Ranidae > Pelophylax > Pelophylax lessonae. Next base: position 167,383,784 of record NC_138770.1, on the reverse strand, counting down.
AAACACATCAAGTACTGAATTGCTAATTAAATTACAAATAAAGGAATACAGTGCTAATTATATGAAGGTGATTGCGAATGTAAAAATAAATTAATAGCTGTAATTAATATGCATAGACATATAATAAATTATAAACAGTCCATAAGTGACTTTTAGATGAGAAAAAATAGCCCAAAAAACTGTGAAGATAAAAATATAAAGTGCAGGTGCTCCTTTTTCCTCTTCCCAGGTGTCCCTTCACCGTAGAAAATAAGTCAAATTCAAACTCACCAGAAAATGTGGGTCCTATATGCCATACGGCATTAAGACCAACCGTGCTTGGGAGACACTCTCCAGGTCCAGGTGCGTCCCTCCTGGCGGATAAAAATATCCCTCTGCAGTACCACTTCCACTGCTAGCTGTCTCCAAAATGATTATATCTCCTCAGAAACCCAAAGGTTCCTTCTTGGGTGCAATAATCCTCCTCTTGAATCACCTCCAGCCGCGGGGATATGTTAAAGGAATGAAAAACCGGATAGTGTAGTACTGTTTCAAATGGTTTTAATGTTACACACAACCCCGGTCACTCCAAAACAAATACAGTCCCAAAGGTGATAAAAACAGGTGTAAAATTTCCGAAAGCATCAATAAAAAGCAGATAATAGCAAACGGTGAGATAAACGTGGGTAAAAATCCATAAAACAAGCAAAAAACGCTGTCATACACATGGGCTGACGAGTGGAGAGCGGTAGTTCCGGCTTGCGTTCCACTAAGCCCGTATGACGTCACGACGTGCGTTCCAACTAACGCGTTTCATCATTGGCTAGACGTCTTCAGAGGTGGAGTCACACATCTGGCCCAGATCTTTTGTATTGGAGCTGCCGCTCTACACTCCGCCCCTCTCGTTTGCCCGGAAATAGGCACATATCCGTGTCCCCATCCTAATATTGGACATAACTAAGCTCAGAAACGTTTCTTTTGGTACACATTCTTCCACGAAAAAAATGTATCCGCATTTCAAATAAGCCTTAGTACATTCCTCTATGGTTATAATACACCATAATATCGGCTAATTGAAAATTCATTATGCATCATAAAACCGGATATATTGAGAATGATAAATACTTAATAATTAAAAAATCTTAAAAATTAACCAATAATACCAAGTTTTAAAATTTACCATGATTATAATAAGAATGGTTTAATATATATAAATTATATATTATTAATTATATTAAAATTACTTTATTAGTCATATTTATATTAAAATCCCTATTAAATAAATATGTATATTAAATAGATATCTTCTCAAGGGTTGTGTAATATACCAATAAATTAAATAAATAAAACTATTGATTATGATGTGGACATACAATATGTTGAATATATTAAATACCTATATATGTTGAAATGTATTAAAAACATTAATTTATTTTTATAATTTATAATGCATGAGTGAGTAATGTCATATGTAGTAATGATTAAATATATATATATGTTATCTACTAAAATGTAAAATTTATGATAATAAAATTGTATAATTATGTGGTAATAAAAATGAACAGGGGTAGTTTTTTACGGATTGGAAATAAAACAATTAATGTCCATGTCAATGTTCATACCCTTTGGCTGTAGGGTAGACAGTTCAAAAATCCATCTGGACTCATTCTGAGATATTGCAATTCGCATATTATTTCCCCTCCAATTGGGTTCAATTCTATCAATACCCTGGAAGGATAGGAGTGTGGGATCTCTATTATGTACTAATCTAAAATGTAGGGATACGCTGTGCTTCTTAAATCCTTTTTTAATATTAGCGATATGCTCTCCAATCCGTACCCTGAGTTCTCTAGTGGTGCGGCCTACATACTGTAGCCCACAGGGGCAGGATAGTAGGTAGGTAACTTTTTTAGATTATAAAAGTTTTTACTCATGCGGAAGGTGCAAACCATGCAGAACTGTAAAGACTAGGAAACGTCAAATACTGGAATTTCAATCTAATGTGACAAAAAAGAAATATAATATAAAAAAATTGATCACATGCAAAAGTACGCATGTTACCTACCTACTATCCTGGGCCACCTCTGAAGACGACTAGCCAATGACGAAACGCGTTAGTTGGAACGCACGTCGTGACGTCATACGGGCTTAGTGGAACGCAATCCGGAACTACCGCTCTCCACTCGTCAGCCCATGTGTATGACAGCGTTTTTTGCTTGTTTTATGGATTTTTACCCACGTTTATCTCACCGTTTGCTATTATCTGCTTTTTATTGATGCTTTTGGAAATTTTACACCTGTTTTTATCACCTTTGGGACTGTATATGTTTTGGAGTGACCGGAGTTGTGTGTAACATTAAAACCATTTGAAACAGTACTACACTATCCGGTTTTTCATTCCTTTAACATATCCCCGCGGCTGGAGGTGATTCAAGAGGAGGATTATTGCACCCAAGAAGGAACCTTTGGGTTTCTGAGGAGATATAATCATTTTGGAGACAGCTAGCAGTGGAAGTGGTACTGCAGAGGGATATTTTTATCCGCCAGGAGGGACGCACCTGGACCTGGAGAGTGTCTCCCAAGCACGGTTGGTCTTAATGCCGTATGGCATATAGGACCCACATTTTCTGGTGAGTTTGAATTTGACTTATTTTCTACGGTGAAGGGACACCTGGGAAGAGGAAAAAGGAGCACCTGCATTTTATATTTTTATCTTTACAGTTTTTTGGACTGTTTTTTCTCATCTAAAAGTCACTTATGGACTGTTTATAATTTATTATATGGCTATGCATATTAATTACAGCTATTCATTTATTTTTACATTCGCAATCACCTTGATATAATTAGCACTATATTCATTTATTTGTAATTTAATTAGCAATTCAGTACTTGATGTGTTTTATATGCTATATTTATAAAACTTGGTTTATACACTCTAGCAAGCGCTATAGGTAATCACCCTTTTGATTACTATTTTTCACATTGTCTTTCTATAGACCCAGTCTGTCCAGACAGTATCTGCTGACTGGACACCATCCACAGGCACCCTAACTATTCAATATGACACATAAGACATAAGTTGAATCAAACACAATTTTGCTTCACACAAGTGCAGTACAGAAGATGTTCTTCCAGTTGTTTAAAGTGTAAGAAAAGAGTGACTTTTCCAAGCCCTGTCTCTACAAATAACACTGCCTGAAGGAACATGGAAGAAACAGGGTGGGTTTAGCTAAGACTAAATAGCATTAAACAGGAGGGGAGAACAGAGGCAGATATCAAAGTAAACAAGTTGTAGTGGCCCAAAACGTCCACTACATATCGGCATACTTAAGAACAATAGTTACTTAATACAGTTCACTACAGAGAAAATTACACTTAGATGGGACAGAACACTTAGCACTAAGGTGTTGGGCTGAGAACACCATACTTCCTCATTGCTGCTTCTTCATTTCCTTTTTTAGGAGCTCAATCAGCCCCTGTCCTAATTCTGTATTGCCAGGATGGGCCCTACGACCAAGATATTCAAAAATAAAAACCACCCTAATTTATAATGGGTCATCCAAAACCTGTGACAGGGTGCTGTGGCAAGCAACCTAAAAAGATATAGCAGTTTGATAAAAGATTAGCAAAAAAGAGATAGGTTACAATATCTTAGCTCTGCTGAGCTTTTACTTGGCTGTAGTTTTTTTTTTTTTTTTATAATGGTGCTTGTTTCAGGACCTGCAAGCAGTAAAAAAACACTCTCAGGCCTTGGTATCTGAGCTTAAGCAACAACTTCAGGAAGGAAATGTAATGGCATGCATTTAAAGAACAGACTCATAGTCAGCAAGGGTACCAAGTGCACCCTCTCTGTTAATCTTTCTCTCTTAATTTCCTCAAAAAAAAATTGGCAGCTGTAAAATAATGAAGATATCTAATAGTATCTGTAGTGTCTTTTAGGCGTTTTATTCAATAGTTCAATAGCCAGGCTGACTTAAACCAAAGTGTGAGTTTATTTAATCACACTTGGCATCAACATAAAAATAAATACAAAAATAAAACAAAGTACAATTTGGTGTTGACCAAAGAAGTTGAATGCACATGCTCATATCCAGAGGTTTTCTTTGGGAAATAGAGGTATGAGTGCTGCCAGTAGTGATGGGCTGAACTTCCCCCTGTTGGGTTCGCACCAGAATATCTCGAACAGGGAAAAAGTTCTAGCGAACATGCAAACGCCACTAAAGTCTATGGGACAACAACATGAAAAAGCAAAAGTCCTGATTTTAAAGGCTTATATGCAAGTTATTGCCCATAGAAAGTGTATGGGGACCCGGGTACTGCCCTGGGGGACATGCATCAATGCAAAAATGTTTTTTTTTTAAATGTTCGTTTTTACAGGAGCAGTGAACACACGAACACCTGATGCTCGAGTCAAACTTACATTCAACTCGAACATCAAGCCCACCCATAGCTGCCAGCATTGCTGCAGAGCTTGAAGGGGTGGGGGGTCAGCCTGTCAGTGCTCAGACCATACACCGTGCACTGCATTAAATTGGTCTGCATGGCTGTCATCCTAGAAGGAAGCCTCTTTTAGAGATGATGCACAAGAAAGCCCGCAAAGTTTGCTGAAGACAAGCAGACTAAGGACATGCTGTGGGGTATCAACAGGGGGGTGGGGGGGTGCGGTCCGCCCCCGGTGCCACACATTGGGGGGTGCTAGGGAGCACCAGGGTGACAATCTGGGCAGGCCGCCAGACTGCCTTCGCAGCTCACTGACACAGGAGAGCGGAGCAGGAGGCATTGAGTCTAAAGCAGAACAGGACAGGGAGAATCATCACCAGCCCTGAATAAACAGCGGGCGCTGCCGGAGTTGACTTTCTAAGTTAATGAGCAGGTGATTGGTTGCTAGGATCTCCTAGCAACCAATCACCAGCTGTTAACTAGCAAAGTTAACTTTGGCAGTTCCCGCCGTTTATTCAGCGCTGGTGATGATTCTCCCTGTACCATTCTGCTTTAGACTCACTGCCTCCTGCTCCGCTCTCCTACTAATAAGGTGGGATGGGGGGGGGGGGGGATTTTGTGCTTTTGCTGTGTAATGTAAAGGTTCACTGATACTCGGGGAAGACTTTAATGTTAGTCCTGACCCTTCCCTTGATACATACCATAGGCAACCTTCCCACTCATATGCCTTTCTCAAACACTTTCGCAAATCCCTTCAGACTCCACTTTTGATAGATAGCTGGATGGTGCTCCACCCTTCAGAAAGGGACTTTAGCTTCTATTCTAAAGTCCATAATGTGTATATAATCGTATTGATCTCCTTTGTATAGACCATCTTACCTTTAAGCTCTTGCAGTCGTTGTCCATGGGGAACATTACTATTTCTGATCATGCCCCAGTAACAGTTACTCTTGCCCTGCCACCTGGCACCTGTAAGGCCTGGTCATGGAGGTTAAATGAAAACCTGCTGGATGACACTACGGTGGTCTCAGGGGCTACAGAAGTCTTGACTCATTTCAAAAAGAACAGTACAGAGGGCATTCCCGAAGGGATTGTCCTGGAGGGTCATAAGGCAGTGGTGAGGGGGGAGCTGATTTCCCTTGGTACCAAGCTCAAGAAAGCACGCCATGTGGACTTTCAAAGGGTTCTTCTTGTCCTTCAGCAGCATCAGCATAAATATAGGGGAGACCCTGAGCCATTGACAAGGCTGACGGAACTAAGAGAGCTATTCTCACACTTGCTGGATTAGCAAACATGCAAGCAGTTAAGATACCTGTCTCATAAATATTATGAGCACAGAAATAAATGCAGTCGCATGCTTGTGAGAGCTCTCTGAACGAAACATGCTCAAGCGTATGTCCATAAGCTTCACTCTTCTTCTGGAGAGATTGTTGCCCAGTCCTCTAAAATTGCCTCAGGGTTCAGCGATTATTACGCTGAACTATACAATTTAGACTCAAACTTATCCCCAGATGCTCAAGCAGCCAAGCTGACGGCTATACATATTTAGCCTCTGTTGGCCTCCCCCCCCTAAGGGATGAACAATGCTCTGCTTTGGAGTTCCCAAATACTTCTACTGAAATTGAATCAATTGTGAAGTCCCTACCTAGTAGGAAATTCCAGGCCTCATGGGTTAACTAAGGCATACTACAAGGTATTTTCCACCTTCTATCGGACTTCCATAGCAAGGGGCAGTGCAATCCCCCCAGAGGCTCTTTTAGCACATATCTCAGTACTCCCGAAGGAAGGTAAGGATCTGACCGTACCCCAGAGCAACCGCCCCATATCCCTCCTTAAAGTGGATATAAAAATTCTGGCATAAATTTTAGCGAACAGATTGAAACATCTTACGCCCCATATGCCCCATATTATCCATTAGAGCGATACAACTCATTCACTGGGCCCATAACTGTCAGGATCCTTTACCCTACATAATTTTGTCAACAGACGCAGAAAAAGCGTGTGATCCAGTTGATTGGTCCTACCTTCATGCGGTGTTGGAGACTCTGCGGTTAGGTCCCAATATGTTTACATGGATTGTGGCTTTATATTCCGCCCCAAGTACTAAGGTCAAGGTTAATGGACTTTTTTCCTCCAGGTTCTCGATCAGGAACTGATCAGGATCAAGTTCTCCCCTCCTTTTCTCTTTGGTACTTGACCCTCTATTACGCAAAATGCGAGCGAATACGGACATTAAGGGATTGAGGGTCGATAATGCTGAACACAAACTGTCAGCATAAGCTGATGATGTGTTATTCCACCTTACAGAGCCATTGATTTTACTGCCCAATCTGATGCATTTTTGGAACGCTTTCCAATTTCAAAATCAATTTAGCAAAATTGGAAATCCTTCCCATTCAATTTCCCCTTTCTCTGGCAGGTAACCTTCATGCTGCTTTCCCCTTTACCTGGGCCAAGTCTTTCTTAAAGTATCTGGGCATTCAGCTCACGGATTGTATTGATACCCTATACGCTATCAATTTTCCCCCATTGCTTGCTGCGGTTAGAAGGGATTCAGCATAATGGAACAAAACTGCTTTCACCTGGCTGGGGCGTGTAAATATTATAAAAATGATGAATATTCTTCTTAGAGCATTCTTCTTCTTGCAGATGATTCCTGTGCCCTTGCCCAGAGGTTTCTTCACTTAATTGCCTAGCACGCTGTCTGGGTTTGTCTGGAAACACGAAAATCACGTATTGCTCTGAGAGTGCTGAGGCGCCCAAAACACGCAGGTGGCTTGGGTGTCCTGAACATACAGAGATACTACAGGGCTTTTGTCTGTCAGAAGATCCTAAACTGGCAGGTCCACACTTACACTAAGCTGTGGGTCTCTATGGAGAATTACATGGCAGGCAGGAATTGATCCTATGCCCTATGGTTGTCTCGGGAGCACAGGGGGCTGTCAAATACTTCTTCTCCTTTGACAACCCATGATCTTGTGGTTTGGGATCGTATTAATCAAATATTAAACCTGACTCCTCCTGTGTCCCCGCTAGCCCCGCTTGGAGGGTTCCTGTGGCTTCCTCCCTGGGAACAAAGGGGGTTTTTGGGCTGTGGGTGGATGATGGTAATGCCAGTTGTGGTAAGCTCCTGAGGAACTGTAAGTTGCCGACTTTTGAGACTTTGAAAGCCCGACACGGAGGTTCCCATATGGATTTCTGGAGGTACAGGCAATTCCACCACTTTTTCGAAGTCCATGACTGCTCCATAAGGGACATTTCTTCCCTTACACCTTTTAAATGCCTTTTTATAGCAGAGGAGTAGATACCACATATGGTCTCTGAATTGTATGAACTGCAGGGTTCTGCCACTTCTGAAGCTAAACCAGCGTATATACGGGTCTGGGAAAGGGACCTCAGGCTTGAGTTTACTGCTGCTCAGCTGACCCACCTGTACCAGCTGACTCATTCAATCTCTGTTGATTCCAATACACAGGAAACAAACTATACGATTTTGTCATGCTGGTACCGGGTGCCTGCTGATCTAGCATGAATCTATCTATCTACTTCTGAACAATGCTAGAGAGGCTGTGGCCACCGAGGTAAGCTATTACATATGTGGTGGGATTGTCCTGTGATTAAGCCCTTTTGGGCTGACATTTGGTCTCAGATAAAAGACATCCTAGGTCTGGACACCCCTCTTCCCCCTGTTAATTTTCTCTTGCATGTCCCTCCTATACCAATTAGCCAGTATAAGAAGAGTGCATTGCCCCATCTACTAAACTCAGCCAAGCGTTTGCTCCCAATATATTGGAAGCGAGAGCAGTGGATTAGCAAGGTTAATGATATGGGGGAAGCAGTGTATTGGATAGCGACTTATAAAGGTAACCGTGAACGCTTCTCCAGCATTTGGTCGCCTTGGAAGGATTACATTTGTGACCCCAGACAGGTGTCTTCCAGTTTAGATCTGGCATTGTTGGAATTGGCAGAACCATCTCTTAGGCAACGTACCCAGCCTCATCAGAAGTAAGACGAGGGTCATTTAATAGTGGTAGACACGACTCGTTGTATGCAATTTTCTTCCCTATAGGATGTTGGGCTTGGTGTGGGCAAGAGCACTGGTTGCGAGAACTATGATACGTTCCTACTCCTTCTTTTTCTTTCCTTTCTCTTTCTCCTTTTTCCTTTGAATACGTTTCTCGTTTTTTGGCAACCTGAGGGGGAGGCCTCCTCTCCTGAGGGTGGCACTGCTTCTTCCCTTCAGGGTTTATATTAGGCCTCAGGGTGGCACTGGTGCTGTTGGTGTACTGGGGGAGATTGGATGGAGGCACATTTGCCCCCCTTCCCTAGCATCTGGGCCGGCCAGGCCACTCTATAGTTCATTTAAAACTCTCATTAGCATATGTTGGCCTAGTGCTGCTGGATTCACATATTTACACAGTAGTTGGTGACAGACTCAAGGGGGCAACCCCAATTCCTTGAAGAGAGGAAGAGAGAGCTCCATTATTACTCTGTCATACAACTGTTCTTCTTCCTTTTATTCTCTTGTTTACTACTTGTACCTCACATTTTATACGTGTCCTTGAAACTTATGTGTTTGCATTATTGAAAACGTTGATGTGACATGATACTTTGTCTTAAATAAAGATTATATAAATGAAAAAAAGTAAAAAACAAAGCTATTGTGTGGCCCGCAATGGGGGTTCTCAGTATTTACTATTGGACTGCCACTGCATTAGCAGCTGTGTTCTCACACAGTACTGACTTTACTTAATAATAGCTTGGAATTTCAGTATTTTCCTTTTCCCCTTGGCAATTTCCCATGCCCAAATGCTCCCTTCCCCTTCTCATTCTCCAGCCAACATTAGTCAGCCCAGGACCATGAGTTTTCTGCATTGTGAGAGACAGGCACCGCTACTACAATATAGGCAAAGGAACATTTGCCACTTTCAGTTTATTCAAACTTAAAATAAAAAATCCATGCTTTGGGTGAAATAATATAAAAATAGCAGTTCAACACTGTACCCTGATATTAGGCTTCAACATAAAATAAATCAAAACAGTGCACGCTTTGATAAAAAAAAATCCTCTAAAGGTGAGATATCAGCCGTGTAAAGAATGCTGGTATCCCAAATACCCATTCTTCCAGACACTCCTGAACCAGTTAGGGACTTTGTGACTATAGCCCTTTTTACCTGGAGCGCTGTGGCGATCGTTCCCAAAATCCTAACGAGCAAAGAAGAAGAATAAAGCATCACAGCAATCGCATACCCAAACATCAGGGTACAACAGGAACTTTTATTGAACAACTCACACAATATATATATGTACCACACCAGGTCAGGTGAGCCTGATTACATTATCATATGCAGATTAAATTGTACACAGAAATATAGTTAACCTGAGCTAATTACCTAGCTATCTGGACAGAAACAATAGGTGAATGGGAATCCAGACCTAGACAATGTTATATTTAACATGCTAATTAACTCAGCACTGCAACAAGGCTAAAACAAAGAACATTACACATTATCCTAAGTATAAACACAGAACACCTTATTAAACAGACAATAGCAGAAGACCTCAGTAGCAGATTGTCCATCTCCCACATTGAAGCACCTGGAATCCACATCTAAGCAACGCCCTGAGTATGCACAAATCACAGATTTCATGGCAACGGTCAACAATAGTCCATCATTCTGACACAGTGTAATTAATGTATCATAGATCTCTTAAGGGATATTGTGGGTAAATATTATTGTCTTTCACTCCCAGTGACGGTGACTACTGTCACAATGTCACTGATAGCAATAAGAGTCCAGCTCAACCAGACAAAGTCCGCCGAGCCATGCACACACGCTACCACGTGTGGCCGTCGGCCATTATTTGTTCCTGGAGGAAGCCCTTCTTTCCACATTTTTAGGTATACACTTCTCTATCTGCTTATGATGTAAGTGCAATTTTAATCATTAATTGAACTATGCTGTTTTACACTGTGTGGCGCATTTTCTTTATTATATGGTTCCGAATATACACCCTGATAGTGTTGAGCGAACACGGACTGTATTATTCGTGTTCGTACCGAATAATTGGATTTTTTTTACCCGAACACGGACACGGACACTTTACTGTATGTTCGGGTAAAAATCCGTGTTCGGTCGTTTTATTTCCGGGTTTTGCATGCTTTGGCGCTCTTTTCATGGCGGGCTTTCAACAGCCAATCAACAATCGTTTAACTGGTGTGCCTTAAGCCATCCCAGCCATGCCTGCAAATGTCTTAGTAGCTGTGATTGGCCGTCTGAAGCATGTGACCAAGTCTTTATAAGTTCGAGGCAGCCGCCGCAGCAGCGTCATTCTGCTGCTTAGCTAAGGGACAGAGCACACATCAATGTGCTGGCTGCTGATTAGGGAAAGATAGGCAGGAAAAAACCATTTGTGTCCGGATAGAATTGAGGGACAGGTCGGAGTGTTTAGGCAGGGCGAGTTGTAGGCATTTTAGGGATAGAGTCTGCTGAATTATAGGGTCAGTGTCTTCTACAAACTACAATCGATATTGCTGTGTGGGGGGTGGGGTGAATCTGCACTCAATCCTGATCTACGATCTCTTCTCAATCCTGTTAGGGACAGAGTCTGCTGAATTTTAGGGAAACTGTGTTCTACAAACTACAATCGATATTGCTGTGTGGTGTGGGATTGGAGATAGGCAGGTGTCAGTGATCCACATCCATTTTTCTGTGTGTGAGCTGCAGTGAACACAATCTTTTTGGGCTGCAGTGAACACAATCTTTTTGGGCTGCAGTGAACACAATCTTTTTGGGCTGCAGTGAACACAATCTTTTTGGGCTGCAGTGAACACAATCTTTTTGGGGTGCAGTGAACAAAATCTTTTTGGGGTGCAGTGAACACAATCCTTTTTGGTGTGCAGTGAACACAATCTTTGTGGGGTGCAGTGAACAAAATCCTTTGTGGGGTGCAGTGAACACAATCTTTTTGGGGTGCAGTGAACAAAATCCTTTTTGGGGTGCAGTGAACAACATCCTTTTTGGGGTGCAGTGAACACAATCTTTTTGGGGTGCAGTGAACAAAATCCTTTGTGGGGTGCAGTGAACACAATCTTTTTGGGGTGCAGTGAACACAATCTTTTTGGGGTGGAGTGAACAACATCCTTTTTGGGGTGCAGTGAACAAAATCCTTTTTGGGGTGCAGTGAACAAAATCATTTTTGGGGTGCAGTGAACACAATCTTTTTGGGGTGCAGTGAACACAATCTTTGTGGGGTGCAGTGAACACAATCTTTTTGGGGTGGAGTGAACAACATCCTTTTTGGGGTGCAGTGAACAACATCCTTTTTGGGGTGCAGTGAACACAATCTTTTTGGGGTGCAGTGAACACAATCTTTGTGGGGTACAGTGAACAGAATCTTTGTGGGGTGCAGTGAACACAATCTTTGGGGGGTACAGTGAACACAATCTTTTTGGGGTGCAGTGAACACAATCTTTGTGGGGTGCAGTGAACACAATCTTTTTGGGGTGGAGTGAACAAAATCATTTTTGGGGTGCAGTGAACAACATCCTTTTTGGGGTGCAGTGATCAAAATCCTTTTTGGGGTGCAGTGAACACAATCTTTTTGGGGTGCAGTGAACAAAATCCTTTGTGGGGTGCAGTGAACAGAATCTTTGTGGGGTGCAGTGAACACAATCTTTGGGGGGGTACAGTGAACACAATCTTTTGGGGTGCAGTGAACACAATCTTTGTGGGGTACAGTGAACAGAATCTTTGTGGGGTGCAGTGAACACAATCTTTTTGGGGTGCAGTGAACAACATCCTTTTAGGGTGCAGTGAACACAATCTTTGTGGGGTGCAGTGAACAACATCCTTTTAGGGTGCAGTGAACACAATCTTTGTGGGGTACAGTGAACAGAATCTTTGTGGGGTGCAGTGAACACAATCTTTGGGGGGTACAGTGAACACAATCTTTGTGAGGTGCAGTGAACACAATCTTTGTGGGGTGCAGTGAACACAATCATTGTGGGGTGCAGTGAACTCAATCTTTGTGGGGTACAGTGAACACAATCTCATACTTCTGAAGATTTGAGGGTGCTGCCTGTTCCATACTCCCCCTACTCCTCATCTAGCCTTTTAGGGGTACAAACAATAGTAATTGGGGCCTAGTGTGGTTGTGTACGTGTGATATACATACACTTTTTTTGGATCATATTTTCTATTCCGCTATTTAATCAAAAACCTTTGGGGATCAGTTAAATTGGGGGATAGTCTGTGTTGGTACGTGTGAGAGAGATCCACCTTTCCAAGTTGTTGGGGTTCATCTCATACTTCTGAAGGTTTGAGGGTGCTGCCTGTTCCATACCCCCCCTACTCCTCATCTAGCCTTTTAGGGGTACAAACAATAGTAATTGGGGCCTAGTGTGGTTGTGTACGTGTGATATACATACACTTTTTTTGGATCATATTTTCTATTCCGCTATTTAATCAAAAACCTTTGGGGATCAGTTAAATTGGGGGATAGTCTGTGTTGGTACGTGTGAGAGAGATCCACCTTTCCAAGTTGTTGGGGTTCATCTCATACTTCTGAAGGTTTGAGGGTGCTGCCTGTTCCATACTCCCCCTACTCCTAGCCTTTTAGGGGTACAAACAATAGTAATTGGGGCCTAGTGTGGTTGTGTACGTGTGATATACATACACTTTTTTTGGATCATATTTTCTATTCCGCTATTTAATCAAAAACCTTTGGGGATCAGTTAAATTGGGGGATAGTCTGTGTTGGTACGTGTGAGAGAGATCCACCTTTCCAAGTTGTTGGGGTTCATCTCATACTTCTGAAGGTTTGAGGGTGCTGCCTGTTCCATACCCCCCCTACTCCTCATCTAGCCTTTTAGGGGTACAAACAATAGTAATTGGGGCCTAGTGTGGTTGTGTACGTGTGATATACATACACTTTTTTTGGATCATATTTTCTATTCCGCTATTTAATCAAAAACCTTTGGGGATCAGTTAAATTGGGGGATAGTCTGTGTTGGTACGTGTGAGAGAGATCCACCTTTCCAAGTTGTTGGGGTTCATCTCATACTTCTGAAGGTTTGAGGGTGCTGCCTGTTCCATACTCCCCCTACTCCTCATCTAGCCTTTTAGGGGTACAAACAATAGTAATTGGGGCCCAGTGTGGTTGTGTACGTGTGATATACATACACTTTTTTTGGATCATATTTTCTATTCCGCTATTTAATCAAAAACCTTTGGGGATCAGTTAAATTGGGGGATAGTCTGTGTTGGTACGTGTGAGAGAGATCCACCTTTCCAAGTTGTTGGGGTTCATCTCATACTTCTGAAGGTTTGAGGGTGCTGCCTGTTCCATACCCCCCCTACTCCTCATCTAGCCTTTTAGGGGTACAAACAATAGTAATTGGGGCCTAGTGTGGTTGTGTACGTGTGATATACATACACTTTTTTTGGATCATATTTTCTATTCCGCTATTTAATCAAAAACCTTTGGGGATCAGTTAAATTGGGGGATAGTCTGTGTTGGTACGTGTGAGAGAGATCCACCTTTCCAAGTTGTTGGGGTTCATCTCATACTTCTGAAGGTTTGAGGGTGCTGCCTGTTCCATACTCCCCCTACTCCTAGCCTTTTAGGGGTACAAACAATAGTAATTGGGGCCTAGTGTGGTTGTGTACGTGTGATATACATACACTTTTTTTGGATCATATTTTCTATTCCGCTATTTAATCAAAAACCTTTGGGGATCAGTTAAATTGGGGGATAGTCTGTGTTGGTACGTGTGAGAGAGATCCACCTTTCCAAGTTGTTGGGGTTCATCTCATACTTCTGAAGGTTTGAGGGTGCTGCCTGTTCCATACCCCCCCTACTCCTCATCTAGCCTTTTAGGGGTACAAACAATAGTAATTGGGGCCTAGTGTGGTTGTGTACGTGTGATATACATACACTTTTTTTGGATCATATTTTCTATTCCGCTATTTAATCAAAAACCTTTGGGGATCAGTTAAATTGGGGGATAGTCTGTGTTGGTACGTGTGAGAGAGATCCACCTTTCCAAGTTGTTGGGGTTCATCTCATACTTCTGAAGGTTTGAGGGTGCTGCCTGTTCCATACTCCCCCTACTCCTCATCTAGCCTTTTAGGGGTACAAACAATAGTAATTGGGGCCCAGTGTGGTTGTGTACGTGTGATATACATACACTTTTTTTGGATCATATTTTCTATTCCGCTATTTAATCAAAAACCTTTGGGGATCAGTTAAATTGGGGGATAGTCTGTGTTGGTACGTGTGAGAGAGATCCACCTTTCCAAGTTGTTGGGGTTCATCTCATACTTCTGAAGGTTTGAGGGTGCTGCCTGTTCCATACCCCCCTACTCCTCATCTAGCCTTTTAGGGGTACAAACAATAGTAATTGGGGCCTAGTGTGGTTGTGTACGTGTGATATACATACACTTTTTTTGGATCATATTTTCTATTCCGCTATTTAATCAAAAACCTTTGGGGATCAGTTAAATTGGGGGATAGTCTGTGTTGGTACGTGTGAGAGAGATCCACCTTTCCAAGTTGTTGGGGTTCATCTCATACTTCTGAAGGTTTGAGGGTGCTGCCTGTTCCATACCCCCCCTACTCCTCATCTAGCCTTTTAGGGGTACAAACAATAGTAATTGGGGCCTAGTGTGGTTGTGTACGTGTGATATACATACACTTTTTTTGGATCATATTTTCTATTCCGCTATTTAATCAAAAACCTTTGGGGATCAGTTAAATTGGGGGATAGTCTGTGTTGGTACGTGTGAGAGAGATCCACCTTTCCAAGTTTTTGGGGTTCATCTCATACTTCTGAAGATTTGAGGGTGCTGCATGTTCCATACTCCTCTTCCTCATCCTCCCTTTAGGGTAGGAAAAAATTTAATCGGGCCTAGTCTGTGTTTGTACGTGTGAGATACACAGTTTTTTATCCTATTCCGCTATTCAATACACACCCTTTTGGTGTAAAAAACATTAAATTGCGGCATAGTTTGCATATTTGACATTTGCATATATTGTGCCTTGTTGCGCTGTTTTGGGTACTCCACCAACATGGCCAGTGGCAATGACGCCATTCTCAGCTTAACTATCCCACTTCTATGCCTCCTTGAAAAAACAATTTGGGCGATGATGGAAGAGGATGTGGCACAGGATGAGGAGGAGGAGGAGGAGGATGAAGAGGTAACATTTCAAAGGCTTTCAGGGCAGTCATTCGCAAGGGGCTCCGAGGGTGGGTTCCTGCACACACAAACGCCAGGGACACAATTGTCCAGCAGGGGCACAGTTCTGGAGGATGAGGAGGATGAGGAGGAGGAGGAGCTGGAGGAGGAGATGGAACCATGTTCACAGCAGGGTGGCACCCAGGCCAGCTCATGGCCATCACTGGTGCGTGGCTGGGGGGATACAGAGGACACGGACGATACACCTCCCACAGAGGACAGCCTTTCGTCGCCTCTGGGCAGCCTGGCACACATGAGCGATTACATGCTGCAGTGTCTCCACAACGACCGCCGAGTTGCCCACATTCTAACTTGTGCTGATTACTGGGTGGCCACGCTGCTGGATCCCCGTTACAAGGACAACGTACCGTCCTTAATTCACTCACTGGAGCGCGATCGCAAGATGCGCGAGTACAAGCGCACGCTGGTAGACGCCATGCTGCTGGCATTCCCATCTGACAGCGGGGCCACAGTGGAAGCACAAGGCAGAGGAGGAGGAGGAGGAGGTCGCCAACGCAACCAGGGCACCGCCAGCACCTCAGAAGGCAGGGTTAGCATGGCCGAAATGTGGAAAAGCTTTGTCAGCACGCCACAACAAACAGCAGCACCAGCAGCTCAGATGGAACGTCTTAGCAGGAGGCAGCATTTTACCAACATGGTGGAGCAGTATGTGTGCACACGCCTACATGTAGTGAATGACGGGTCTGCCCCCTTCAACTTCTGGGTCTCCAAATTGGGCACATGGCCTGAGCTTGCCCTTTACGCCTTGGAGGTGCTGGCGTGCCCTGCAGCCAGTGTATTATCTGAACGGGTATTTAGCACGGCTGGGGGCGTTATAACAGACAAGCGCAGCCGCCTGTCCAGAGACAATGTGGACAAGCTCACGTTCATTAAAATGAACCAGGCATGGATCCCACGGGACTTTTCCGTACCTTATGCAGAATAGCAATGGATACCGACCTTACCCACCCATTGTTCCATTTTTGCTCTTTCTCACTCTTTTGGGGTGTACCCTCATTTAAAAGTTTTGAAAAGAAGCAGTGTTGGCTACCTCGTCCTCCTCCTCAGGGCCAGATTAATGTAGGGGCTATTGGAGCTGCAGCTCCAGGCCCCTACCTTTTATATAGGCCCCGGGTTGGCCATATTCACTGTTACCGCTCTTCTGTCACTTGTAAACACAGAAGTCTGGCTTCTATGCTCGCTTCCCCAGGCAGCACCCTCAGAACCTCCCCACACAGCGTGAAGGCCGGACAAGGAGGGACAGTTGGCGATGCATGGATGTGTTTATGGGCTTCAGAGACAGCATCCCATGTTGAATTAGGCATGCATGGCTGCACCCTTCCTCCTCTGGGTGCATGGCAAGGCACGGCCCTTAAGGCCCTTCAAAATCCTCAGCACCAAGCCCATGATGCTGTTAATCCGGCCCTGGTCCTCCTCCACCGCCGCTTCCACCTACACCGCCCATAGGTGTGCGCAGCCTATTGCATTAAGGTGTGCACCCCAAAGTTGAAATACACATGCATGTGTTTGCCAGCAGGGAGAGTAATGTATCGGGGCCATGTACCTGTAGGCAAGGAGAAATAGAGCAGAGCAGGTCCCAGGGAGATCTTTCCCATCTCCTCACTGGCAATGCTATGTGCCCTAGGTGATTAGGGTGTGCCCAGGCACACCCAGCACACCCTGTGCGCACGCCTATGTCACCGCCACATCCACCACCACCTCAACCTCCCTCCTACTCCATATGGGCCTCGTCCTTCAGAGATGAAGAAGAACATTGTTTTATTTTTCTGTTTTTTTTTGTTGTTTTAAGTTATTTCCCTATCCACATTTGTTTGCAGAGCACTTGCCATGCTCTTAATTACGTTTTGCTGCCATTTGCAGCACTCTAGCCCTTTCCTTTGGTGTTTTAGAGCCATTTTAGTGCCTTAAAGTTCGGGTCCCCATTGACTTCAATGGGGTTCGGTGTCCGGGAAAAGTTCGGTAAAAGTCCGGGACACGGACCCGGACTTTTTTTTAAAGTTCGGCCGAACCCGTCGAACACGGACATCTAGGTGTCCGCTCAACCCTACACCCTGACTCTATCTGGTTGAGCTGGATTGTTAAAGTGCTACTGCAAACTAAAGAGGTTTCTGTGTCCTATCCATTTGATGTACTCTTTGGGCTTTCCCCTGTAAGTACTGCCAGATATACACCTCTCGGGTCCCCCTGAGTTATCAGCCTTTAACCACTTTACCACTAGAGCATTTTGCTGTCTTACGTCTGGGCCACTTTTTGTGATTCGGCGCTGTGCGAATTTAACTGACAATTGCGCGGTCATGCGACACCGTACCCAAACAAAATTTACGTCCTTTTTTTCCCACAAACAGAGCTTTCTTTTGGTGGTATTTGATCACCTGTGCGATTTTTACTTTTTGCGCTATAAACAAAAAAAGAGCGTTTATTTTGAAAAAATAACAATATTTTTAACATTTTTTTATATGAAATTCCCCCCAAAAAAGATGTAAAAAACAATTTTTTTAAAAATTTTTGGACAATTTGATTTCTGCTACCCATGTTTGGTAAAAAAAATCGCAATAAGCGTATTTTGATTGGTTTGCGCAAAAGTTATTGCGTTTACTAACTAAGGGAAAGATTTATGTCATTTTTTTATTTTTTAACGCGGAATGGCGGCGATCTGCGATTTTTTTTGCGGGACTGCGACATTGCGGCGGACAGATCGGACCCTTGACTGACATTTTTGACACTTTTGGGGGTACCAGTGACATTACTACAGTAATCAGTGCTATAAATATGCACTGTTACTGTAAAAATGACACTGGCAGGGAAGGGGTTAATTTTATTGGAGAGGGAGGGGTTAATGTATGCCTGGTGCTTACTAACATGTGTGGGGGGAGGTGACTGAGTGAGCCAGGGACAGATCAGATGTTCAGCTATGCTGAACACTCTGATCTGTCACTCCGTGTCACTTAGGAGATCCGCCCGCTCTGTTTACACAGGCGGGCGGATCTCCAAACTGGATTCCCCGATGATCGGGGCAGAGCAGCGGCGATCACCGCCGCTCCTCCCCTGGCCCGACTCCCGCTGTGAATGAAAACAGCGGGAGCGCGCCTCCGGCGGCACGCGAGCGCCGCCTACAGGGGAGGAGTCTAGCGACGTAGGTCTACGTCGCTAGACGATAACGAGCCACTGTGCTGCAGTAGCAGCACAGTGGCTAGTGCTAAAGTGGTTAATAATGACAGTTTCTAGTTCCTTCTTGGCTTGCTTCAATAATCAGTCCAGGGCTATTTGGTTGTTTTGTGTTTATTTAAATTAGGGATAGGAGAAGGGAATAGTGGGATATTCCAAATTAACTATGCACAAATGGTTGAGGACTCCTATCTTCAGGTACAGCCAGGCTGTTGATTCACCCTACCACTATAGGTGAATTTTGGGAATTAAGTCTCTTTCCTAAGATTACTTGGTGAGCTTGTAATTATCTTCAGGACACTCTATTTAGCATCCTCTTTCTATCCGCTGCTGACACCTGTTCACTGACTATCCTACGTGTGGGGTGGCCCCCCTCAGGTCAGACCCCTCGACAGGAATCCCCGTACTCACGATACTGTGGTCCCAGGGTCTCCAGTGTCTCCCAATCAGTCAGCTCTCCAGGACCTCTGGGTTCAGCTTCTCCTATTCGTTCCTCCGGTCCTCAGGATGACCTCCTGCGTCCGCATGCCACTGCTACAGAGAAGGAGGCAGTCACCCCCTCCCTCCGGGACTCTGCTCTCCAGTCAAAGACCTCGCAGCACATGTGTTCTTGGGTTTTATACAGTATCCCAGAATGCACTAAGGCGACCTGCCCTCTGTCAATCACCAGGACTGTATCAAAGCCTATGCATCCATTCATCAGGTTTCCTCCCACTGTCCAACATGCCTCCCTATTGGACCAGTGTCAAACTCTCTCTAGACACAATGAATCGCATATTAAGCACAATGAGCAAACCTTATTAACCGATCCTGCTTTCTGGTAGGCAGAGAACTATATAAATTTACCTGCAGCCCCTCTGGTAAGCAGACAAGGCTCAAAACTATACTTTCTCACTAGCACCTACCTAGGAGGGTGCTACATAAAAAGGCACTTAGTGACCACTTGTCTCAGGGGGGCACAAGCATTCTGGTAAGCCTTGCATTAGCGTGGATGGTGTCACCTTGACTATCTTAAGAAGCTTCAGTTCTCATCACGGCATATGGAACTTAAAACTTAACTGATCACATCAGTTTTTTTCTTTGGGACTTTTTAGTCACTTTTTCTTTTAAATTTGACACTTATTATGTATTATTACAACTGTGGTATTCATCACATTCTTGATGTCAGTGACAGCTAATTTCTCACCTTTAGACTTGGTTCACACTGGAGCAACTTGTCAGCCAACTTAGTCGTCTGACAAGTCACGCTCCATTTAGTGCAATAAAACCGTTCTAATTGGAGTGACACAAGTCGCTCCGACTTAGAAAAAGGTTCCTGCACTACTTGGGGCGACTTCAGAGCAGATTGCATTGACTTCTAAAAGTAATTTGCAAGCCGCGCTGAAGTCGCGCTGTACAGGGTGGCTTCAGAGTCGGGTGGTTTTGAAGCTGCCTCAATGTGAACCGAGCCTAAGAGAATATGTTTGTTTATATAAGCACTTTCAGTTTATGGCTATTTATGGATTTCAAAAGAACTCCACGGGCTAGGGGCTAGGTTTGTCCAATTCTCAGCCAGGTAATTGGTTCTTAACAGGCCTAGATTTTTGCAATAGGCTTTGAATACAGAGAGAGACAGTTCATAAACTTGACTTCATTACTTGCGGTTCACCCGGCGGTCGGTTCGCGGCGAATTTTGCTTGTTCGCAAATTCGCGAAAAGGCGGACTTTTGCCGATGTTGGTGGCGGCCATATTAGTTTACATTGGGGAGAACTTTGACCCATGACACAGCCGTCAGGTGGAACGGGACAGCCAATTAAAACATTTCAGCACATGGACATGCCCCCTACCCTATAAATAGACCTGAGGTGTCGGCCATTTCACATTCTGCTTTTTGCCAGCGTAGGGAGAGGTCTGCTGTATGCATCAGGGAGAGACACAAATAGCTCTGTTAAGATCCACAAAAGTCCTTTTCAGGACTGGTATTTCAGTATATGTCTACTAGTATCTTTTCAGGTTAGGGACAGGTATCCAGTCTGTGCTTTAGGGGCAGTTAAGAGATCGGCAGCAGTCACACAAATCGCTCTGTTAATGTCCACAAAATTAATTTAAAGGGCTGGTATTTCGGTATAGGTCCAGTCTCTTTTCAGGTCAGGGACAGGTATCCAGTCTGTGCTTTAGGGGCAGTTCGAGATCGGCAGCAGTCACACAAATCGCTATGTCCACAAAAGTCATTTAAAGGGCTGCAATCTTTTTGGTAGTGCTGTGCAGTGCACTATATAGGGGGGGGGGGGGGGTAATCCACAGTATAATATACTTTGTAGAAAGCATATTATAGTGGATTAGTAGTATTATTGTGCACTGTGCAGCATTGTGACAGGTGTGGTGACTGAGCGTTGCTGCAGCAATACTAAAAATAGTGCCAAACCTGGCCAATTTTTTGAACAACTGATGTGATAGACCAGTGGCCCCCCAATACCACATATTGAAGTGGGGTGTTATCTGAGTATACTTTTACAAGTGTATTTGTATCCTGCAACAATATTGCCTCTTTTGCTGAGTTAAGTCTGATACACACAGTGCCAAACTCACTGGCCAATTTTTTGAGCAACTGGTGTGATAGACCAGTGGCCCTCCAATACCACATATTGAAGTGGGGTGTTATCTGAGTATACTTTTACAAGTGTGTTTGTGTCCTGCAACAATATTACCTCTTTTGCTGAGTTAAGTCTGATACCCACAGTGCCAAACTCCCTGGCCAATTTTTTGAACAACTGGTGTGTTAGACCAGTGGCCCCCCAATACCACATATTGAAGTGGGGTGTTATCTGAGTATACTTTCATAAGTGTATTTGTGTCCTGCAACAATATTGCCTCTTTTGCTGTGTTAAGTCTGATACACACAGTGCCAAACTCTCTGGCCAATTTTTTGAACAACTGATGTGATAGACCAGGGGCCCCCCAATACCACATATTGAAGTGGGGTGTTATCTGAGTATACTTTTACAAGTGTATTTGTGTCCTGCAACAATATTGCCTCTTTTGCTGTGTTAAGTCTGATACACACAGTGCCAAACTCTCTGGCCAATTTTTTGAACAACTGGTGTGATAGACCAGTGGCCCCCCAATACCACATATTGAAGTGGGGTGTTATTTAACAGTGTACTTTTATAAGAGTATATTTTAGTCCTGCAAAAATTTGGCCTCTGTTGCTGTGTTAACTCTGCTACACACAGTGACAACAGTTACTAGCCAAGTATTTGTAGAACTGGTGTGATAAACCAGTGGCCCTCCAATACCACAGATTGAAGAGGGGTGTTATATATCTTTTTCCAGATATACTGCGATTCTCTAGAGATTTTTGTCACAGGGTAATTTAAGAACATGACAAGCAGAGGAAGAGGCAGACATTTACGCAGAGGTGGTAGGGGTAGGGCAGGAGCAGTAGGCCGGAGCCAAAGTGTGAAGTTTCAGAAGGCGCATTTGATTACGTCAAAGGACGCACCAGACTTGGTTGGCTCACTCAGCCTTCCTTTTCTGCACCCTCCTCATCCTCTCTATCTGCACCCTCTTCACTCTCTGCTGTGTGCACTACCAAAGACACCACCACAAACACCACCACCACCACATACCCTCCGCTTGAGTCTCTGGAATTATTTTCTGATCCATCACAAGACAATTGCGATGCACAGCCATTGTTGGAATCAGATCAGGAAGAGGAGGTAGCAACAGCCGCCACTCAGCAGTCTGACGACAGTACCCAGATCAGCCCAAGGAGGTTGGTCCCCGCTGTTGCTGCCTACTCCGAGATCTCGAATGTTAGTGGTGGGGAAGGTGACATGGATGATGACAACGTGTCTATAGACGTCACGTGGGTGCCCATAAGAGAGGAAGAGGAGGGGAGTTCAGAGGGAGAGACGGACCGGCAGATAGGGAGGAGAGGCAGGCAGAACTTGCATTGCACAAGAGGTACAAAGCAGACTGCAAATGTATCAGGAGCGAGGAATCAACCATGTACAGTCAAATCTGGCGTTCCCAGGACGCCAGCACATGGCTCCGCAGTGTGGGCTTTTTTTAATGTGTCCGTTGTTGACAACAGTGTTGCCATCTGCAGCCTTTGCAGTCAACGCATAAGTCGCCGTAAGCCCAACACTCACCTAGGGACGACCGCCTTAAGAAGGCACCTGAACTCCCATCACTGAGCCCAGTGGGAGCAACACCATCAGAAGCCACAAAGCCACACTCCAGGCTCTCACCGTCCAGCCTCTTCTCCTTCTCCTTCTCCTTCAACAACATTCTTAGCTGTCAGGTAAACCTATGTGGGCTAATTTTTGGGGCCTTTCATGGCCAACACTTACTTCTGTTACCTGTGAATGCCTAATGTACCTCCAGCCATCAAATACTACGTTCTTAGCTGTCAGGTAAACCCATGTGGGCTAATTTTTGGGGCCTATACTGGCCGACACTTACTCCTGTATCCTGTGAATGCCTAATGTACCTTCAGCCACAGAATACAACGTTCTTAGCTGTCAGGTAAACGCATGTGGGCTCATTTTTGGGGCCTTTCATGGCCAACACTTATTTCTGTTACCTGTGAATGCAAAATTTACCTCCAGCCATCAAATACTACGTTCTTAGCTGTCAGGTAAACCCATGTGGGCTAATTTTTGGGGCCTATACTGGCCGACACTTACTTCTGTATCCTGTGAATGCCTAATGTACCTTCAGCCACAGAATGCTACGTTCTTAGCTGTCAGGTAAACCATGTGGGCTAATTTTTGTGGCCAATACTGGCCAACACTTACTTCTGTATCCTGTGAATGCCTAATGTACCTTCAGCCACAGAATACAACGTTCTTAGCTGTCAGGTAAACGCATTTGGGCTAATTTTTGGGGCCTGGAATGACACTTACTTCTTTATCCTGTGAATGCGTAATTTTTCAGACTGGAATTGAAAATCAATGGGTCTGTAAAGGTTCCGCCAAATTGTGGAATGGATGCAGACCCATTTTACAGATGTGTGAATGGACCCTATATGTATTAGACATGTATTTACAGGCTGCTGTCAGTTCTGGCTGATTTATGAAAAAAAATATATATATTTTTTGCTGTAAAAAAAAAAAAAATAATAATTTAGGGCAACTTTTGCAATTGCAATACTTCTGTTATGACATTGTGCTGGGACTAATTGTGCACAGATAGTATGTCTTTTGTGGCTGCAAATATGACCTAAAGGTTTTTAAAGTTCGCCTCCCATTAAAGTCAATGGGGCCTGCCGCGAACTTTTTGAGAAAATTTGCGCCCATCTCTACTCATTACCTAAATATACTCTCAAGGCATGGAATACACTGTGGAAAACACAGAAATGGATAACAAACTCACCTTTGATGTACTTGACTGCTAATCCGCTGTTCATACCAGGGTTAGATGTACATTTTATGACTGGAATGCAAAAGGCACGCTGAAGTTACACCATGTGATAAACAGTGTGACTTTGTTTAGCTTACAAGAGTAAAATGTAAGAGTTTTAAAGAGTAAAGTGTAGAATAAAATGATGAATGTCTCTATTAGATTGAGCAGCATAGTAGCCAAGTGGTTAGCACTTTCACTTAGCAGCACTAGGGCCACCACTTTGAATCCCAACCACGGCACTACCTGCACAGAGTTTTCATGTTCTCCCTTTCCCTGTGTGGGTTTATTCTGGGTACTCTTGTTTGCTCCCACACTTCACAGACATGCTGGTAGCCTAGGTTAGTTGACACCTGTCTAAATTGGCCCTAGTATGAATGTTAGGGGCCTTAGATTGTAATCTCCTTGAGGGCAGGGACTGATGTTAATGTACAAATATATATAGATGTAAATTGCTAGCACTATAGAAGTAATTGTAATAAATAAATTTGATTACTGCAGGTTGGGCACCAAGAATATAAAGACTTTGTATATAATCAGCAATCAGTTTTTCTAACATTTGCTTTAAAAATATTATCACACTTTGATGATATGAAAAGTTTACATGTTTGATCCTTTCGCTGCTGGTTTACCTATTATAGAAGAAACAGTGCCAGCATATAAAATTTTAGATGCTAGAGCCAAGGGTTAGTACATTTATTCCAGTTTCCGGCTTTATTGTAGAAGTGATTTGGGTTGTAAGGCCACCCTCATTATTTCTACATGTACAGTAAGGTGCCACCCCCCTTCCACCCGAACCCCACTGCCATGTTTCCTGGGCTCACCTATACCTTCTGGGTGCCCATAACCTCCATGGTGGGTTTCAGGAGAGAAAGTCGTGCAAGATCAGTGGATATCCATTTGCTGATCTCCTCTGAAGGTAGTATGAAGCCAGAAATGTTCAGCCCTGAGCACTTCTGGCTTCAGAGCTGTCAAACCCCAGCCACTCTAGCCAGGTAAGAAACTGATCACACACACTCTGAGCTTGATCAACTTCAGCAAGGGGCAGAATTAACATTAGGGGGTCTAAAAGACCTGTGACCTTCACTGCTATCACACAGGAGGTTTGTTAGCTGTCTTGTGATAGCAATAAAGAAAATAAATATTACAGTTGAATAAAATATACAGTACAACATATAAAAAACAAAAATATGTTTCAGAGCCCCAATGTACACACAAAAAAGAACACAAATGCACATGTGTATGAAAACCAAGATTGTGCATACATATTAGTTCCCGCTGCAGATGTTGGAGTGAAAACAATAATTCTAGGATCATCATTCACTGTTAACTTTAAATTGATGACCTGTAAATGCTTTTAAATCTTTGCCTAGATTGCTTAAACAGACTCTAGAGTCTTTGTTGTGATCTTTAGAATGAATAACTTCACATTAAAAACAGCTAAAGAGGTCAGATGGCTTTTCGGAGCTCTTTTACTGCTTGTTAGGAATATTTAAATAGTTTAATGTCAATTGTCAGGGCATAGGTGCACTTTACACCAAATTCACACCATTCGTTTTTATTTCGTTCAACCCAGCAAGGTTGAAGGAAAAAAAACCTGACAGCTCAGGAGGAGCCCTTGTCCTAACTATGCAATGTTAGCACAGTGATATTCCCCGCTGAATTGGATTGGATGCCAATTGGCAGACCTTTTTCTATCATGCCCCTTTTTTAAAAGTCAGGGGAGCGGCCGGTTGTACACACGGGCCGAATGTCGACTGGTTTCTATTGAGCTGGCTGATGTCACCCGATATTAAACCCTTTAGGCTAAAGGGGGGCTAGAAAGTAACAGTTGGTACTTTTCTTGTGTAGGACAAGCCACCAGCTCTGTATCATTTTTAAATGAGTGCTTAGGTATTTAAAGTGGAGTTCCACCCAAAAGTGGAACTTCCACTTTAAATACTGCTGTCCACCTGACATGCCACATTTGGCATGGGATTTTTTTTGGGAGGGGAGTGGGTACCCAGATTTGACAGGTACCCGCTCCCACTTCTGCTCGGTCCACCTAGGTGGCTTGAGCGGAAGTTCTCCTCTCCCCCTTGCTCTCTGCAATCTTCTGGGACACGTCACAGGTCCTAGAAGATTGCCCGGACATTCACAACGCGCATAGCGACTCGCGCATGCACAGTGCACACCTGGCTGTGAAGCTGCAAACTGTCACAGCCAGGTGTCCACACTAATGATGGAGGAGAGGGAGAGGAGCGAGGCTTTGGGTGGCCACATCGCTGGATCATGCAACATGTGAGTGTGTGTTTAATAAAAGTCAGCAGCTACACTTTTTGTAGCTGCTGACTTTTAATAAACACAAAAATGAGTGGAACCCCGCTTTAAGTGTATCTAAAGTCAAAACTTTTTTAAAATTATTGTTGGATAGATTAGTGAAGGGTTAAGCCTCGTACACATGGGCTGAATGTCGGAACCGGCCAATGTTTGGCCTGTGTGTATTTTAGTTGGTCCAACAGAAGGCGGCCATTTCGCTGGCTTCTGTCTGATTAGCATGCTGGAAAACCAGCTCCCAATCAGCCCTCTCAGCCAATGGCTGAGAGCACTGATCGAAGTGTTCTGGTGAGGGAGCTGTCCCTCTGTCAGAACACAAAAGCTCAGCGGGGGAGATCGCTGTACTAACATCAGATGGTTAGTACATCGGCTCTGACCGGATCCAGAGTAGTGCTGAGGACTTTCATCCTCTCTAATTGCCGTGATGACCACTGTCACCAGGACTGGATGTGAGAGAAAGTACCAATGCCCCCCAATATTCTGCCCATGTGTACGGTCCTTTAGGCTAAAGGGGGTCTAGAAAGTAACAGTTGGTACCTTTCTTATGTAGGACAAGTTACCAGCTCTGTATGATATATCAACCCAGTACTATACATTATATATGTTTAACTGTCATAACCTTCATTCATTAGAAAGTACCAATGCCCCCCAAGATTCTGCCCATGTGTACGGCCCTTTAGGCTAAAGGGGGGCTAGAAAGTAAGAGTTGGTACTTTTCTTATGTAGGACAAGCTACCAGCTCTGTATGATATATCAACCCTGTACTATACATTATATATGTTTAACTGTCATAACCTTCATTCATTAGAAAGTACCAATGCCCCCCAATATTCTGCCTATGTGTACGGCCCTTTAAGCTAAAGGGGGGCTAGAAAGTAACAGTTGGTACTTTTCTTATATAGGACAAGCTACCAGCTCTGTATGATATATCAACCCTGTACTATACATTATATATGTTTAACTGTCATAACCTTCATTAACCAACTTGACATTTAGCATCTCTGTAAAAAAGGCTTTGTCCATCATTAATATAAACTGTGAAACCACAAAATTCCAAGCCATCCTGGAAAATATGATATAATATATATTTATTTTGAGTTAGGTAGATCATCATAATTTGTTTCATAGCTATGATGCTAAATACAAACATTACTTTCTATCTTGAGCAGTGGTTAACATACATACTACTCATACTTTCTATTGTACTCTCACAGGAAGACCAAACCAGAACCAAGATGAAAGAATGAGAACCTGTAACTTTCCACTATAACGGAGGCTTAGAGGTTTGAGGTTTCCGTTACCTTATATGTACTTGTCCACTGCAAAAAACATTCCACTTTAGAGGGGCTTCAGATCAGGGGGAGGGTTGATGCCCACCAGGAGGAAGTGTAAATTTCCACCTGCCACCTCTCAGTTTATAGTCAGCCCCGTCACCTTTCTGTACATTTGAAAGCCAGACTCCCTCCAGAGTTCTTCTAGCCCTCTCTACACCAGGTTGAAAATGAATATTATCCATATTACACCTCTTATTTTGCTGGGAATATGTCTCTGTTCTAATATAGGGAAAGGTAAGTTCTACTAAAATAAGAAACTATACTTACAGAATTGTTTGTTTACAACAAAAAAAAAAAACGATGCATGTATGTTATATTTTACGAACAATGTAGCAGAATTTAAATAAGTACTAAGGTGTTTAAGTGTATCTAAATGCAAAACTTTTTTTGGATAAATTAGTGAAGGGTTAGTCAGTTTTGTTCCTGCCTGAGTTCCTGCTGAGCACTTTCACCTTCTCTAGTTGCCGCGATGACCACTGTCACCAGGACTGGATGTAAGAGAAAATACAAAAACTTGAGTTGTCATCAGAATAGGAATATAGAGGAAATCGTCCAATCGTGACTTGTTTTAGTTAAAACTGTCTCCTTTAGATAAAATTTCACTCATGTGTTCAAAAAGATGGTGCTTGCACTGGAACCACTTTTTATTGCTTGATAAGTAGTAAAGGAACATCCCTTCAACAGGGACACAGAATGGCAGTGATAAAAAAAATACATTTTTCCAGGTTTCTTTGGTGTCTGTGTTCTAGTGAAGAGCTTTAAACTGGCTAAAGTTTCCAGCTGAGTTGGCCACCATTCTAGTTGTGGTTTGCCTTGTCAGCAACAACCAACAAACTTCAATTGAAAAAATTGAACTGGGTGGAAAATATTGGCTGTACAGTGACTGCATCCAATCAGGTGCAATCACTCTTCGGGTACTCAGACAGTCACGGCTGGATGGGGGAGTCAAGTGATTCCTTTTCTTCAGTCTGTGAGTGTATGGCTAGCCTTACCTCACTTTTTTTAGCTAAAGATAATGGTTATCAAGAAAGAAAGTAAAGGGAAATCTCTCTGAATGAGATAGAGCATTAAAAAACTGACTGAACTTTAATCCTTACCCACTCTATCCAAACAAAAAACTTAACTGTCATCCCATTTCCGGTTCACATATGTGCGGCTTGCGAGATCGCATGTCATTCGGAGTGCACTGCTCCTTCATAACTTGCGATCTCCTGTGAGGATGCAAATTCAGCCACTTTGTATGGCTAAATTCGCACTGTATCCGCAGCAAACACGCACAGGACCCTTTTTTTCAGCCGCATCAGAATCGGATCGCACAGTGGTTCACACTTGTGCGATCCGATCCTGCGCGAACTGTCAGATCGCACTGCTATATGCGATCAAACTGGGGGTGTCGTTAACATTTAATTGACACCCCCTGCATATCGCATATGGCAGTGTGAACTGCCAGATGTGCGTTTGCGATGCGGGAACAGGCTGCGAATTCGCAGCCTTCCCGCATCGCACAAGTGTGAACCGGCATTACGGTAAGTTGTGTCTCCAAGTCACTGGAACTACAAAATAATCATGTTTTTCTGAAGTTTATTTATAAAGTAAGGTTAGCCAATGCCATATCTGAAATAAGCGTCAATAATTGCCTTTTGATGCTATGACTATTGCTCATATGAACCATCACAAGACTTTTTCAAGCAGACAGCTAGTAGTCTCTTGTCATACTTCTGATGTTCCACACGTGTTGTTGCGAGTATAATTCATGTCTACATTCAGGATGGCGATTGCAGAAAACACAAGGTGAGGTAGACATGAATCACACCGTAGCCCCGTGACAGTAGATGCTTCCTCAAGATTTATGAGTAATCTTGTCAATGTCTACAATGAAATCACTGAAGGTTTCTATATAATGGCTTTCCTAACATGTCATGGCATGTCAGGGCTTGTACACATACTGTATACAGGATTCCCTTTCTCAAATTTCTCTGTCTTGACTGGGGAGTCACGGGGATGTGATTCAATAATGAAGACATGTGTTGAGGAACTGATTCTAGGTCTGACTTATGACTCAACAAAACCATCAAACTGTATCCTGGATTTTCTTTTAAATTGCACTTCATGTTTTTGCAACTGTCATGCTGTTTCATAATAGCACTGCAACTAGGTTACTAATTAGTTTAATTAACACTTGGTCAAGTGGTCACTGCTAACATCCGATGTCCCATGGGGGTGAATGGAGCGTCCAATCAGGTCCACCTGAAAAATTGATCAGAAAGCCTATGTGAAAGGGGCCTAAGGATCATCAAAGAAACTTAAAGAAAACGGTTTGAAAACAGCCTTTGATGACATTATTTGTGTATCTTCAGGGAATAAAGCCTTATTCAATAAAAAAGCTGAACTCCAGGCAGATATAAAAGACACAATTTAATGCAGTCCTGGGTCCATCAATACATGCTACATATATATATACATATATATACACACATACATTTTTTTTTCATTCAATAAATATATATATATATATATATATATATATATATATGTATATATATATACAGTATATATATATACATATATGTATGTATATATCTATCTATATAGATATATATATATATATATATATATATATATATATATATATATATATATATATATACATATACATATATATATTAATATATATATATATGTATATATATATATATATATATATATATGTATTATGTATATATATATATATATATATATATATATATATATATATATATATATATATATATATATATATATATTTATTTATTTTTTCATTCAATCAGTGTACTGTAATTACCTGATTTTGACATTAGCCTCATGCAAACCACTGTAAAGCAGAGATGAGACTGGGAGGGGGTAGTACAAGAAGCCAATCAGTTGTGTTGCAGTGCAAGGTTCATGCTGATAAGAGGAAATCACAGAGACAAGCTTATCATTCTCCTGCCCCTCTTTTCACTGTCCAGTCATAGGCAAGGGTTGTGTGGACCTGTAATAGTTACTTAATTGCAGCAGAAAGGCCTCCCTCCCTGCCAGACAGGACTCAATGCGTGGTAGAGCTGTGTACATTTTAAGATTGGGTGAATAGAAATATGCATCCTTTGGCAGGTAACCCAACTACATTATATGTATTTAACAATTCTTCTTTAAGTGATTAGCACACTAACCAGAAGTAACCAACCAGAATTAACTTACCTGAGACCAGGGAGGTGAATTCTTAATTCAACCTCAACTGTACATATTTACCACCCCCCCCCCCCAACTGCACGTCTAAACGAGGACTTACTGTGTTATATGGTTAAGGATTAACCTACTCTCCAGTTATTATTGATAAGAAAAGGGGGAAATATAATACAATATCACTTTTGTATTGTAATGTAATGTATTGTAATAGTATAAGTATTCTATATATAAAAACATATAAACACAGAAAATCCCCTTAGAAAATTGTTTAAATTTTTCCTTTTCGAGATAAAGGTTTTAAATAAATAAATAAAAGCTGGGGTGCTTACAATGATCACCTTTTATTTATTTATTTAAAACCTTTATCTCAAAAGAAAAAAAAAAAAACAACACAGTGTTAAATGGTTTGCCTCATCCCTGTAAACTGATACATGTGGAAGAGAGCTTGTTCTTTTAAAAAGCAACAGACTTACTGGCTGGATCACCAGATATAAATAGAGGAAAGAAAGTCTAAAAAAAGAAAACAAATGAAGTCATCACATCTAAGAATTGGAAAGCTGCAATATAATAAATGTTTGCTTTTAGGTATAATAGGTTTAAGTTAACTTATAAGTAAAGGGGGGAAGACAGTGGAAAGAAGACCAATTTGTGGTAGCCTATGGTCTCATGGGACCACAAATAATCATATGACATTTTGATACTACTAACACCCTGTTTATAGCTCATACATACAAATTCCATGATGTATAAAGAGATATGAATGTGTACTAAATCCAAATGAATAACACTTATCTCTAACAATGAAGTATGAGCTTAAGCAAAAAAAATGAATTGTTGCTATTTATGGTTAGCTGACTTGGAAAGCCCATTGCGTTTATAAAATGGCACATGTGGGTTTTTGCTACAGTTGACTGAAGGTGGCTGGAACCCCCATACAAACAATAAAAGTCTACTGAAATGAATACTGCGACCACACAAATGTGAGCGTTTAGCAGCTTGCACCTAGTCACATGTCATTCTGGTGCAGTATCAAATACCATTTGTGGTGAAGAACGTACACATGTCTGATGTGTCTGCAAGAACTGTGAATTATTTATGGAGAAAGTGCTAAAAAAAGTTAGTAAGAAAGTTCATATGTGTATTGTTTTCAGCGGGTGTGGTTATAAGTGGCAGAATATTTCAACATTTTATATCAATTTAAAAGAATTTTCATGTTCAAAGAGCAACTCTAAATTGCTAACTAAAAACAATTGTAACTGTACTGGAACTGAAAAGTCTGCCTAATATATTTGTTTTAATACCGTACCAGATTCATTGGTCTTCTCTCTGGGATTTTAGTTAAAATGACACTAAACTCTGGTTTAAAAATAAAAATTCTATTTAGGTAAATATTCTTAAATTCTTAGTCCCTTTTATTGCTCTCAGCTTCCTCCAAATCTCCAATTTACTTTTTTTTTTGTTTGCTGCTGCGATCCAGCTTCCTGTTAGAGGGTGGGCATGTTAAGGCTGGATTTACACTGAATTCAGAACGGCTTGCAGCAGGGGTCCGGTGCCTCCCCGTGCACCATTTCAGGTCTGGATTTTTTTATAAAATCGGACCTGAAATGGACCAGAAGACGCACAGGACTTTTCTGCAAGCCACTCCGCAGCCAACACGGAGCTGTGTGAACCGGCTCCACTGAGAGCCGGGCACAGTCTGCTGTCATGCAAATTGGATGCGGAGAGACCTGCATCCAATTTGCAACAGTTTGAACACAGCCCTAAGCGGAGTTTCTGTCTTTTTAATGTTTAATAAAAGGCAGCAGCTACAAAAAGCGTAGGTGCTGATTTTTAATAAACACACACTCACCTGTCCCGCGATCCAGCGATGTGGCCCCCCCCAAAGCCTTGATTCTCTCCCTCTCCTCTCCCCGATGCCAACATTACAACTGTAGGCACCCAGCTGTGACAGCTTGTGACTTCATTAACACTAAGCATGCGCAATTCGCGCTGCGCCTTCTAAATTGTTGGGCAATCTTCTGGGACCTGTGACGCGTCCTAGAAGATTGCAGGGAGGGAGGTGGAGAGGAGAATTCTGGTTGCGTCACCTAGGCAATCTGGCCTGGAAGTGGGAGCGGGTACCTGTCAAAATGACATGCCAAATATGGCATAGGATGGGGGGGAGGGATGTTTAAAGCGGAACTTCCCCTTTTGGGTGGAACTC
>NC_138770.1:166492996-166617996 GCF_965119305.1 Pelophylax lessonae | reverse complement strand
TAGGTGGGCGGCGTGCGGTGCTGCACATTTAATGCAAGCTCAGTGCATATGTGTCTGCTTAATCTGCATTTAAAAAAAAATATTTTACTTTGACATACATTGTTTAGACAGACACTGCTTTTCTAACCTGCTCTTCAAAAAGCACCAATGTAAGAGGAAAATAATTATTTTTCAGTATTTAGGGGGAAAAAAATATTTTTCAGTTTTTCATTCAAATGGATTTTTTTTTTTATTTAATAGCAGAATAGAACAACAGTATCCAACCTGTTAGGTGTGCAATGTGTAGCGGCCATTTCATGCAAGCTCAGTGCATATGTTTCTGCTTAACCACTTAAGCCCCGGAGGATTTGGCTGCTAAACGACCAGGGGGTATTTTGCGATTCGGCACTGCGTGACTTTAACGGACAATTGCACGGTCGTGCGACGCTGTACCTAAACGAATTTGGCGTCCTTTTTTTCCCACAAACAGAGCTTTCTTTTGGTGGTATTTGATCATCTGTGCGATTTTTTGATCATGCGCTATAAACAAAAAAAGAGCGTCAATTTTGCAAAAATAGCTATATTTTTCACTTTTTTTTATATGAAATTCCCCCCCAAAAAAATGTAAAAATCAAAATTTTTTAACATTTTCGGCCAATTTGTTTTATGCTACCTATGTTTGGTAAAAAAAAAAATCGCAAAAAGCGTATTTTGATTGGTTTGCGCAAAAGTTATCGCGTTTACTAACAAAGGGAAAGATTTTTGTCATTTTTGTTGTTTTTTTTTTAACGAGTAATGGCGGCGATCTGCGATTTTTTTTGCGGTACTGCGACATTGGGGCGGACAGATCGGACCCTTGACTGACATTTTTGACACTTTTGGGGTTACCAGTGACATTTCTACAGTAATCAGTGCTATATATATGCACTGTTACTGTAAAAATACACTGGTAGTGAAGGGGTTAACTTTATTTGGGAGGGAGGGGCTGTGTGTGTCCCTAGGGGCATGCTTTCTACTGTGATTGGCTGTGGCTTGAGCTGTAAGGACACTGATCAATGGATCTACATAGTAGATCCGTGTGATCAGTGTCTTTACACCGAGGAGAATGACAGGCAGCTTGTTTACACAAGCTGCCTGACTTTCTCCCTCTCCCCCGCCGATCGCAGAGTGGCCGGCGGACATCGAGTCCGCCGGTCACACGCGCGGGGGGGTCCGTGACCACGCGGGAGCGGGAGCGCGCCTCCGGGGGCGCGCGCTCGCTCCCTAGACCCTCACAAGCAAGCGACGTAGACCTACGTCAGTTTGCCTGTGAGGGGCTGACCGCCGACGTAGATAGTCGTGCGGCGGTCGGCAAGTGGTTAATCTGCATTTAAAAAAGAAAAAAACGTTTTCCTTCTTATTTTACTGTGACTTACAGCATTTAGACAGACACTGCTTTTCTAACCTGCTCTTCAAAAAGCACCAATGTAAGGGGAAAATAATTATTTTTCAGTATTTAGGGAAAAAAATATATTTTTCAGTTTTTCATTCAAATGGTTTTTTTTTTTATTCAATAGCGGAATAGAACAACAACAGTATCCAACCTGTTAGGTGTGCGGTGTGTAGCGGCCATTTCATGCAAGCTCAGTGCATATGTGTCTGTTTAATCTGCATTTAAAAAAGAAAAAAAAAATTTCCTTCATATTTTACTGTGACTTACAGCGTTTAGACACTGCATTTCAAATCTGCTACTCAACAAGCACCAATTAAGGGGACAATTATTTTTCAGATTTTCATTCATACGTTACAGTGCGATACACCCATTGCTTACTGTTGTAGTATTCCGCTTTGCAATAAAAACCCATTTAGGGGAAAAAAAATAAATTGCAGCCTAGTCTGCATATGGTACAGTGAGATACACCCATTGCATACTGTTGTATTCCGCTTATCAATAAAAACCCATTTAGGGGAAAAAAAGTTAATTGCGGCCTAGTCTGCATATGGTACAGTGAGATACATCCTTTGCATACTGTTGTTGTATTCCGCTTTGCAATAAAAACCCATTTAGGGGATAAAAAGTTAATTGCGGCCTAGTCTGCATGTGGTACAGTAAGATACACCCATTGCATACTGTTGTATTCCACTTTGCAATAAAAACCCATTTAGGGAAAAAAAAATTGCAGCCTAGTCTTCATATTTTACTGTGAGATACACTCTTTGTAAACTGTTGTTCTATTCCGCTATTCAATAAACACCCATTTAGGGAAAAATATTAAATTGCGGCCTAGTCTGCATATGTTACAGTGAGATACACCCATTAGATACTGTTGTTCTATTCCGTTATTCAATAAACAACCATTTAGGGAAAAAATATTTGATTGCGGCCTAGTCTGCAAATGTTACAGCGAAACAAGGCACACAGGTCTCGCATGGAGGCCCAGTTATTGGTGGTGAAGTGGTGTTGTTCCATAGAGCGACTCATGTGTGCGTGCTGCAGCTGAAACTCCACTACGGCCTGCTGCTGATCGCACAGTCTGGCCAGCATGTGCAAGGTGGAGTTTCACCTTGTGGGCACGTCACATATGAGGCGGTGAGCGGGAAGGCTGAAGTTACGCTGCAGAGCTGACAGGCGAGCAGCAGCAGGGTGAGAACGCCGAAAGTGTGCAGGAACGGCCCGCACTTTCTGCAGCAGCTCTGACATATCGGGGTAATTTCTGAGTTACCTCTGCACCACCAAATTCAGCAGATGCGCCAGGCAAGGGATGTGTGTCAAACCGGCTAGGCCCAGAGCTGCTATGAGATTTCGCCCATTATCGCACACCACCAGGCCGGGCTTGAGGCTCACTGGCAGCAACCACTCATCGGTCTGCTCTTTAATGCCCCTCCACAACTCCTGTGCAGTGTGTGGTTTTTCCCCCAAACAGGCAAGTTTTAAAACTGCCTGCTGTCGTTTACCCCTGGTTGTGCTGAAATTGGTGGTGAAGGTGTTACGCTGACCAGATGAGGAGGCGGTAGAGGATGAGGAAGCGGAGTAGGAGGAGTTAGGAACAGGAGGAAAACTGAAGCGCCCTGCAATGCTCAGTGGTGGAAGGACATGCGCCAAACTGCTATCCGCCTCAGGCCCAGCCGCCACTGCATTTACCCAGTGTGCTGTTAGGGAGATATAACGTCCCTGATCATGCTTACTGGTCCACGTATCTGTAATTAGGTGGACCTTGCCACAGATGGCGTTGCGCAGTGCACACCCACTTGGTTGTGCAAGGAAGGGATGGCTTGCTTGGAAAAGTAGTGGCGACTGAGCACGACGTACTGTGGGACAGTCATCGCAATAAGGCTTTTAAAACTCTGCGTCTCCACCAGACAGAATTACATTATTTCAAAGGCAAGGAATTTTGAAATGCTGGCATTCAGGGCCAGGGATCGCAGGTGGGTAGGGGGGTACTTCCTCTTCCGCTCCAGTGTCTGGGAGATAGAAAGCTGAACGCTTCCACGGGACATTGTGGAGATGGTTGTTGGTGACCCAGGTGGTGGTGTTGCTGGCAGATCCTCTGTTTGCGGGGTGGCAGGTGCCGGTCTCACTACAGAGGTGGATGAAGAGGCCGAGACTGCAGCAGAAGAGGAAGCAGGAGGAGCCAGAACCCTTTCTTGGTTTTTGAGGTATATTAAAAAAGAATAGCGCGCAAATGCAAAAGAAATTACTACCAAATCTGAAGAGAGTCCATAAATAAAAATGGGGGTTTGGTCCCACCATATGGCCATATCGTGCTCAAGCCCACTACTGCGTCAAAGTACCCCATTATCAGTGGGTCCTACACTATCCATGAAAAAGAGATGAATCCAGCCCTTCTAACCCTTGGAGATAACACTCCTTGCTGGGAAAAATGTGCAAATGCACTACAGGGGACTCCTCCCATATCCACTTGATGGTGGACACTGATTGAGTACAGGTGTATGTGGGGGGTGGGGAGGGATGCTCAACCTCGATAGTCTGGTCAGACCTAATACATAATAAACAGGCATAAAATTTGGGGGAGCATACCCATGTATTTCCAAAGCTGCTGCAGCTATGAACCAAAAGACATGTATATTAAAAAAGAATAGCGCGCAAATGCAAAAGAAATTACTACCAAATCTGAAGAGAGTCCATAAATAAAAATGTCACTATCCATGAAAAAGAGATGAATCCAGCCCTTCTAACCCTTGGAGATAACACTCCTTGCTGGGAAAAATGTGCAAATGCACTACAGGGGACTCCTCCCATATCCACCTGATGGTGCCTCCTTGCTGGGAAAAATGTGCAAATGCACTACAGGGGACTCCTCCCATATCCACTTGATGGTGGTCCTTGCTGGGAAAAATGTGCAAATGCACTCCTTGCTGGGAAAAATGTGCAAATGGATATGGGAGGAGTCCCCTGTAGTGCATTTGCACATTTTTCCCAGCAAGGAGTGTTATCTCCAAGGGTTAGAAGGGCTGGATTCATCTCTTTTTCATGGATAGTGTAGGACCCACTGATAATGGGGTACTTTGACGCAGTAGTGGGCTTGAGCACGATATGGCCATATGGTGGGACCAAACCCCCATTTTTATTTATGGACTCTTTTCAGATTTGGTAGTAATTTCTTTTGCATTTGCGCGCTATTCTTTTTTAATATACATGTCTTTTGGTTCATAGCTGCAGCAGCTTTGGAAATACATGGGTATGCTCCCCCAAATTTTTTGCCTGTTTATTTGGTTTTTGAGGTGTCTACTCCACTGCAGCTCGTGCTTTGCACTTAGATGCCTGGTCTTGCAGGTTGTGCTCAGGTTGAGAAGGTTTATGCCTCACTTCAGGCTCTGATTGCACAGCGTGCAAACCACTCGTGTCCTGTCATCATCACATTGTCTGAAGAACTGCCACGCTAGGGAACTCCCTTGAGCTGGCTTTGGTGTGCTCGGTCCCTTGCTGCGTTGGGCAGTAGCAGGCGTAGTGTTTTGGAGCACGGCCGCTCCGCTTTTGCACCCTGCTCCCTCTTCTGCTGTGCTGGTGGCTCTGTGCGACCACCGCCTCTTCCTCCAAACTACTCAGGTCACCTGCATGACGTTCCTTCCATGTGGGGTCGAGGACCTCATCGTCCTCCACATCATCTTCCACCCAGTCTTCACCCCTGCCCTCCTTGTCGGTCTCCACAATTCGGAATTCCGCAGCATTTGGCACCTGTGTTTTGTCATCATCCGAGAAATGCTGCGATGGTCCTCCCATGTACTCATCTTGAGACATAAGTGGTTGGGCATCGGTGCACTCAATCTCTTCCACTTCTGGGGCAGGGCTAGGTGGATGGCCCTGGGAAACCATGCTAACAGAGTCATCAAAAAGAAGAAGAGACTGCTGCATGACTTGGGACTCTGACTGCTTGGCTGATTTGCAAGGGGGTGAGGTGAAATATTGATGGACATCGGCTGCAGGTGCCAACTCTGACCTTTCAGCAGAAGACTGGGTGGGAGACAATGTTAAGGAACTGGAGGCACTGTCAGCAACCCAATCTACTATCGCCTGTACTTGTTCTGGCCTCATCATTTGTGGAGGCGCATTAGGCCCTGCCAAATACTGCTGTAAGGTTCTGTCACCTACTCGCAGCTGAGAAAGGTGTTTCACTTGTGCATGTAGCTGGCACAGATCGACCACATCCTCTCCATGCAACAGGAGCTCCACCAGCAGCACCACGACCCAGTACTAACATGGTGGAGCAGTATGTATGCAAACGCCTAGACGTACTGAATGACAGGTCTGTCCCCTTAAACTTCTGGGTCTCCAAATTGGGCACATGGCCTGAGCTTGCCCTTTACGCCTTGGAGGTGCTGGCCTGCCCTGCAGCCAGTGTATTATCTGAACGTGTATTTAGCATGGCTGGGGGGCGTTATCACAGACAAGAGCAGCCACCTGTCCAGAGCCAATGTGGACAAGCTCACGTTCATTAAAATGAACCAGGCATGGATCCCACAGGACTTGTCCATACCTTTTTTAGAATAGATGTGTATACCGGCCTTACCCAGCCATTGTTGTATTTGATCTTTCTAACTCTCTTGGGGAGTACCCTAATTTAAAAATAAATAAAATTAAAAACAAAAACCAGTGTTGGCTACCACGTCCTCCTCCACCGCCGCTTCCACCTACATCACCACATCCACCACCACCTCAACCTCCTACTCCATATGGGCCTCGTCCTCCTCCTCCACCGCCGCCGCCGCTTCCACCTACACCGCCATATCCACCACCACCTCAACCTCCTACTCCATATGGGCCTCGTCCTCCTCCTACATCATTCAAGATTATTATTTTTTATTTTTCTGTTTTTTATGTTACTTTAAGTTATTTTCCTATCCACATTTGTTTGCAGAGCACTTGCCATGCTCTCAAGATGATTTTGCTGCCATTTGCAGCCCTCTAGCCCTTTCCATGTTTGTTTTAGAGCCATTTTAGTTCTCAAAAGTTTGGGTTACCATTGACTTCAATGGGGTTCGGGGTCGGGGAAAAGTTCGGGTTAAGTCCAGGTCACGAACCCGGACTTTTTTTTCAAGTTCGGCCAGACCCGCCGAACCCGGACATCCAGGTGTTCACTCAACTCTACTGCTGGATTACTATTTGAGCCCCTAAAAAACACGAAATGACCAAATGCTTGTGGATGACTGATCATTACACCTATTTGAGCTTGTTGGATATTCCATTCCAATACATATGGGGTCTCTCAGAGTGTTTGTGGGGGTTTGTGCACATTCAGCAAAAAGGGCATTTGTAAGGTCAGATAATGTTGTTGGTGTAGATACAGTAGGTGTTCAGTAGGGTCCATCCACACCTAGCTTGTCAAGCCATGCCTTTATTGACCTAGATTCATGCACAGTCATACAGGAACAAAAACGTCTAAAATGTCTTTAAACTCTATGCTGTAGAATTAACAGTACTCTTCATTGAAAACATATAAACTCAGTAATTTAAAAGGATGTTGACAAACCCTCAATCATATAGTCGTAAACTGTTCAGCCAGACTTGGGATTTGCTCTGTGTGGCCAGGAAGATCACCCCACTAACTCCTCAATTAAACAGGTTTCCCATGTTGCCTTTGTGTTCTCTGGACATTGTTTAAACTTTATTGACAACTTTATTGCAATGCTGCTGTCCTAATTGTGCTACTCTATTAAAAGTATAGGGTTGGAAAAAAAAAAAACATTTATACTCAACTAGATAGATGCAGCATGAATTTGATGCTCCATTTGCCCCCCACCAGCTCTGCACAGAAGTGAGAACTGAGCTGAGCAATCAAAGACCACTGATCTCTCAGTACTCCACTCCGCTTTGAGCATCCATAATTTGCATAGATTTTCCTTAACTTTCTGTCCTACAGCCAAACAGGAAGTGAGAGGAAATCTCTGCAAATTAAGGGAATTTCTTGGGGATCCCTAGGTCACCAGAAATAGTGTCCTCATTGGCAGATTTCCCCTCTATTACTTTTCTGGGGGGCTACCCAAAAGTTGGGATTTTCTTTTACTTTCAGTTTCAATGATAATGTTAAGCAGGACAAATAGATAGGGTGCATCTTCCTATTGGGGGGCACAGACAGCAATAGTACCTTTACACTCTGTCCAAAGCTAAAAAAAAGTGTTTTGCCTTTTGTTATACTTTAAACTATAGATTTTTATTAGAGTTATACAAAAAAGATTTACACATTTTTTTATTTTTGTCTGTGTTCCTTTTACAGATTTTCTCTACTTTCTTGTCTTGTGAAACAATTGTCAGCAAGACAGAAATTTAGAAGAAAGTTGACAGGGATCCTGATCCAACCATAACTAAAAGCTTTGGCTTGAAATACACTTTTATACAATCTAAAGAACCTCATCCATATACTGTATGTATAAGACAACATCTTAACAAAAATAGTGTTGTACCTTAACATAGGCATGTTTATTAAATAGTAGTAACCAAGAAAATCCTCTTAGACATAAAAGAATGATCAAATGTAGACATAAGCCATATATAAAACATCCAACTTTATTACATTTTTGAGAGACTAAAAAAGTGATACTAAAGTCTCATTTTTTTCATATACTGTATGCTTACCTGCTCTGTGTAATAATTTTTCACAGAGTAGCCCAGATCCCCTTTTTCTTGGGACCGTAGCTGTCGCTCCTGGCCCCTCCCTCCTGCCGAGTGCCCCCACAGCAAGCAGCTTGTTATGGGGGCACCCAAGCCGCTGCTCTCTGTGTCCATTCAGACATAGAGCGTTGGCTCGGCCCCACTTCCTCTCACCTCATTGGCTCACTGACTTTGATTGGCACCTGCTGCTGTGTCTCAACCAATCAGGAGGGAGAGTCCCAGATAGCCGAGCCTCTCGTGCAACATTGCTGGATCAAGATCAGTAAGGATTGGGGGGCTGAGGGGGGCTGTTGCACACAGAATGTTTTTTATTGTAATGCATAGAATGCATTAAGATAAAAAAAAAGTCTGCCTTTAGAACCACTTTAAAGCCCAATTTGAGGTTTATTATCCCCTCCCTGTTTACTTTCTTTATGTTTTTGACTACATACCGTTTTTCTATGGGACTATGGAGTTTGGTCATGTGATGACTCATGCTGCAGAAGATGGCAAGACCCAATGAAGTTGCTTCATTCTTTTCAGCATATTATTATGAGCCCAAGGCAACTTGATGAAGTTCTTCCAAGAGGTGAGCCTTGATGCTGTGAACTGGTTAAATTACATTGGGTGCTGGGTGACTCAATATATGGAGGACAGTGCTGGAGAGAAGGTGAAAACTACAGCAAAATACTTTTTTTGTTTCTAAAAACTGCTGCGCCTCTTACTTTTTTTTAATTTCAGCGTGAGTTGGGCAACATTTTCCATATTTATTTTACAAATGAGATCTGGTGGTTATTTTCTTACATTTCATACATGTGGCTTCAGAGTTAAATTTAACCTTGAGGGCTTCATAACAGGTGAGGGATGCTGAATAAAATAATGCTTTTTCCTTTCTATAATAAATGTCCCTGAAACTTCAGCACAATACATTAAATGCAAAACAGGCTGCGGGACATGAACCTGATGTTATTTTTCCATTTGCAGCCCTATCTTTTAAAAATATGAATAATTCATGATATAATATATTTTCTTATTTTGTAAGGAAGCGTTCTCACCTATATATCAAATTA
This sequence comes from Pelophylax lessonae, assembly GCF_965119305.1. Classification (NCBI taxonomy): domain Eukaryota; kingdom Metazoa; phylum Chordata; class Amphibia; order Anura; family Ranidae; genus Pelophylax; species Pelophylax lessonae. The sequence continues at coordinate 166,608,861 of NC_138770.1, read as the reverse complement.
AAGATGACCATTGCTGGATTTCTGCATTTTTTTTTTCATTCTGTTTTTATAATGCAGATATTTTGCCAAGAGCTTTTATAAACACTGGACACTAGCTGTGCTAAATAACTATATTTTTTCCTGAAAAGCAGATGTAGGAAAATAATTGTCTATTTATAAGAAGAATTTTATTAAAAAGGGTCAAACGGTTATAGAAATTACCAGTATAGATAGGAAGGTTTACATTAATATGTTAAAAACCCAAACAAATGAATGAATAAAGCTATTAATAACATTTTGCTAATTATTTATGTTAGAGTCAGGACTTGACCAGAGGGGAATGGAGATATTTCACATTGTACTATGTGTCATTTGCAGCCACTCCAGACCAGGAAGAAGATGAAGCGATTGTCTTTATATGCGAGTAATAAACAAAATGTCTGCTGTTTAGGTGTATGTCAAACCTAAAAAGTTTTTTTTTCTCTTGTTTTGGAAGGACCCCAAACACAGATCACAAATGTAGTGTGTTTCACTACACAGATCGCATGGTACTGCAGCAGAAAATGTCTACTCACGTTGGAATCGCACCAAAGTAGTACAAGAACCTTTCCAAAAATCATCCCATGCTGAGTTGCATTGATGTGAACAAGCACCATTGAAAACAATGTGATTCCCATTGTCATACGATTCTGTGCAACTCAAGTCCCATCTAAAATTGCACTAGTGTGAACTGAAACAAATAGATTTTCCTAGGGTGCCTCTGAGTTACTTTAGGGATGCCTTAGCAAAATGCCTATAAATTGCCCAAAAATTGTATACAAGTCGGCGTGTGGATGAAGCCTACCTTTTAGTTACACAGTTAGTTCTAGCTGCCAGCATCCTAATGATCAATGGCATCATCAGTTGATATGGAGGTTATCAGTTGCCTGTATAGCATCCTTGTTTAACCCTCCCCTGTCCTTTGCCATCAGTGTTGGGGGGTCACATTAGCTGAGTGATGGAGAAAAAACTGAGGGAGAAGAGAAACATTGCAATACTAGTCAGTACCAGTTTGCAAAAGTGTATTTGCTTTGGAATAATAAATCACATCTAACATTGGGTGTCCTACTTGTGTGGTTGTTGTTTCATTATGTAAAGCTATCAGAATAGTTTTTACATTTTAGAATGTGGTACCTCAAGATTGTCCATATTTCTTAAAGGGTGCCTTGACTGAAAAAAGGTTGACAAACACTTCACTAACCTATAATTGGTTACTGCGCTCTGAATTGCTCTGTACACCTCCTTACTGAACATAGCACAGTATATGGCAGTTGGATCACATTTTCTTTTTATGGCCCTTATAGTTTTGATTTTAGAACAGACTTTTTCTGCTCACTACCTCCAGGTTTTGAGTTTTCCTGTTATGCGCCACGCTGTCTGTTGGATCCTGGTTTTCTGTTTTTTTCTTGCATTAAGGGAAATGCAACCATAAAGGTTAGGGCCACAACCACTAGTTATTGGTTTTTACTGAAGGAACGAGCAATAATTCATTAAAGCATGTGAATGATCTTTGTGCTAGGGGAAAGATATTGACTATAGCCTTGAATGTATTGTCTGCTTATTAGAATACACAAGAGCAAAGTTTAGATCATTGAAGGCTTCGGAGAACAGGTTAAAGCACAGCTTTGTATGACCTTCATAATGATGCTTTGCACATTACAGAGAGGATAAAATACTCAACAAATGTTCACAATCCCTGGTGATTTGTATGTTCTGTTTTGTTTTTGAGTTTTAGATTTTCTATTGTAGTTAGATTCAGAAAGTTGTGATATTTTTTTTTTTTTTATTGGCAGGATTTATCATCTTTTTCACATACTATTGTGCTGCTGGTGGTGCTCAGAATCATGAAATATTTAGGGTTCTCAAACACTAGGCTTTAACACGCACACAAATTTTGTACTCCCAGCGTAATCTCCTGGTGCTTTGCCATAAATGGGGAGCCGACTACAGACTGCCATACAAGTAATTGGCTGTATGTGGCTGTGCTTTTGTGAATGCAGATGCTTCTTTGCATCACTTTTTTACCCATGCATGCACATCTGACATAGTTTCCAAACATGGAAATTTTGCATTCGGAAAGTAGGGCGAACACACATGCATGTGTAAATGCAGATGCAAAGAAGCATCTGTATTTACAAAAGCATGGCATTGACTTGTATGGCAGGCTGTACATGACACATGCTGCTCCCTGGGTGTGGAAAAGCACGGGGTGTATTTTGCCAGGTATATAAAATGCCTACAGCTCCATGTGCATGAACCCTTAGCCTAATCAGATTATTGTTGTTCATAATGTAATAAAGATACTGACAGCCATTTGGATTTAGTAATCTAAATTGAAAGCAAGGAGTATAGACAGGAAAGAGAAAAATGAGCCATCCTCCCTGGGTATAGGAATAGACGACAAAGGAAACCCCCCAATATACAGGATTTTTAAGGCTAAAACTGTATTTATAAATAAATATCAGAAAGTACCAAGTAAAAGCACAATCAACATTTTTTTTAAACAATTTTATCAAAAACAACAAATTGATGGCTGATATAGTAGTTTGGTCACCCTAAATGAAAGTATTCAATGTTCTACAGAAACTGTAGTTGTCGAGGGGCGTGGCGTACGGCGCTGGAGATGGCCGCATAGTCCTGCAGCTCCGTCGGCCACTCGAGACTACAGCCTTCACTGACACCACGGAACGACCCTCTCACCTCCATCTACCTCCTGGTAGTGTGCCGGATGGCGAAGGGCAAGAAGGGTGCCCACAAGTACGCTCGGATGGACGGATTTCTTATATCCAGCGCCGCCGGTCTCAAGCATCATGGCGCCGGTCCGCCTCAGCAACAAAGGCCTCCACGGGAGCGATCTCGCAGCCTGCCAGGGGATGGATCTCTGCCGCTCAGGCAAGTAGCAAATCCCGATAGCGGGAACTCCTCGGGCTCCTCTACCCCGCCATCCCCGACTTTCAATAGCCCTGCTAAACAAAAACCACGCCGGGGCCCCTCTCCCCCTGAGAGCTACGGAGGGGCACACATGGATATGTCTGCTGCTCCTGCTCAATCCCAGACCCAGCCTGCAGCTATGGCTGATCCCTTTGCGGCCTTCCCGGAGGGAGATCAGCAGGTGTCAGCTTCCCTGCTGAAGGACATGATGAGATCCCTGTGGACCTCCTTGCACGCCGACATGGTGCAGGGAATGTCCCAGACACGGCGTGAGGTCCGCCATCTTGGGGAGCGGGTGGATACTGTGGAGGCCTCCATGGAGAAGTGCTCACTTTCCCTTAACACCTTGGTGGCTGCCCATAATAACCATTCTGAGGAAATCTCCTGGCTGAAGGACAAAGTTGCGGACCTGGAGGACAGGTCTTGCAGGAACAACTTGAAGCTAAGGGGTGTCCCTGAATCTGTGCTTCCGCAAAACTTGGAAAAAATGGCCAAGACCCTTTTTACTGCATTGGTGCCGTCTCTCTCTGCAGCTGAGCTTGAGATAGACAGGATACACAGGATACCCAAGCCCAGCTTTATTGCCCAGGATCTACCTCGGGATGTACTGCTTCGTGTCCATTTTTTTCAGACTAAAGATAAGGTGCTTATGGCATCCAGGAAGTTGCAGTCCCTGCCGGGAGAGTACCCTCAACTCCAGATCCTTCCCGACTTGTCCAGGCACACCCTGCAGAAGCGTAGGAACCTGGCTACGGTGACTAAGGCCCTCCGGAATCACCACATCCCACACAAGTGGAAGCATCCGGCTGTCCTGTCCATAACCCACAATGGGTCTACAGTTTCTATCTCTACCATGGAGGAAGGTCTGGCTCTGCTGCGACGGTGGAACATCATTCCGGAGTCGCCCCCTCGACCCTCTACGGCTCCCTCACCGACGCCCGTCCCCAGTGATTGGCAAGTAGCATCACGCAAACGTTCCAACTCAGCGCAACGTTCATTAGGAGGTGAGATTGTCTTCCCACAGTCTCCAATTTAGTCTCAGGCCTAGGATGACCCTAATCCTTCTGGCCCCTCGTTACCTGTTGCAGGCTCCTCCTGCTTTCAGACTTTTTTTTATGGTTCGGGCTCCGCCCGAGGCCCCTGTTCCTTTCCCTTCCTCCCCATGTTCCTGTTCCGACGTTGGATTGTTTTTTGCTTATTTGTTCACCTCGTTGACTCCAGTGCTCCTCATCATGCTGCACCCTGAACTCTGTTACTTTGCTTTCGTTCAGCTTGACCGTTCCCCCCTAAGCCACCCGCCATGACCATTAAAATGCTCTCTCTGAATGTCAACGGATTTAATCACCCTGTCAAACGCCACTCCTTGTGGACTGAACTGTGCACCAGTCGAGCTGATGTTGTTGCCCTACAGGAGACTCATTTTAAAGCCACCAAGCCGCCGCGATTCTCCCATAGGAACTTTCCACATCTTTTTCTTGCCAACGCTCCGGAGAAGAAGCGAGGAGTCTTGGTGGCAATCAGGGACACTGTGGCCTTTACCCTTAAGGACCAGACCTGCGACCCAGATGGCCGCTTCCTGATCCTGAAAGGGGACTTCAACTCTCTTCCTATGACTCTTGTGGTATTGTATGCTCCAAATAGTCATCAGAAAAGGTTTCTCTTGAGGCTGCTTCGGCAGGTGACTGCTAATGTGTATGGTAATCTGGTACTGTGTGGAGATTTTAATACGGTGGTCGACCCAGGGCTTGACACCTCGGTGCCCGCCCGGGGGCGACAATTTTCTTTACAATCCCTCCTCCACAGGGAACAACTCTACGATGTCTGGAGGTGCCAGCATGGCTCGGAAAGAGACTACTCCCACTACTCCTCCAGGCATCGTTCCTATGCACGTATTGACATGTTTTTGACGGATCTCCCTTTACTGGGTAAGGTCTCCTCCTCGGCTGTCAGAAGCATCACATGGTCTGACCATGCGGCTGTGGAGATGGTTCTGGAGGAGGGCGGACCCAGGGAACGGACTTCCATCTGGCGATGTGACAACAAGGTCCTCCAGGACACAAGGGCAGGCAAGATTATAGGGAATCAATTGTGGGAGTACTTCCATATAAACGCTCCTTCTGTTTCGGATCCTTGGTCACTGTGGGGGGCGCATAAGGCTTTCATTCGTGGGGTGTGCATCCAGCAAACGGCCAGATTGCGCAGGGCTTACAACCGAAGGTTAACGGATCTCCTTGAGGAAATTAAGGAGTTGGAGACAATCCACAAACGAGCCCCTACCGACACAGTGACTAGGGATCTGACCCGTAAGCGTGAGTCCCTTAAATCCCACCTCCTGGAACGCTATGATCGCCACCTCAAAAGTCTTAGACTTCGCTACTATGCTCATGCTAACAGGGCGGGTAAGGTTCTGGCGTCCCGGGTCAAACAACGGCGGGCGTCTGCCCGCATTTCCCACCTAACGCACCATGCCTCTAAAGCTAAACTCACGCACCCAAAAGACATCGCAAATGAGTTTGCGACGTTCTATGGCTCTCTTTATAACCTGTCCCAAGACCCCTCCACCACCCAACCCAGTGCTGAGGCCATCCAGAGCTTTCTGTCCAAGCTCTCTCTCCCCTCCCTATCTGAAACCCAACTCAGTACCCTGTCGGCTCCGATATCTGTATCGGAGGTGTCCAGGGTGATCCAATCCCTTCCTACTGGCAAGTCTCCGGGCCCGGATGGATTAGGCAACGACTACTATAGACTTCACAACCATACCCTCAGCCCATTCCTTGCTCGGGTCTTCAATAAGGCGATGTCGACATCCACCTTCCCTCGGGAAATGTTGGGTGCCTACATCACTACCATCCCCAAGCCTGGGAAGGATCCTAGCCTCCCAGCTAATTACAGGCCCATTTCCCTTCTGAATAGCGACACCAAAATATATGCTAAAATCTTGGCCGCCCGCTTACATACCGTCCTCCCGCACCTAATCAAACATGATCAAATGGGGTTTATGCCAGGCAGACAGACGTCGGATGCCACTAGGCGTATTATTGACCTGGTGCATCTGGCCGAGAGTTCCCAAACCCCTTCTCTGCTCCTCACATTGGATGCAGAGAAGGCGTTTGATAGAGTGAATTGGCTCTATATGAGGATGACCTTAGAGAAGTTCGGCTTCTCGGGGGGCATCTTGTCTGCTCTGTTGGCTCTCTATTCATCCCCTTCGGCCCAGGTTCTCGCCTCGGGCGTTGCCTCGGCCCCGTTCGTCATCTCCAATGGTACCCGCCAGGGTTGTCCTCTCTCTCCAGCGATTTTCAATCTGATGATTGAGCCGCTGGCGGAGGCCATTCGTTCTGACGACGGGGTCGAGGGGTTCCGAGTGGGAGACACCGTCCACAAGGTTAACCTGTTTGCGGATGATGTTGTAGTTGTCCTGACAAACCCTGTCCGGTCCTTACCGGCGGTACACAAGATACTACTGGCCTTTGGGGAGATTTCCTACCACAAGGTCAACGCATCTAAATCCCTAATACTCAACATGGGAATTGACCCGAAGGTAGCCGCCCTCCTTCAACTGAAATATCCCTACCCATGGACAGTGGGAGCAAATCCCTTATCTGGGGGTGAGAGTTACCCCGAGTATAGCTAGACTCCTTCCTGCTAACCTAGACCCCTTGCTTAAGAAAATCAATAAAGAGATGGGGGACATGGCTAAGACTGACATTTCCTGGGGCGGTCGGATGGCCGCCTATAAGATGATGATCCTGCCACAAATACTCTATATCTTTAGGGCGATTCCCATCCCCTTCCCCAGGAAATACATGATTGCCCTGTCTTGTAGCTTACGCAACTTTATCTGGTACGGTAAGAGGGCCAGAGTCTCTACATCCCTGTTAATCCAGCCCAAGGCTTTGGGGGGCGCCAAACTCCCAGATCTCTTGACGTATTACTGGTCCACTAGATTGGACCAACTGAGGGCTTGGTTTGACCCTGGGAACTGCTTCCCTTGGAAGTCTCTGGAGGGTCACATGGCGCCTATCAAAGATCTTCGGTTGTTGCTCTTGAGTGACCTTTGGATACGATGGCCGCTATCTGGGCTCCCCCCGACGTTGCGGGAGGCCCTACTTTCTTGGAGGAGGTTGGGGGACGCATGCGTGGGCGAGGATGGGGTGGCTCCCCACTCCTCTTCATCCTTGCCTGTGACTGTGTTATCCGCACATATACCCTCTCTGTCAGTGTCCAGTTTGTTGAACCTAGGCATCTCCGAACTTTCCCATTTTTACGCCGATGGTGACTTGTTGACCCCCCAGATGTTGATGCACCGCTTCAGAGTGCCCCCTTCCCTCTTTCTTACAGTTCTGCAGATATGTAGCTTCCTCAGGAAGTACCCCCTGCAGACCGTAAAAATACCTATGAAAGCATGGGCGTTTTACCACTCCTCACTAAAAAAGGCCAAGGGCATCTCTCTGTTTTATGATCTGCTCCTGCGCAGGCCGGACCCTCCGGTCTCCGTCTCTATGCGGAGATGGGAGAGAGATCTCGGTGTCACCGTCACCCTGGAACAATGGTCCAGGGCCCTCACCTCGACTTACCAATACTCCCACTGTACTTCGCATTGGGAGATGATGTTGAAAATTGTTAATAGGTGGTATTATACCCCACACAGACTGTCGAAAATCTTTCCATCTGTTCCTGATCTATGTTGGCGTGAATGTGGACATAGAGGGACGCTGGCACATGTTCTGTGGGAATGTCCCTCGTTGACAAGTGTTTGGAATAGGATCTTTCGTTGTATAGCGGAATGTACGGGTATACTGGGACCCCCTAGGAAGGAACTAGCTCTGTTGAACGTGGGTATTGAGCTCTATCCCGCCCAATATAGACAGGTAGTTACCCACATCCTCCTAGCTTCCAGGGCTCTGATCCTACGCAGATGGCGTTCTTTGGAAGTCCCTAATTTCTCTGAAGTAGTATTGACTGTCAACAACAACTATATGTTAGAAAAAGCGTTGGCAGTGAACTCTCTTTCATATAACCACTTTCTGAAGGTGTGGCAGTGCTGGAGTTACTATCCCTGAATGTACTCTAGATGTATGGGGGGGATGCGGGGGCCTCCCCCATGGCAAGTATGTTCCCACGGGGGGCTGTGGGGGTGGCTCTTGCTCCTCCCTATTACGGGCTTTTTTTTTTTTTTTTTCCATATGGGATGTGTCTACCTAGTATGCTAATACTGGAGTCTCTCCTTTCTTTCTGTTTTTGTTATATTGCTGATGGTAATTTGTATTAGTCCTTATGTCGGATACCCTTCCCCTTCTCCCCCCCCCCCTCCCCTTCCTCTTCCCCAATTACTGTTGCATTTGTTTGCTATTGCAATGTACCTGAATGCATTCTTTGTTTGTTGTTAAATTTCAATAAAAAAGAACATTTAAAAAAAAAGAAACTGTAGTTGTCAAGGATACAGTTTCACCCGATGCATTTCAGAAAATATTTTTTTCTTCTGACGGATGGCTGGCCATTTAGTCCATCTTGGGGCATCTTTTAGTGTCCTGAGCTATTGTGGACTCATGTCCCTTTTCACATGTGACACTGCATAGGCTATGGGTAGTTTTTGGCTTCCTGTGTCCACGTCTCTCCTTTCACGCCGGCGGAAGCCTGACGCCTGATGTCATCCCGCCAGTTGTTCGGGGAACCAAGCTGGAACACATGCCAGCTGAGAAGCGCAGGACTAGGCGGGCCGGCTGGTGGATGATTTTCCCGCTGGTCTGGCTTTATTACAGGGTGATTATCTCCACAAACTCCTCCATCCACCTTGGAGACCTCTGAGGACAGGCCGCTCCAGACCTACACATATTGTGCCCTATATTTTATCGCATTGGTAAGTCCTTATTTAAGGGATGCCTGTATGTAATATCTAGATCCTGCAATTTTGGCAAGATTGTATGTTCCTGCAGTACATTAGTGCTCATCTACAGCAGTCCAAGTAACTTGGCCGACAGTAATATTTTAAAGCAATTGTTTGCAAATAGCACTTCACCATACAACACTTGACTTGATCATGCGAGCGTCTCCTATGCATTGCATATATACGGTTGCACCTCTAATACTTGCATGTATGTTATATGACATTATTTTCATACATGTATCAGGAGGGAGAGTCCCAGATAGCCGAGCCTCTGGTGCAACATTGCTGGATCGAGATCAGTAAGGATTGGAGGGCTGAGGGGGCTGTTGCACACAGAACGTTTTTTTATTGTAATGCATAGAATGCATTAAGATAAAAAAACTTCTGCCTTTAGAACCACTTTAAAGCCCAATTCACCATATAACACTTGACTTGATCATGCGAGCGTCTCCTATGCATTGCATATATACGATTGCACCTCTGATACTTGCATGTATGTTATATGACATTATTTTCATACATGTATTGGTGTGAACCCCTAGTAATCTTTATTGAAGAGATGAATACAAATCATTTTAATAATGCCCCATGAACTTCTAGTGGCTAGATATGTTCAATTGTTATTTCTATAGAGTTTTTTGTTTATTATTTTCTTTTTTTGTCTCGGATTCCTTCCATCAGGCCTGCATGGACCCCTGGCAGTTGCCACTGGTTTGCACCTCTGTGGTTCTCACTTGATTTCCTCTATGTGGCAGGGGCATAACTACAGGGGCCGCAGGGGTTGCAATTGTAACCGCCACCAACCCCCCCCCCCCCGTGCTCCCTCGCCTCTCCTGCTGGCTGCTGTAGGCAATGTATCACAATACAGAACCAGGAAGGGGTCGGTAAATATGTAATTTACCGGCTCCTTCCTTTTCTGAATGGACAGAGACATAGTCAGTGAAATTGTAAAAAAATTTAAATAAAATGATAAAAAAATAATACAATTAAAATACTAAAAAATAAAAACTACTGTCACCATTGGGTGAACTTCCAGGATCGCAACGGTCACACTTGCGACTGGACAATGGCATTTCACCACCATGGGGAAGCCCCAAGATGGCAGGAAGGGGGCCCACTGCAGAACTTGTGAAAGGGTCCTGCTGTGGACCGTAATAAAGGGCCCCGCTGCGTCTCTACCACTTAAATAGATGCTACTGCTTGTTTCATTTCTACTTTGGCTGTTGTAATAAGTATTTCCTTCCTCAACAGTATGTTAGTGCAACAAAAGTAAATGGTTATTTGCAACAATCTTGTATACTAAGAGTAAGCTTGGTTGTATACTTACACTTGTATTTCTGAAACGTGACACTGTACACAATTATCACAGCATATCAGTGACACCTACAGTTTCTGTAAAACATTGTGCACTTTCATTTAGGGTGACCAAACTGGTACACCTGCCAACAGTTTGTTGTTTTTAATTAAATTGTTTAATAAAATGTTGATTGTGCTTTTACTTCTTGGTACTTTCTGATATTTACTTATAAATACAGTTTGGGCCCTAAAAATCCCATATATTGGGGGGTTTCCTTTTTCATTTGAAGAGAAATCTCAGTGTAAATATTAGAGCCATTAACAATGTAACCTTCCTCCTCACATTACAGTGTTTGGGTCTGGTAATTGGCTGCTGATGCCTGAGCACTCTGGCTGGTTTTATTTTTAACCTGTATTTATTAAAATTGAAAGTTTTGCATTAACAAACAATTTTAGATAGAACATGTGCATTTGAAAGATAGTCAGCATGAGGTATGTAGTGACATATCCAGACATCCTAAGTATTCAAATCCAAGAAAGTGAGCACAAGGTATGCATACACAGAGCATGGCAACTGAAAAGGTTTGTAAGTGAATCACCACAAAATTAGGGACACTTTTAGAGGAGAATTGTGAAATACCTTGAACATCAGGGGTTAATAGAAACCCAACTCCTGGGGGAAAATAATGTGAAACCAAACATTAGATACATAAGTGGCCTCCAAGGCGTTTATGGTATAGGGCCTTTTCAGAGGAAGTCTGCTGCAACTGCAAGGTGAGGCCGAATACATCCTCACGCAACTGAACAATAGTAAGCAGGCAAATAATGGATATGAAGAAGTGAACAGAACGGGGTAAAAAGGAGAGAAGAAAAGAAAGGAAGAGAGCTAGGCTAGAGAAGGGCTCTTCAAGAGAAGTATGTCTCAAATTCTGAAGAGTATCTAAAATAGTTCCATACAGTCCACCTAATATTGGAAGCATCTGATTTGAAATTTTCGCAAGTGACCATCTGTTCTATGTGGCTTAGGGAATCTATCTCACAGGCCCAGTCAACCAGAGTGGGGATGCCCAGTTTATGCTAGTTTCCAGATATAACAGTACATGCTGCAGTTAAAAAATGGCGGAGTAAGCTCTTTTTATTCTGCTTTAAGGACCCAGGCAGCATGGATAATAGTGTGATCAGAGGATCATTTGGAATCCAATCACAGACTTACCAAGAAGTGTATGATGAGAAGAATTTACATGTTCCACTATTCCCAAAAATAATAGGTATTTTACAGAAGTTTGATAAGATCAAAAGAGCTGCGGCCGAGTTGTGAATAAGTGGATCCAGAATGAGCTTTAAAGCTTCACTGTTATTATAGTAAACATCCCTAAGTAAAAGGGTGTCATTTTCTGAGAAATGAACCCCCCCTTAAAATAAATAAATAAATAAATAAATAGAAAACTACCTTGTAATGTCTGAAGAAAACTGACACTTCAGGGAGTGTCAATCTCTAGGGCCCCCTGAAGCTCTCACTGGTTCCTCCTGCTGACTCTTGCATGTCATTACAGGGGACAGTTGTAACATGCATGAGGTTAGCAGGAAGCACCAGTGATAAATGTGGGAGACCCAGGAAATTAACATTCCCAGAAGTTTCAGTTTACCTATGAAATTTACATGAAGATTCTTCAAGATAAAATCAGTGTTCACCTGCATGAACAGCGAAAAAAATAAATATAAACAGGATTGAAGGAAATGCTTCGAGATTTGCTTTAAAGCAACAGGGTCGCTTTAAAGACACTCTCTCACTTTGCCCTGAATTGGAAAAGCAACAGAACCTCTTTAGGGGATCAGTGATTAGGATTAACATACTGCGATATACTTAATGTATGCAAAGAGAACGTGAAATAATCAACTAAGGAGCTTTTATAGAATAATACAATGCAAAGGCTGGCTGTAAGCCTCCAAACAATTGATTTCCCATTTCATTTATCATTTATTGATCCCTTCTATACATTCTAGAAATTAATAAGGGCATGTTATGATCACCAGGAGATGTATATAAAATCAATCAGTAAAATGAAGTCCAGAATAAATACATTATAGATGTTGAGGTCATAAGACCTCAGTGTATAACCTCTAACTTCTCACTTCCAATTACTGAGTTTATTTGTATATTTGTCTGCAGACACAGTTATACACAGCAAACTATCTTGCAAAACAATGAAAAAAGCTTGATGGCAGAATGTGATATTGGAGAACACAAAGTGCTTTGTGTTCCTGTGTTATCAATAGAAAGCAATGCAGGTGGCTAATAGACACTTGTAGATGCCCAGTAGACTTTTCCATTTCTCCAAATTCCCTCTATAATTCTGAAATGGAAATCAAAGTAATGTCAGAGCTTTTCCTATCATGCCAGCAGGTCCTGGGAAATCCCAATAGCAAATATTAAACTTACATATTACACAGGGTCAGGAGCAGGATGATTTTGACCATGGTTTGGCCTACAAATATGTTTGCCTTTGTTCATCTCAATTTCATAAGGATTTGGGGAATTAGTAATTTCCTTGCCACTAATGTTCTGTTCTAATGCCTTAAAACGAATGCAGTCATCCTATCAAAGGAATGGTAATCTGAAAAATATTACTTTTTTGTTCTTGGGCTTACTTATCCTTTATTTTTTTGTATTTTAATATGCAGCCAGCAGGTGGAGTTTGTGCTCTTTTTTTACACAATTTGCAGGTGCTCCTTTGCTTCTCTGTTGGAAAAAGTCTATCGTTTACAGAGCTAATACCTTTTATGCAATAATATCTTCTACATGTCAGTGCTACATAGTAGTACAGTTTCAATAGCTAATATCATGTTTACTTTAACCACTTAAGCCCCGGAGGATTTGGCTGCTAAACGACCAGGGGGTATTTTGCGATTTGGCACTGCGTGATTTTAACGGACAATTGCTTCCTGACCAGGGGTTTTTTTGCGATTTTTTACTGCGTGACTTTGATGGACAATTGCGCGGTCGTGCGACGCTGTACCTAAACTAATTTCACGTCCTTTTTTTCCCACAAACAGAGCTTTCTTTTGGTGGTATTTGATCACCTGTGCGATTTTTTGATCATGCGCTATAAACAAAAAAAGAGCGTAAATTTTGCAAAAATAGCAATATTTTTCACATTTTTTTATATGAAATTCCCCCCAAAAAAATGTAAAAATCAAAATTTTTTAACATTTTCGGCCAATTTTGTTTTATGCTACCTATGTTTGGTAAAAAAAATCGCAAAAAGCGTATTTTGATTGGTTTGCGCAAAAGTTATCGCGTTTACTAACAAAGGGAAAGATTTTTGTCATTTTTGTTTTTTTTTTAACGCGTAATGGCGGCGATCTGCGATTTTTTTTGTGGTACTGCGACATTGCGGCGGACAGATCGGACCCTTGACTGACATTTTTGACACTTTTGGGGTTACCAGTGACATTACTACAGTAATCAGTGCTATATATATGCACTGTTACTGTAAAAATACACTGGTAGTGAAGGGGTTAACTTTATTTGAGAGGGAGGGGCTGTGTGTGTCCCTAGGGGCGTGCTTTCTACTGTGATTGGCTGTGGCTTCAGCTGTATGAACGGTGATCAACGGTTCTACATAGTAGAACCGTATGATCATCTCTCATACACAGGGGAGAATGACAGGCAGCTTGTTTACACAAGCCGCCTGACTTTCTCCCTCTCCCCCGCCGATCGCAGAGTGGTCACACGCGCGGGGGGGTCCGTGACCATGCGGGAGCGGGAGCGCGCCTCCGGGGGCGCGCGCTCGCTCCCTAGACCCTCACAAGCAAGCAACGTAGACCTACGTCAGTTTGCCTGTGAGGGGGTGACCGCCGACGTAGATAGTCGTGTGGCGGTCGGCAAGTGGTTAATGGGGCTTCTTTTCATTTCTTTGTAAATGTTAAAAATCCATTTTGACATGTCTTAGTAAGAAACATGTCCCATATTTGCATTGTAATTTAACATCTATAAACTTACATAGAATACCAGAACTTGAAATATCCATGTTAGGATTAAATAGACCTGCTTTATATCCAGCAGTGCTCAACAGGAGTGAAGGCATGAAATGAGTAGTCAATAGCCAAAGCTATTCTAATAAGATGTGAAAACTCTTTAAAGGACAGATGTTTGTCAATAAAAAAACGACATTCTAGCTAATGCAAAGAAATACCAATGTTTAGCATCACAAATAAAGATGTGACTCGGCTTAGATAGCAAGCCATTTATACCTAATGAACTCAGTATATAATATAAACGTGTTGTCTGTTTTAGTATACTGAAGATGTAACCAATGGGTGTAAACAAAAAAACATAAACAAAAAAATCTAATCTGAATAAACACACTTTTTTTTCATGATCTCTTCCTGCCCTTCCCCCATTTTCCCTTAATATGGTCTACAGCAGTGGTCCTCAACTCCGGTCCTCAGGGCCCACTAACAGGCCAGGTTTGCAAGATAACTAAATTACATCACAGGTGATCTCATTTGCTGCTCAGTGATTGAAGTACTCTAGTCTGACTCTCACCAAGGTAATACTTAAAATCTGGCCTGTTAGTGGGCCCTGAGGACCGGAGTTGAGGACCACTGGTCTGCAGTATACACCTGAAAGAAGGAAGAATCTGTGATTATGTGATCACAGTAGGGAAAGAAAGTCCTACAAGTCGCATATCACAGAAAAATCCAGTAAGGAAGTGTATGACAGCCTCAGCCCAGGCTCCAACCAGGGTGGAGGGCTGAGGCTGTCATATACCTCATTACAGGGTTTGCTATGATGTGCAATTTTTAGGACTTTCTTTTCCTTCTAGATATTTTGAGCTGGGACAAGCATTGTCCTTGTCAGCACTCCTAGCAGTTTGTCATGCAAGACTGGCTGTCACAGTGGTCAGTTGATCAGAAACCATTCTCTCCAGCTGCTAATTGTTAGTAGGGACCAAGAGCTGTCTCTGTCAGCTTGGTCTCTGTGCTTGGAGCATGCAGTGAGTGCACCCTCAGCATAGAAATGTTCTGCCTAGTGACACATATGTGCAGTGTATGGATGTTAAAGCCCAACCTTTTGCTGACGCACATACACTATATTGTCAAAGGTATTGGGACGCATGCCTTTACATGCAAATTAACTTTAATGGCATCCTAGTCTTAGTCCGTAGGGTTCAATATTGACATGGGCCACCCTTTGCAGCTATAACAGCTTCAAATCTTCTGGGAAGGCTGTCCACAAGGTCTAGGAGTGTGTCTTTTGCAATATTTGATCACCTTTGGGATGAATTAGAGCAGAAAATGTGAGCCAGGCCTTCTCGTCCAACATCGGTGTCTGACCTCACAAATGTACTTCTGGAAAAATAGTCAAGCATTCCCATAACCTTGTAGACAGCCTTCTCAGGTGATATGACGCTTTTATAGCTGCAAGGGATGGGCCAACTCAATATTGAACCCTACGGACTAAGACTGAGTGTCCCAATACTTTTGACAGAATATGTGTTACCTGGACAGCAACTGGATACCATTTTTTAAGTGCAGTGCATTTTTTTTTTTAGTTTATTTTATAGTGCCTATGTAGTCTTTATTTAAATTGGCCAGGCTATACCACAGCAACAAAGTCATTGACTTCACAAAAGGAATCTTCCATTCAATGGGTTAGACCAGAGGGGTGACATGTGTCTATTATATAAACCACGTGGACATTTCACCCATTCCACTGTTCTCTATTGTACAGTGTTATGAGCTCTCCTGCCAACAAGAAGGTCAGCTGAAGGGTAAACATGGAGCAATGCTGCAGCCTGCTTTCAAGCTAGTGAGTTAGGTGGAAAGTGGATGACCATAACTAATATCATAAATAGGGGAGGGGGTTTAGATCTTGTAACAATATGCTATGGTGATGGAGGGTTAAACCAGTATGGTCTTTATGTAGCCATTACTATGTTTTTGCACTACTCAATCAACATAGACCACAAGCTAAACTGTTTATAGGTCTGGACTGAGTATTACCCATACAAGGTCTGCTATTTAATAGGGTAACACAGTTTGACTTCCAACCAGAAGTATTTAGCTGTGTCTTGCAGCATGTAGGTTGGATTAATCTCGAGCTGATGCATCTGTAAACTAGGCTGACTTATAAAGACCTGATGAAGGTAAGAAATGTCATAGCCAGCTGCTATCACTACTATCAGTTAGCTCTGCAGGCTTCTTTGCAAAAAACAAAACACTAAATCCATTTAACATAGCTTAAAAGCTGAATTTGAGATAATTAATCACAGTCATATTCAATAATCCTTCCACTATGGTTATATTAACCGCTTTACCCCCACTCACATTGCTGCTACTGCGGCAATGTGGCTCGTTATCGTCCAGCAACGTAGACCTACGTCGCTGGACTCCTCCCCTTGTGGGCGGCGCGTGTGCGCGCCGACGGAGGCTCGCTCCCGCTGTTTTCAGTCACAGCGGGAGTCGGGCCAGGGGTGGAGCTGCGGTGATCACCGCCGCTCTTCCCCGATTGTCGGGGAATCGAGTGTGGAGATCCGCTCGCTTGTGTAAACAAAGCGGGCGGATCTCCTAAGTGACAGACAGTGACAGATTGCAGGGTTCAGCATAGCTGCGATCTGTCCCTGTTTCACTCAGTCACCTCCCCCCACACACGTCAGTAAGCACCAGGCATACATTAACCCCTCCCTCTCCAATAAAATTAACCCCTTCCCTGCCAGTGTCATTTTTACAGTAACGGTGCATATTTATAGCACTGATTACTGTAGTAATGTCACTGGTACCCCCAAAAGTGGCAAAAATGTCAGTCAAGGGTCTGATCTGTCCGCCGCAATGTCGCAGTCCCACAAAAAAAATCGCAGATCACCGCCATTACTCGTTGAAAAAAAAACCACCAAAAATGACAGAAATGTTTCCCTTAGTTAGTAAAGGCAATAACTTTTGCGCAAACCAATCAAAATATGCTTATTGCGATTTTTTGTACCCAAAATATGTAGTAGAAAACAAATTGGCCAAAAATGATAAAAATTTTGATTTTTTTACAATTTTTGGGGGGAATTTCATATAAAAAAATGTGAAAAATATTGTTATTTTTTCAAACTTTTGGCTCTTTTTTTGTTTATAACGCAAAAAGTAAAAATCGCACAGGTGATCAAATACCACCAAAAGAAAGCTCTATTTATGGGAGGAAAAGGACGTCAATTTCATTTGGGTACGGCGTTGCATGACCACGCAATTGTCAGATAAAGTCGCACAGTGCCAATTCGCAAAAAGTGGCCTGGACGTAAGACAGCAAAATCCTCCGGTGGTAAAGTGGTTAAGGACTGCAGTCTCAATATTGCGTGATTCTCTGATTTGCCACGCCTCTTTCTTTCTCCTATAGCTACAGAGGGCACAAATCCAGATAACACATTAATTTGCAAATAAAGACCTCTCCAAATTTGAGGACAATTATATAACTTCATGCAGCAGGGCAACCATTTGTGCAAGAGATGTCATAGCCAGCCATTCACCACTATGCCCCATTAATCAGATTTACAATCTACCTCTAAGTCTCCATTAAAAGTTTATCTATGGTCCCTTTTTATAGACTAAGAGAAATGTTCAGTTTTGGCCCTGAATTAGAACTTTATATATTTAATCTAAAGTTTGTAAGTGTTTTGAAGAATCATATGTGAACTGAGTTTAGTTATCACTAAACGTACACCCGTTTTTTTTCCAATTTACACAAACCCAAAGCACCTATCTTCAAAGACCACTGCTAGTTTCTGGTCTAGCACAATGCACAAAACTAGAGATGGGTAATCTGTGGATCTCAGCAGGGAAGGTTGAAATTCTGCATTGGATTCAATCAATGTGCCTATTTAGAGAAATCCAGATATATTTTGCTGGAGGGGTTGAATTGCCTCCTTGAAGCTAGAGCATCTATAAACAAGCACAGACCTGCGAAAACCCTGTGAGACTTGGCCGATTCAAATCGAACGTATAAAGGACGCAGAAAACCAATCTTAAGATGCCTAAAGGTCTATTCTTTTAATTCAGGGCATTTCTTTAGAGGTGCAGACATTACAGCATCTGAAAATGGTTATTACTCAAACTGTCAGGCTGCCAGGGCTAAGCATGGCTGATTTTAGCTCTTTATGTTGGTGGGAGAGCAGTCATCCATCTCTCAGCTGCTGTTCCATGTTAAGCTAATATGAAAAATGATAGAATACAGAGCTTGCTTTTGCTGTGTAAGTGTTAAGTAATGCACAAGAAAAACAATAAAGAAAAAGAACACACATCATGCTATTGGCAACAAGCCTTTGCATGACAGTAGAATAATTCAGCGAAAGGATAATGTTTGTACAGACTATATTACATGCTAGGTAACTACATTTGCAGAAAGTCATTACGAGATATATTGCTGATTATTTTTTGTTCCATTCTTTGGCATTTTAAAACGTCAATATGGTAGGAATACAGGCTGTGCCAATGTCTACATCTCTGCTTTTTGCTGCATGGGGCATTAAGCAGATTATTTAGCTCTTCATAGTTGCTTTACTGTATTTTACAGAACCTAGATATCCAAATAACCTTAGGATTAGTAGTGGAAGAGTTTGTCTGTCAAATACCAGATTACATGCTTTAGTTGTCAGCATACAAAATTTACGACATACACAGTGTACAATAAAATGCCCTCTAAAATGTTTTCCTTTTACCTTTCACAATTTCAGTTAATTCTGAAATATTTTGAAAATGGCAGTCAGTGAGATTTTCTGTGTTTCCTTTATAGTATAGTAGTTTAAAAGTACAAATCTGGTTGCTAATGAGTATTTACATAATCCACTTCTTTAAGACACTTCATAAACCCAGTGTTGCTTCCCTTCATTCGACATATGTTAATTGGATTAAAATTGCTTAGTATCAATATATTGCAGCTTACCAATTCTTAGATGCCGTGGCTGCATTTATTTATTTTTTTCTTAAATACTTTTTTCCTTTATTTTTAGATGGAAAGTGTTATTTTTCAACTTCCTTTAACAGACTAAGCAGTCCAGCAAAAGTTGTAGTTAGAGGATTGAGACAAACCATTTAAAGTGGAACCTAAAGGCCCGTACACACGTACCGATCGTCGGCATACAAACGTCGGTGGACGAAGGATCTGCCGATTGTACGCGTGTTAGTATGGTGCCTCCGACAGATGTCTGCGCACAATCCGCGGACAAAAGTCTTTCTTGCAAACATGAAAATATTTGTATGCCGACACCAGAACGGACGATTGTTCGCCTGTCAGTACACAATTCTGCCGACACACAGCTACAAATCCCAACACGCATGATCAAACCAAATGAGTTCCCGGAAGAATTTTCTCTAGTAAACTCAACATTTTATTCAGAAAGAACTTTCGGCTCGCGGAAGTCCAAGAAATAGGTGAAATGCGGAGCACATGCTCATCTTGATAAATGTGAGAAGAAGGAAGATGCTGCTCATAATGCCATACTTTTCTAATAAAAAGGCATGTGTTCTGTTATGATGAAGATAATGTTTGTCTATTCTATCTGTTCTATCAAATTTTAGAATTAAATAATTTGAACTCTTCACCATTATTTTTGTATTTTCACACCAAAGATCTAACTATTGATATGACCCTTTATTCTTGTATGAATTAATGTCTAAAACATATTTTTCAGGTTATGCACAATATTAAACATGTTAACAAATTCAGATAGGCCATTTTTTATTTTAAATTTTCTTTATTTTTTGGATCTCAGCAAAAAAAAAACAAAGCAAACATCAATACTTTCCGTATAATAAACTAAACATAAAAAAGGTCCATTTGGACAAAATTAAACTAGAAACTGGCAAACAGGGGTAAAATAAATAATAGGGGGTTACACAAATTAAAGTTGCTGGTAACTGTAATCAGGTTGCCATGAGGGCAGGTTTGGATCCTGCTGGCCATATTGCCACTGGCCATGTGGCATTTGGCGAGGTGGTGGGTGTTGTGGAGGTGGAGGTGGAGGTGGAGGTGGAGGGCACGGGTGCTCCTGGCATGCGTGGCTGTGCTCAGTAAGTATGCCGTTTTCTGCGTTTTGCAGCACATCCAGAATAATTTTTCGGGCATACTGACACTGCCTGAGGTCCACCTTATCCAGGATTTTGGCAGTCATATTCCCGAAGGACTCATTGGCCTCCGGTTTCCGACGTAGGGCTATGGTGGCCTCCTGGATAAACTCGTCGGTGATGTCATCCACGTGCTTCCTCTTTTGCCTCCGTTTGGCAGGAGGAGGTGGTGGTGGAAAGAGTTCCGCAGGCTCCTCAGGCTCCACAGGCTCCCCAGGCTCCTGGCTGCAACCTGGCTCCTCCTCAGTGACACTTCCCTGTTGATGAAATGAACAATTGATTAGAATGTTATAGTGTATATAAAAATGCATGTTTGTTATATTATTGTGAACAAATAGCAGACTTTACATACAGTGGCATATCTAGGGTCTCCAGTGCCCTTGTTGAGGAGCTGTATTTGGCAACAACCCCCCCCCCCCCCCAAGATCAATGTAAAACTGTAACCCACCCCCCCAAAAAAAAATTAAAGGGCATTAAAAGTTTCTAATTTGCCCCTTGTTTGCCCAGTGTAGAGCTCTCTAGTGGGCAATCATTGTCTCAGGTGTGAAAAAGAAAGAGAGGGTTGAGAGATAGAGAGAGGGAGAGAAAGAGGGGGTGTGAGAGAGAGAGGAGGGGGTTGCAGAGAGAGAGGGGCCTGAACTTGCAGAGGACTTGATGTAGGGCATTGAGGGTGAAGCAGTGCAGGGAAACATGAATAAGGAAGCCACCTGCCTTGCTGACCCAGAGTGAGAGACCAGAGACATGGAAGCAAGGATGGATGGATCATTTGCAGGAGCTGTTAGTTTTGTATTAAAAAAGGTTGAGCCAGAGGAATGCTGAGGCTACAGCAGTGTTTCTTAGGACCAGAGGTGTGCTGGGGATGCAGCAGTGTTTGTAAGACCAGAGGTGTGCTGGGGATGCAGTGAGAGGCAGTCTCAGTCTCCTGGTCTTTTGGCTCAGCTGCTCTCAATGTTTTACACCTGCATGAAGCTGCTCTCAATGTTTTACACCTGCATGAAGCAGCTCTCAATGTTTTACACCTGCATGAAGCTGCTCTCAATGTTTTACACCTGCATGAATCCGCCTGCAAACTGGGGGTTCTGGGGTGTGCAGGCTGAGTGGATTGTTAAAATAAACAATAAAACAATGCCAATGTTTTTGTGACCCACCCCCCTTGGCCTGCGCCCCTGGCGGTTGCCTGTCATGCCAACCCCTTGCTATGCCCGTTTACCTAAAGGGTCAATTATGGTTTAGCTTATAATTTTGTTACATGATTACATTTTAGCAGACAATATATTGTGAAATGCCATACCTGAGTAAAACTCTCCTCCAGGAAATCCTCATCCTGGCTTGGATCTACCGACACTGAGCCCTCTGCCGAAGTAGAAGGCAGTGTAGAAATTGACGGCCTGGATTCCATGGTGTCTGCCAGGAACCGCATGTTATCATAGTACCACAG
This sequence comes from Pelophylax lessonae, assembly GCF_965119305.1. NCBI lineage: Eukaryota > Metazoa > Chordata > Amphibia > Anura > Ranidae > Pelophylax > Pelophylax lessonae. Next base: position 166,587,184 of record NC_138770.1, on the reverse strand, counting down.
CCGTGGTACATATACATTCCGTGCCCCTGCTCCAGACTGGGTGGAATCTTCTATTTTTTTTAACTCCCGCCTGTAGGCAGTGCGAATACTGTTTATTTTTTTGCGGATATAATCAAAATTTGCCCCAGGACAGACGGGCTTGTAGAAGGCCACCAAATGTTCCATGGCCTGTTTTCTGAGTTTTCGATTTTTATAATCTGCGGACTTGACTTGCCACAAACAGGGCAGTTGCCTGAACTCATCAATAAAACTTATTAAAAAGTTGTGGGTGGTGAAATTGTCCACCATATTGCAGGACAGTATATGCCTGCAAGACACAAAACAACACAAAACATATTAAAATAGCATGTATTTTGGCACATAATAAAGATATTCCTAATAAAAGCTGTATAGGGCCCAAAACACACACTTTCTATTAAAAGAGTCGTACCTTTGTTTGTGGGGAAAAGTCGTGATTCGCCGCTCGATCGTGCTCCAACTCTCGATATGTCCGCTAGCGAATCGTCGGCCGAACGATCTGGCGTCCTTTAAATACAGCGCAGGCGTCAACTCCTCCTCCAGTGGCGGGCTTGTGCAGGGGTGTGTACGTGCCGAAGATCAGGCCTACATGCGACACTCACACCTGAGGCAGTGGAATAATCATTGTTTAATTAGGAACCATGTCTCAACAATCTGGGAGCTCAATTAGTGGGGGCCGAAGTGATTGGGCCACCCGAAAATCAAGGGCTACACCCATGTCAAAGCCAGAAATGGTGGAGATGGTCTCCATTTTAGAAAAAATGGATTACGATGGAAAGTTGGCAAATTACGATCGGCCCAATGCCAGGAAAGATGGCATCATGGACAAGGTGGTGGCCTGTTTGGTCAAAAAATTCGGTGTCGAGCGATCGAAAGATCAGATTCGGAAACGGTGGTCTGACCTCAAACACCGTGAGCAGGATCAGCTTTCCCAAATCCATCGGATTTTGAAAAAAAGTAAGTTTTATTTTTTCTTTATTTTTTTAATCATGCAATATGTTTTTTATAATTTTGTGTATGTTGTATTAACATGTCTAGATTATAATGTCTAAGTAAAAAGTTAGATTACTCATTTTAGTTGTCATGTCGTGATTTGATCGATCTATTGTTGATGTTTTAGTATATGACATTAAAAGTCAGGAAGCCATAGTGAAAAATATATGTATTGTGTTGCAACGAACGTTCTTTCCTGCACGAATCTTCTCAGCAAACATTCCTATTAATCACAGATTATTATTCAAACCTTTAAATAGGAGAAAAACGTAAACTCCGTGCCAAACAATGGGAAAGGAGGAGGAGAGGTTTGGCAGCTCCATCGGCAGTTGTGGAACAAGATGAGGACATGGGCACAGAAGGTGGCACAGATTCCACTAAAGGTAATTGGTTCCTATGCACTGTCAAACATTAATGTACCATATTTTTCGTAGATAACCATGTACATGTCTTCATATTTGTTACTAAAAGAGCTATCAAGCAGGGCACCATGTCCTAACAAATGTACCTCTTGTGACTTTTATGATATGGCCAATGTTTTGTATTATGTAGATGAAGACATTATTCCGGAAATAATCCTGGTGGAGCCAACAAGTGATGAGACACCAGAGCAACAAGAAGGTTGGTAGTCACAGATTTTTGTGTAGTGGTATCATAGAAATATGTGTATTTGCAATGATTGTTTAACCTTATATTCTTGTATTCCCTTGCAAATTTACATTGCAGATGTTGCATCATGCCAGGATGTGGCATCCCCAGCCAGGTCAGAAGCCCGATCTCCTGGCAACTTGCCAAGCAGCATGGAAGCCAGTTCCGAAACTGTGGAGGAACCAGGACCAAGTGTCCAAGAGCCAATTGTGTGCCCACGTAGGTTTTTTCATAATGATTTTTATCAGTGTTATTTTTAGCCTCCAATTTACAACACTAGTTCCCTATGGGAGCCTCTTTATTTGAATGGAAGTCGCACCGTAAGTCGGATCAGGATGCTCTGACTTGCGGGGCCACTTGCGTTGTGAAGATTTTTGAGGGGGAACTACACCCAAAAATTGAACAACCCACCGTGGGTGTCCCCCCAAGTTCACAACCAGGCCTTTTGTGTGTGGTATTGAGTTTGAGGGTATGCCCACAACAAAAAGACAGCGTGGGTTACCCCCAAAACCCCTACCAGACCCTTATACAAGCATGCAGCTTGTCAGGCCAGGAAAGAGAACGAGCAAGCGGACCAAACACCCCCTGGACCACAGCAGGACACATGCCCTCAACATGGGGGGGTTTTGTTGCTTTGGGCCAGGGGGCCTCTGCACCGCACACCCAAAAGCACCTTACTCCCATGTAGAGGAGGACAAGAGCCTCATCCCCACAACCCTGTCTGGTGGTTTTGGGGGGTCATGCGGCCAGGGGGTTCCTAGGACTTTGGAAGCAACCTTTAACAAAGGGTGGCCCCCAGATCCCAGACCCCAATCACTATGTGAATGGGTATGGGGTACATAGTACCCCTACACATTAACCACATAAATGGAAGTGTATGTGAATAACGACAGGAGACGTTTATGAAATGTTCTTAAATATCTTCATCCGGTCTTCTCCACTCTGCTCTTTGGATCTTCTCCTCTCCACTCTTCTGCTGTCCAATCTTCTGCTCTTATGTTGTCTGCTCTTTTGCCCTAGGCTCTTCTTCTTCCTCCTGTCCTCCTCCAATGCTGTTGCCGTGCATTCTGCCCGTCTCTGGTCTCTGCATCTTAATATATATACATTACAACCATGCCCTCACAATGACGTCATCATGCGTTCACACCCCTAATGAATATATAGTAAGCTCAGGAGACCGGCAGAATCATCAGCAACAGCATCGGAGGAGGACAGGAGGAAGAAGAAGAGCCTAGGGCAAAAGAGCATAAGAACAGGGTAGGTATTAACTCGAGAGGAATTTAAGATTACCTGGACACCAAATGTTTCTCTATTATTATGACCTCATGTAGGTGATTCACATTGACTCATTTTTTTTTAATTTTTACAGACCATGTTTTACATAGTTGCACATTAGCCAAATTGACCCGTGAGGCTCTCCAATGCTGCGCAGACCTGGAACAAATAAAGGAGACTGCAACGGCATTACAAATCAAAATGCGCAATTTTGTGGACATGATTGGCAAATTTTAAGCCACAATTTTACTAGGTTTTTAATGTTTGTATTGGGATGTTCCTGATGTTACAATTTTTTAAGAATGTTTTAGGGCATTTTAATTACACTCAGATGTTAAAGAGTGTACCCAAGTTTGGGAAAAGCACTTTACAACACCCTAACCCTAACCCTAACCCTAACCCTAACCCTAACCCTAACCCTGTGAATGTTTGATACTAAAACGTTTTTACATTCAACAATGTGTGTTCAATTCTTTATTAGACTTTAGTTGGGGGGTCGAGGTCTAAAGCTGTGTAAAGAAGCACTAAATGTATGATGGCTGTCCTATTCCCATATTTACATGTTAATGAAAGCATTTTGGTCACTGCCATATGCGAGTTGCTGGAGGTGTCAATGAAATGTTAAAGATACCCCCAGTTTTAACGCATATCACAGTGCGATCTGACATTTCACACAGGATCGGATCACACAAGTTTGAACGATTGTGCGATCCTATCCTGATGCGGCTGAATAAATGCATCATGTGCGACTTTTGTGCGAGTGCAGTGCGAATTGAGCCATACAAACTGTATAGCTGATTTTCGCATGAACATCTGATCGCATGTAATAAAGGAGCAGTGCGCTACGATATTACATGCCATCAGATGTGCAGTGTGAATTGAGACATACACTTTGTATGGCTACATTCGCACTGAACACGCATACAAGTCGCACATGACCCTTTATTTCTGATGTATCTGGATTGGATCGCACAGTGCTTAACACTTGTGGAATACAATCCTGTGGAAAAAGTAAGTGGCGGGTCACCCTTATGCAATGCTGGAAGGCTGCAAAGTCGCAGACTTCCCGCATCGCATAAGTGTGACTCAACACTCAAGGTACTAGCAGTCCTAGGATTCAATATGGCATTGATATTGCCAGTAGCAATCAGTGTAGGGAGATCAGTGTAATCTATAGTGTATTGCTTGTTCGTTGCTCTAGTTCACTTTCCATTACCTATATATATAACACTTTGAGATGAACAATGATCAAGTTTCACATAACACTGACATATCCTAACATTGGTGGGCAGTGAGAAGGATGTCATAAATGAACACCACATAACAGGTGTAGGTACTTTGTTAATACCCTAATGTATTATATGAAATATATAGTATGGGCAACTTCTGGACAATGAACACCAATGTAAGGTGACATTAGATGAACCTTGGGTGTGACCTAGTTCTCAATGTGACAGGGTTTGTGTACATTTTGTGGGGTGCAGAAGGCCCTTGTATTTACACCACTGGCTAAAAAATAACACATGGCCATCATCACTTTGGATCAGCTGGTGAGAGACTACAGTCAAGAAACACACTGATGAATGTATTAACCCTTCCAAAGTCACACATATATAACACATGATTAACCCAAATAATTGTGTTTGGCATATGTGCCCAAATGATTATAATCCACAATACAGAATCATTGCAATTTTTGTTTAATGTGTTGAAAAATAATATATCTCTGACATTTATCTTGTGTGTCCAATCTTTAACAAGATTAATGGGTGTGTGACAGTGATTGCTGCCAGGACACAGCTCCTCTCCCCACGAAATAGTCCAGATATTCCTGGCGGATCTGACGGGCCCTGTGTGATGCCAATGCTGACCGTCCAACTTCCATTGACGTCATGGACTCCACTTGGTTAGAAGGTTGGGCCTCTCCACTTGTACCTGGCATAGCAGGGTCAGTATCCAGTTGCTGCAAGACATAATTTTGTGCATTCCTGCGTAGGAAGTTGTGCAAAATGCAGCAACACAAGACCACATTATCCACTTTGTACAGTGCCAGGTTTATGGACGTCAGGAATATCCGGAACCGGTTGGCCATTATCCCGAAGGCATTCTCCACAACTCTGCGAGCTCTGGACAACCGGTAGTTGTAAATCCTTTGGTCTGGGGTGAGGTTCCTCTGAGGGTAGGGCTTCATGAGATGCTCCCCAAGCGCAAAAGCCTCATCTGCGATAAACACAAAGCTCATACCCTCAACAGTTTGCTCCCTGGATGGCAGGTTCAGAGTGCCGTTCTTTAGACGACGAGCGAACTCCGTCTGATCAATAACTCCCCCATCCGAATTGCGGCCATTTTTGCCAATATCCAAAAAAATAAACTCATAGTTTGCATTAACTATGGCTAGCATGACTATACTAAAAAAACCTTTATAATTATAATAAAATGTGCCGGAATTCGGAGGGGGGACAATGCGGACGTGCTTCCCATCAATAGCACCCCCACAATTGGGAAAATTCCACTTCTCCAGAAATTGATCAGAAATCTCCAGCCATTGCTCTGCGTTTGAAGGAAACTGTGGGGAAAAAATAAAAAAAATAAAATTAGTGCTTGAGCACATCACATTATTAATTACACACACAGTTGTCTGTTAAATGCTTATGCAACTTGCTAAAAAAATATACAACAGGAAGGCAAAGGTTTGGATATGGGGATGTAACATCTACATACATTTATTTTCAACCTCCTATTGTTCTTATATTGTAAAGGGCCATACACACTAGAAGATTCTCTGAAGACTTTTTCGTGCAGATTTACCTTTTCTATGTAGTGCAAGGGCCTACCAGATTGCATAGGATTTGAAAGTGTTTGTTGGACCTCATATTATTTGGTTTTGGTAAATCGGAAGGATAAATTGTTCTGACAATCTTCTAGTGTGTATGGCCCATTATACTCACCAGCTAGAGCTGAGATTTACAAACTACGGCCATCCAGCTGTTGCAGAACTACACATCCCATGAGGCCTTGTAATTCTCTGACATTCACAGACATGACTAGGCATGATGGAAATTGAAGTTCGTGAACAACTGGTGGCCCATAGTTTGAAGACCTCTGAACTTGAGCTTTGGTATATGCTGACTTTGAGATTTAGCATGTGGGTGGGGGGATGGGTAAGTAAAACTGGGCATTTATACATCAATTAGGGCTTGTGGTCAGTGAAGGTTTTAACATCATTACATAAACATACAGAATCATAGGTGGGAATGGATGGACTGATGTATTTTAGATAAATCATTAACTAGGTACTAAAACATTGGCCAAGGAATAATTGTTTGAGGGAAAGCAATAAAATGACCCAAATTCAAAATACTGTTAACAGGCAATGCGTTTAGGGACACATAGGAGAGAATGGTGGGGTGGTTAGTGGGTAATTTTACAAATGGTTAAAGATAATCTACATCTTTACTACTATGTGCATGCGGACAGAGGGTAGTTTACAAATAATGGCCTGTGTCAATTGCTGTACATCCAAAAACATCATAATTCGGGTGAAACTAGTAATACATGTAATGTAATGTAAAAAATCAAACATACCTTGATATAGTCCTTCTGCAAGACCTTGATGATGGCAGAGCAGGTCTCAGGGATGATGACTCCAAGTGCTTGGGGGGAGATGCCTGTGGTGAACTTCAGATCCTGCAGGCTTCTCCCTGTTGCAAGATACCTCAACGTCGCAATTAACCTTTGCTCAGGAGTAATTGCAAGCCGCATACACGTATCCTGCTTCAGAATATAGGGGGACACCAGGGCAAGAAGACGGTAAAAGATGGGATCCGTCATCCTCAAATAATTCCTGAAGTCATCAGGATTATTTTCCTGGAGCTCCCTCAGCAAGGACATATGAGAAAATTGATCACGGTTAAGCAACCAATTTTTCGTCCAGGAGGTCCGCTTCTTCTTCCTATTGCTCGTACGTCGTCTCAGAGCCAAAACTCCAACACTAACGACAGCAACGGACGAATTCACGGTCGCCATAATAAATTCTCGAACGATGTCTCGGAAAATAGCGAAATGTCGTCAACCAAACAAATGCTACCGAAATCAGCGCGAGATGCCCAGAAGGGTCACGGCCAAACACTCACTTCCTCTTTTGTAGCGGCGAACGTGCGTGGAACGTAGTGACGTCATTTTCTGTCGGAAGACAAATGTCCTGGGCAAGTTTGGAGCACTTTTCAACAGACAAACAACAAACACACCAGCCGCGAACATTTGTAGGACGTTCCGTCGGCCGACGATCGGTACGTGTGTACGGGGCTTTAGTCTAAATTTAAAACATTGCAAGCTGGCAGGCTTTTTAATGTAGAAAAGCAATGCATAGCTCAACATGTGCATCTCAGTTTACATTCTGGAATGTTGACTGTGTGTTAGGATGACTAAACTATTGTAACTGAATTATATCATCCTGCACAAGCCAATAAAGACGACTGAAAACCAGCACCTAGGAGAAGCTAGGGAGAAGATGCCAATGTCAGTGAGGGACCTGGTGGGTATGGGACCATTGCAGTAGAGGTAAGTATTGAGAATTTTATTTCTGCTTTAACTCTGACAGGGGTGCTTACAATGGTCAGCTTTTATTCAATAAAGTCAAATCTTTGTAGCGCCGCCCCCGCAAGAGCAGCTGGTTAATTTGAGTCCTCTGCTCCTGTCCAGCCATATGTGAGGACTCAAATTTGACAAATTGACACCATCAACATATCTTTATGTCAACCTTAACCACTTAAGCCCCGGAAGATTTTACCCCCTTCCTGACCAGGGCCTATTTTGCGATTCGGCACTGCGTGACTTTAACGGACAATTGCGCGGTCGTGCGACCATGTACCTAAACGAATTTGACGTCCTTTTTTTCTCACAAACAGAGCTTTCTTTTGGTGGTATTTGATTACCTGTGCGATTTTTTGATCATGCAATATAAACAAAAAAAGAGCGTCAATTTTGCAAAAATAGCAATATTTTTCAAATTTTTTTATATGAAATTCCCCCCCCCCAAAAAATGTAAAAATCTAAATTTTTTAACATTTTCAGCCAATTTGTTTTATGCTACATATGTTTGGTAAAAAAAATCGCAAAAAGCGTATTTTGATTGGTTTGCGCAAAAGTTATCGCGTTTACTAACAAAGGGAAAGATTTTTGTAATTTTTGTTGTTTTTTTTTTTAACGCGTAATAGCGGCGATCTGTGATTTTTTTTTGCGGTACTGCGACATTGTGACGGACAGATCGGACCCTTGACTGACATTTTTGACACATTTGGGGACCAGTGACATTACTGTTATACATATGCACTGTTACTGCAAAATGACACTGGTAGTGAAGGGGTTAACTGTATTTGAGAGGGAAGGGCTGTGTGTGTCCCTAGGGGCGTGATTCTAACTGTGATTGGCTGTGGCTTGAGCTGTAGAAACAGTGATCAACGGTCCTACATAGTAGAACTGTGTGATCACTGTTTCTACACAGGGGAGAATGACAGGCGGCTTGTTTACACTAGCCGCCTGACTTTCTCCCTCTGCAGCGACGATCGCAGGGTGACCTCCGGGGGCGCGCGCTCGCTCCCTAGACCCTCACAGGCTAGCGATGTAGATCTACATCACTTTGCCTGTGAGGGGCTGACTGCCGATGTAAATAGTCATGCGGCAGTCGGCAAGTGGTTAATGAGCACACAAGCATAAGACTTATGACTCTATAAAAGAATAGCAGAATGTATTGGAAGTCAACCAGCGGTGGGGCCCTTTAAGAAATAACACAGTCTAAATAAAGAAGGAAGTCAGCTTACTGAACTTTGAGCACTTACCAGTCCCACTCTCACTCCCACAATCTCTAGGCATTCATTTAAGTATAACTTTAGACATCAGCAGGGTGAGGGGAGGCTCTGTTAGATACTCCAGTCACACAAGATGTTCACCAAATGACTCAACTCCTCACAAGGAGTAGACTCAAGATTTCCAAGTCAAAGCTCTGGACAGTGGCTTGTCCCATGGCTTCCTGGAAGTGTCTTGGGTGACTACCACTTGCAATAGGGTCCTGGGCAAATCCAGTTACCGTCTCCAGCAGCAGAATTCCAAAAGCACTCTGGGTGATCTCCAGCTGTGGGGTACCTTGCAGATAGGCAGTTCCGTCCCTGTACACTTCTACAGCAGCTTCCACATGTGTCCCTAGTCCTCTGCTATGTCCAGCTTCTCCTCCTCTCATTTTAGATAGAACCAGATAAAGGCAAAATGGCTGCCCCCCCCCAGTGGTCTCCTTAAAGATGGTCACCACATTTCTGTATTGAACGGTCAACTTTAAGATGCCTGTTGCATTTGTACACAAACAATTGTTCAACTCAACGCTGTCAATAGAAGAATAATACTGCAACAATAGGTGTAAAAGCAAAAGTCCACAGCAACTATAATCCTGGCTACAATAACATATTGCTTTACTAAATATCTGAACTCCACCCAAAATCCTTTTTTAACTAAATATACATTTGAGAAGGGTTATGCAAATCATACAAAAATATATTACTCCATCCACACTAAAGAACGTGGATGGGTGAATCTCCCCTGATGGATATTATATTTAGACTGTAATCATTTGTAGCTGTCTGAATACCCAAGTAATGACTCATCTGTTTGGATACATTCTTTGTCTGATTGATCATTTTCCACCTAGCATCTTTGATTTTACATTTTTAGGTGGCCTGAAGTGTGTGGGGCCTAACCAGTTTACCTGAGAATTGGGAGGCATCAACAAACATGGATATTTAAACGTTGATTCAATTGTAGAATTTGAATTTAATAGAAATTAAGAAGTTACAGCAATGGCCCTTCCAATGTTGCAGGTCAGACACTTCAGGCAGAAAAGAGTCTCCTGCTAACCTGAAGGAATGGTACAGTGCAACTTTTAAGGCGATTTATGGTAGGCATAATACAGCAGGAAAAACAGCATTCAGTCTGGATGTAGGCTAGACCTAATATAACTACCTAATATAACTTACAATAAGCCGTTGGAAATTTGGTGCTCAGGCTGTGAGTGTCTCCCGTTCACTCATACAGTAATGATAGCGAATATATATAGCCGACAACCCAAGACATCCAAATAAAATCCCCCGGGACAACCTATCATCTCGGATATCAAAAGTGTGACATCTAAGACCACTATATTGGTGGAAGACTATCTATGTCCCCACCTGGAAAGCCTAGCCATGTACTTGAAGGATATGGTCTACCTATTAACCATCTTAGAGGGCCTACATGTAGAGACTGACACACTATTGGTATCAATAGAAGTGGAAGCTCTCTACTCCAGTATACCCCATCAACTAGGACTTTATACCATTTCTAAATTCTTGGATAAAATAAGCAATTATATTTGTATTGGAACTATTAGAGTTCATAAGTACGCATAATGCATTCATGTTTGACCATTCCTAATACCTCTAGGTACAGGAGGTGGCCATGGATACCACTTTTGCCCCCTCATATGCCAACTTGTACCTGGGGGGTGGGAGCGGTTGATCTTTGGATCTGAGGAGACGTTGGTCTACCTTTGTCACGTTTCCCTATGGCAAAAGTATATCGATGATATCCTGATCTTCTGCATGGGATCTGAGGATATGTTGACCGAGTTCTTGGATAGACTCAATATCAATTAATTTAACTTGCGATTTACCCTGAATGTTGATGTCAATTCACTACCTTTAATAGATCTGATGATTATAAAGCATCCTGATGGCTCTATTGCCACAAATTTATATAGAAAGCCCATGGCAGGAAATTCTCTGCTGCATGTACTTAATTAAAGAAATACCTGTGGGACAATACCTACATATTAGAAGAAATCGCACTAGCGATAAGGATTTTAAAACACAGGCAGATGCATTAAAGGAAAGATTCCTAAAGAGAGCATACAGCCACAAGGCACTTAAAGGGGCTTATAAAAAAGTATTAGAGAGCCCACGTGAGCTCCTATTATTCCAGGGGGAACACCTGCCTTAGGATATTAAAATTAGACCGATTATGACATTTACCAGACAGAGCAACAATGTTAGGGTGATCCTGCAGAGGCACTGGCATTTGCTTGTGCAGGATAGCACTATCAAACACTTTGCTGATCCCAATCCACGGATCACTTATAAGAAAAATCGTTCACTAAGGGACAGTCTCACATCCACTAATTTTTATAGACAATGGGGGTCTGATCCCAGTGGAACACGCCCAAAAGGCACGTTCTAATGCAATTACTGCGGCTTTATACTATACTCAAGGTAAATTGGTATGCTGTTGAAAGGAGATACAGAAAAATGCCTACATTCCTAATAGCTAAATGGTATGTACGAAAAAAAAAACCCCTCTGATGGGATTTTTAGGGCATGAAAGTAGTCATAATTAAGAAAAGTTCTAACAATTTTTTTTATTATAAACTATAGAAAAGACATAAAAGAAAAACATTGATACATCATAAAAATTATGCAGTAAAGGACAACAATGTGTGGACTAATACACAAAAATTCATAAAACTGTTGAAGACCATATGAAAGAAGATAGTCCAACTCGAAAACAAACGTTTTTCTTCTTCAGGAGCAGATGATTAATGTGCAGATATTTTCTACAAATTTAGAAAATTAAAAGTTAAAAATCAAAAGCAGAAAATCATAATTTTACACATATGAGGATATTCCATACAAAAACATGTACTAACCCCAGTGCAGATAGGCCACATGTATGTACACCGCATCATTTAAAATCACAAAAATGTGTTTGCCACTGCCTGCTGCCCAGGATACTCATGGCATGGGAGCCCACACACCAATTATTCCAACCACAAGGGGCAAAAGAAAAGAGACTCAGTGATGTCAACTAGCTTACATATGCGTTTGCAAATGTGTGCTAACTAAACCCCTGTTTTTAACACATACTGTTAGACAGGTTAATTTGGTTGGTAAACAAACTGGTTGGTGAATTGAGCTAGGATTTTTTTCTGATTTTGTCTCGCATGCGTTGCCCTCCCATGTGCTCCTTGCTATGAAGGCCAGTTATAGGTGGGGGCAGGCCATTTTGTTTGTTGTTGATGTATACTGGTGAGTGGACACACTGGATGCCTTTGCTGTCATTGTGCTATGAGCTGGGCATCCACTGTGCCCCCAATTGCCTTTAAGGAGGGTTGAGCTACCCCCAGGCTCACCTGACCACTATCTATCCATTAGAGGGCATGTGCTTCCACTGTGGAGACTCTCATAAATTTGCACGAGTTAGGACTGTAGGTAATACAGGGTGCCGTGAAGTGGCCCTGCAGCTTACACATGCTTTTGCAAATGTGTGCTAACTAAACCCCTGTTTTTAACGCATACTGTTAGACAGGTTAATTTGTTTGGTAAGCAAACTGGTTGGTGAATTGAGCTGGGAATTTTTTCTGATTTTGTCTCACATGCGATGCCCTTCCATGTCCTCTTTGCTATGAAGGCCAGTTATAGGCGGGGCAGGGGCCATTTTGTTTGTCAGTGATGACCGCTAACTTCCAAAGAGAACCAATCTGCCTAGAATAAGCAGAGTGGTCATAATTAGGGATGATCAAACGGTTCGGGTCCACCATCGGTTCGGCCCGAACATTGGGTGTTCGAGGTTCGGCCGAATTTAGAACTTTTTGCCCAAAAAGTTCGGAATTCGGCAACCAGAACCGCCCAAAATGCAATGCTTCAGGAAATGGGCTTTAAAAGCCCGTGATTGGACCAGAACCATTAGCAAAAGCTAATTGAGGGGGCAGGAGAATGCTAGGAATGTGATTGGAGTGACTAGGGGGTCCCTAGACCAATCATTAGTGAATACGCCCCCCAGTATATAAGATCGCCCCCGCCATATTCCTAGCATTGTTATACTGGACATGGAAGAGAGTGGATGCAGTTCTGTGAATTTTACTTTAAAAGTGTCATTTAGCTATTTTTAGTGTGAGGAAAGGGATATCTAGTGTAGTTAGAGTGCTCCTTTACACTTTAGTTAGCTTCAAAAATTGAGTTTCTGTAGGGAAAGTGTTAAGTGTAAGGGGACCGTAGTGTAGTGTAGGGTTAACTGGCAGTGACTGCTATGGCAGGGTGACAAAACCCTTCCATAGCAGGGTGACCGCTATAGAGAAATGATCTTTTCTCTGAATAGCTTCATCACACCCATATGGCTTCTCACCAGCCAAGCATTTTTTATGCTGCAGGGGCTGCCACTGCCAGTGCTTTTTTGAGGACATGTTTGATGTCAGACATGACATCTGAACATGTGTATAGGGGGTATATATAGACATATATGTCTGAATATATACCCCTAGACATATATAGGTGTGATAGTAGCAGAAATAAATGCTTGCACTAATGAAATCATTTACAGTAATATATTTCTGCTACTATCACACCTATATATGTCTAGGGGTATATATTCAGACATATATGTCTATATATACCCCCTATACACATGTTTAGATGTTTTGCCTGCCTCAAAAGAACCCAAAAAAATGCCAAAAAAACGCTAGCGTCAAAAACAAAAAAATGCCCAGGTGTGTTTTTGCTGGCATTTTTTGGGGGTTTTTGGAGGCAGGCAAAACATCTGAACTTGTGCACAGTACCACTATACACAAGTTCAGATGTTTTGCCTGCCTCAAAAGAACCCAAAAAAATGCCAAAAAAACGCTAGCGTCAAAAAAAAAATGCCCAGGTGTTTTTTGGTGGCATTTTTGGGGGGGTTTTGGAGGCAGGCAAAACATCTGAACTTGTGCACAGTACCACTATACACAAGTTCAGATGTTTTGCCTGCCTCAAAAGAACCCAAAAAAATGCCAAAAAAACGCTAGCGTCAAAAAAAAAAATGCCCAGGTGTTTTTTGGTGGCATTTTTGGGGGGGTTTTGGAGGCAGGCAAAACATCTGAACTTGTGCACAGTACCACTATACACAAGTTCAGATGTTTTGCCTGCCTCAAAAGAACCCCAAAAAATGCCAAAAAATGCTAGCGTCAAAAAAAAAAAAAAAATGCCCAGGTGTGTTTATGCTGGCATTTTTTGGGGGGTTTTGGAGGCAGGCAAAACATCTGAACTTGTGCACAGTACCACTATACACAAGTTCAGATGTTTTTCCTGACTGCAAAGATCCCAAAAAATGCCTTCTATTAAACCGGCAAGGTGTTACAGGAGCGAAGCAAACCCCCTGTCAGAAAGTTTTCTAATACAAACAATCTTTTTTTTTTATGGTTCTGGACATGCTACAGAGCTGAAACTTCACAGGTACACATTTTAGACCCCTCAGATCTGAAATCCAAAGTAAAAATAAAAAAATCTCTTTTTTTTTTTTAATTTTTTCAATAATTGGCTTTTTTATCAAAAATGACAATTTTTAAGAACTTTTTTTGTGTGATTTTGTGTCTGGGGGTCTAAAAGGTGTACCTGTGAAGTTTCAGCTCTGTAGCATGTCCAGAACCAGAAAAAAAGATCATATAGGTGTTAAAGTTAAAGGAGGGTCCCGACCCACATCCCTGTTCTAATGAAAATTTACCTTTTTTTTTTCATGGTTCTGGACATGCTACAGAGCTGAAACTTCACATGCACACCCTTTAGACCCCCCAGATACTAAATCCAAAGTAAAAATAAAAAAATCTCTCTTTTTTTTTTAATTTTTTCAATAATTGGCTTTTTTATCAAAAATGACAATTTTTAAGAACTTTTTTTTGTGTGATTAATAGTTAATGGGGCATGACCCAGAACCCTAGGCACTTTTTAGGGGCATTTATTGAGTTTTAGGGCTTCAAAATGGTGTTTTTTGATTACCGAAGTTCGGGTCCCATTGATTTCAATGGGGTTCTGAAATCCGGGCCGAACTTTTGGAAAATTCGGGTGTTCTGGTCGAACCGAACTTTTCAAAAGTTCGATCATCCTTAGTCATAATACATAATATCTTAATCTTCAGTCACATAAACAGTTGTTTATCATCCTATGCCTACCTGGACTTTGTTGTTCATAAGCAAAACAGCCATAGAAACCCCAAGTCAGGACAGGGGGATGGAAGGGAGAGAGAGCATCAAAGGGCGAAGGGCCTTATATCTATATCCTTCGGTATGAATCTGTAATGCAAATAGATATATCATAGCTAGGGGCTGATTTTAAGAATAAGGAGTCAAGTATTCTATGTCATAAACGTACTTGAATATATGCTGATAGCGATTCAGAAGATGATCCCAAAACCAGGAGAGATTGTGAAACCAATCATACAAAAATAGATTAAACGCAGCTAAAGATTTAGCCCAGCCAGACTCTAGAGAAAGATAGTAGAAAAAGGCCCATAAATTAAAGTAGTAAAGTAATGCCTTAAAAGAGCAGTCAGATATTAGTCTATAATACAAACCAAGGTATAAAAACTGTCGCAAAGGGAGGAGAAAATTAGAAACCTAACAGATTCCACACTAGGGACCTAAAATGGCAGGAAATAAATAAATAAATATAGGACACAAAATTATGAAATTATAGGACACAAATTAACAGTCCATAAACAGTGGTCCATAAACTGGTAGTCCATATAATCAGGTCCATATGTGATCCATATGGGAAATCCAAAAAAGCACTCTGTAGGCTGCACTGATGACAAGTAGAAGCAACTTGGGAGCAAACTGTAGGGAAAACACAGGCGCCACTCTAAGTGCAGTATAAGGATTTATTCATAAAAAAAACATGTATAAAGGTACTCACACAGTAAAATACAAATAGGCATGCCTATTTGGAGTACCTTTATGCATGTTTTTTTATGAATAAATCCTTATACTGCACTTAGAGTGGCGCTTGTGTTTTCCCTTTAGTCTATAATACAGCCCACTTCTAGATGCTTTATATTACCTGAGATCTTTAAAAGTGATCATGCAGCAAACCGGAATAGTGTTTGTTGCTGAAGCAGCCGAGCTTACTGAACGTGCAATGACGTCATTGGCCAAATGGCGCATGCGCTCATCGGCCGGAGGAGGGCTGTCATGCGTCGGCCACCCACAGACACACATATGGTCCAATGGTGACCGGGAAGCTCCCTGATCTCCCAGACCTGAAGAAAGGTAGAGATGAACACTTGATCAGCCTCTCAGGGGGCCCCCAATGCGCCAAGCAGAAGGAGATACTAGGGTGAAGCCCAAACAGTGCCATCTTGTGGATAACCTGGGAAGAACGCATAGGTAAAAAATATATATACAAAACAATATATGGAGCATCCCAAGAACCAAGAAAATATTATAGAAATTGTTAAAGAGAAATATCTTACAACAGATATGTTTACACAGACGAATAAGAAATATCAATATTGGATGACAAAATAAAAAAACCCATGGGTTGTATTTAATTACCCATAGAAATTGGAATTTTACACAGTAAATTCCCATACCATTGTAATGGTTAAACAGGTGAACAAAGAAAGAGACATAAGATAAGCTAAGTTTAGAAAAAGCTATATCCATCCAAATTAGCTACTAATACAAAAAATGTATATACTGTATGTAAAATAAAATACTAAGTAAAATAAGTAAAATAAGAAATTAGTCTAATTCTGGATCCCCTGACACAAACCCTTCCAAAAAGGGTTTGTATGATATAGATTCGTTAAGCCCTGACAGATAGGTGGCATTCAGCCTAAAAATCCCCCTCTGTTCGCGCTGCAAAATAATTTTGTTCCAGTCTTTCCCCCTTATGCCAGAAAGTACTCAATCCAGGATTATAAACAATATTTTTGGGAAAGTGCTGCCCTGAATGGTGGCAACATGTCTCCCGAGGGGGAGGTCAGGATTGCAGGATTTCTACTTAATGTGTGATAATATGTCCGTTGCCAAAATTCAAGTTTAGTTTTACCTACGTAAAAACATGAAAAATCACATTGGAGGAGATAAACAACTCCCCTCGTTTTAAAGTTCACAAAGTGCTGGAGCACATATTTGTCACCATTCGGTAGTGTAATGGATTTAGACATTTCCATATACCTGCAGTAATTATAACCCCCACATTTAAAGGTACCTGGTCATTTACATGGGTCTCTGTTGGATCTTTCCTCATATTTCCTGGAAACTAGTTTGTCTTTTAAGGACCTAGCTCTCCTAAACAGGAATGCTGGAGCTTCGGGTACCAAGGGGCCCACTGTAGGGTCCATGGTTAACATATGCCAATATTTTTGAACAATATGTCTAATAGTTAAATGGTAGTTAGAGAAGCGGGTAATGATACGTAATACAGTAATTTTTCGAGTGGGCTAGAGGGCTTATAGAGCAAATCATGACATGTTTTCATGGTTGCCCTCTTGTAGGCCTCTCTTTGAGTTTAAGTCTCTCATTGAGTTTATCTGCCTCCTTTTTGAAAGTACAGTCGTCACAACAGTTGCGGCAGATTCTAAGATATTGAATAAATGATATTGATTTGATCAGGGGCAGTGGATTAAAACTGCTAGCGTGTAGAATAGAGTTACCTGCCGTAGGTTCTCCATAAAGGCTACTAGATAGTAGGCCATCAGAGTCTTTGTGGATTTGCACATCAAGAAAAGTGATTGTATGTAGGTCATACATCATGGTAAAACTCAAATTAAAGGTATTACAGTTGATGAGTGAAATGAAAGTTAGTAGGCGTACTGTCCCATATTGGAAAGATGTCATCAATGTATCGAGACCAGAGAACCACAGATTCCATAAAGGAAGCCAGGTTCTCTGATGTTTTAATTGAGCGCTCCCATTCCCCCAGGTACAGGTTGGCATACAATGGGGCACAGCAAGTCCCCTTCACAATGCCCTGCACCTGGAGGAAATGGGAGCCGTTGAAAAAAAAATAATTGTGGCCCAAGATGAAGTCCAATGCATCAATTAGAAAAGCATTGAACTTCCATTCATGACAACTTTTTTTGGAAAATATGTGTCTTGTACAGGTGATTCCTTTGTTGTGCGATATGAAGCTATAAAGCGCCTCCACATCAATCACCACCAGAGATGTCTCATGACAAATAAACCATCAATATTTTGTAGCAAATGAATGGTGTCCCGAGTGTAACTGGGCAGGTTTAGGATGTGGGGGGGGGGGGGTGTAGAAAACCATCAATGAAATTGCTACGATTTTTGGTCAGGGAACCATTTCCTGAGATGATTGGTCTTCCTGAAGGATAATAAAACAGGTGTGTATTATCCCGCGCTCCCTAACCTAATGTGTCCCTCACTTCTAACTTGTCTATAATGGCTGCAACCAAATAACTGTGTTCCCACAACTGCAAACAAAATAAAATCAAAAATGTTGGCTGTGTATATCCATGTGCAATCCAATTAATGTTTTTAAACCAAAACCTTACTTTCAAACTACAAAACTGCTATCAATATTCAGTGACAAACTTTGTTGTGTACAATAAATTAAAACAAAACAAATGTGACATGCCAAAATGACTATAGTTCAATTAGTAGTGCTTCTCATCTTTCAAATATTTTTCCCTTTAAATGTGCTTCTCATATTCCCCAGTTTTTCCACTTTCGCCCTTGTGGGTGATCCAGACAAGTCCAGGCAAAACCAGCTCAGTGTGGAGAGTGGAAGGAGATTGAACAGTCTGGAATTAACCCCAGCAGGGGAAGGTGATTTTAGACCTGGAAACAGGTCTAAACTAGAGGTGACTGCAGTGGTGAAAGGTGGTGGGTGTCACTGCACAATTATAATAACTGAAATCCACAAGGGTGAAAGTGGAAAAACTGCGGGATATGAGAAGCACATTTAAAGGGAAAAATATTTGAAAGAAGTAAAGCACTACTAATTGACCTATAGTCATTTGGAACTGTCACGTTTTTTTATATTTGATAGCAGTTTTGTGGTTTGAAAGTAAGGTTTTGGTTTAAAAATATTAATTGGATTGCACACGGATAGGCGCAGCTAACATTTTTATTTTATCCTGAAAGATTTTGTAAGCTCTGTGCAGTTAAGGCAATGAATAGAATGTTGGTATGCAAGGGAATGTTGTACATATAAAGTCCCAATCTAATTTAGATATGATGTTATGAAAATATGCAGAATCCAACAATTGGTAGAATTCCTGTTGAAACTTTTCAATTTTAGTGGTAGGAGATCTGACAGTACCACTGTTATTTGTTGAGCATTTTTTGGCACATATCGATGTATTTATCGTTATCCATGATCACGATATTGCCACCATTATCAGAGGGTTTAATCATGATCAAAGGATTTTGTGATAATTCTTGTAAGGTTTGTTTCTCAACTGGAGACATATTCTCCTGTTTGTTATGTTTAACCACTTCAAAACAGGGCAGTTACACCCCCTTCCTGCCCAGACCAATTTTCAGCTTTCAGCACTCTCACTCTTTGAATGACAAATGCTCAGTCATGCTACACTGTAACCAAACAACATTTTTAGCATTTTTTCACACACATAGAGCTTTCTTTTGGTGGTATTTGATCACAACTGGGTTTTTGTTGTCTGTGATATAAGCAAAAAAAGAGCAAACATTTTAAAAAACAAACACTTTTTTTAGTTTCTATTATAAAATTTTGCAAAAAAAAAATAATTTTTCTTCATACATTTGGGCCAAAATTTATACTGCTACATATCGCTGGTAAAAATAACCCAAATTCGTGTATAATATTTAGTCTGTGTGAAAGTTATTGAGTCTAGAAGCTATGGTACCAATTACTGAAAATTGATCACATCTGATGTACTGACTCTCCTTTCTCGAGGCCCTGAAATTTCAGGAAAGTACAAATACCCCCCAATTGACCCCTTTTTGGAAAGTAGACAGTCAGGGGTATTTAGTAAGAGGCATAATGAGTTTTTTGAAGTTGTATTTTTTTTCCACAATTCTTGGGAAAATAAAAAAAAAACTTTTTTATTTTTTTCCCCACAAAGTTGTCAATTTATAGGATATTCCTAACAAATAGCATGTACAAGGCACTAGAGCACCAAGACAATGGAAACATCCACAAAATGACCCCATTTTGAGAAAAATAAACACTCTAACGTATATTCTATGAGGCATTATGAGTCTTTTGAACATGTCATTTTTTTCTACAAGTTTTTGGAAAATGTAAGGAAAAAATGAAAACCTATTTTTTTTACACAAAGTTGTCAATTTATAGGATATTTCTAACACCTAGCATGTACATAGCAAAAATGACAACCCAAAATACATTCTTCTACTCCTCCTGAGTGTGGCAATACCACATATGTGAGACTTTTACACAGCCTGGCCTCAGGCATCAGGCGTTCTAGGAGCATAAATTGCACACATCATTTACTGACTTCCTGTCACACCTTTGAAGGCCCTAGAGCACCAAGACAATGAAAACGCCCACAAAATGACCCCATTTTGGAAAGCAAACACTCCAAGGTATATTCTATGAGGCATTATGAGTCTTTTGAACATGTCATTTTTTCCCACAAATTTTTGGAAAATGTGAAACCTATATTTAGGCTGAATGCCACCTATCCGCCAGGGCTTAATGAATCTATACCACACAAACCCTTTTTGGAAGGGCTTGTATCAGGGGGTCCAGAATTAGAATAATTTCTTTGAGTGCTTTATTTACATACAGTATATACAGTTTTTTGTATTAGTAGCTAATTTGGATGGATATAGCTTTTTCTAAACTCAGCTTATCTTATGTCTCTTTCTCTGTCTGTTTACCTGTTTAACCGGTCTGTTACAATGGATTGAGCATTTACTGTGTAAAATTCCAATTTTATGATTTATTACCCATGGGTTTTTTATTTTTTCCTCCAATATTGATATTTCCCCTTCGTTTGTGTATTTATATCTGTTGTAATATATTCCTCTTCAACAATTTCTATATTATTTTCCTGGTTTTTGGGATGTTTGTTCGATGACATCATTGCACGTGTAGTGCTTGGCGTCTCCCGCATTGGACCCCATTACACCTTCTATGTCCACATATGCTAGGGGGCAGTGCCATGCGCTGTCCACCCAGGGGGCTTCTTAGAGTTACCAGGTGGATGATAGCAGGGGTAAGGAACACTGCTCCCCCTGTGACTTCCTTATAAATGCTCAGTAATCTCGGCTGCTTCAACCACAAACATTACTCCAACTTTGCTGCATAATCACTTTTAAAGATCTCATCCAGAAGTGGGCTGTATTATAGACTAATATCTCACTGCTGTTTTAGGGCATTACTTTACTATTCTAACTTTTGGGCCTTCTTCTTTTTTTTTTCTAGAGTCTGGCTGGGCTAAATCTTTTGCTGTGTTTAACCTATTTCTGTATGATTGGTTTCACAATATCTCCCATTTGTGGGATCATCTTCTGAATTGCTATCAGCATATATTCAAGTAAGTTTATAACGAAGAATACTTGATTCCTTATTCTTTAAACCAGCCCCTAGCTATGATATATCTATTTGCTTTACAGATCCATACTGAATCATGTACTGTAGACATAAGACGCTTCGCCCTTTGATGTGTGCTCTCCCTTGCATCCCCCTGTCCCAACTTGGGGTCTCTATGGCTGTTTGGCTGATAAACAACAAAGTCCAGGTAGGCATAGGATGATAAACAACTGTTTATGTGACTGAAGATTCAGATATTATGTATTATGACCACTCTGCTTATCTTTGGCAGATAGGTTCTTTGTCTCTCTTCCTTTGCCCCTTGTGATTGAAATAATTGGGTGTGGGCTCTCATGCCAGGAGGATCCTGGGCAGCATGCAGTGGCAAACACATTTTTGTGATTTTAAATGATGCGGTGTACATACATGTGGCCTATCTGCACAGGGGTTAGTACCTGTTTTTGTATGGAATATACTCATATGTGCAACATTATGATTTTCTGCTTTTAACGTTTACCTGTTAATTTTCTAAATTTGTAGAAACTATCTGCACATTAACCATCTGCTACCGAAGAAGAAAAAAGTTTGTTTTTCGAAACGCATTGGGAATTCTTCTGTCATATGGTCTTCGACAGTTGATTCATGGTTATTTGTGCATTAGTCCACACACTGTTGTCCTTTACCACATCATTTTTATGATGTATCAATGTTTTTTCTTTATGTCTTTTCTATAGTTTATAATAAAATTGTTTTAAACTTTTCTTAATTATGACTACTTTCATACCCTAAAAAATCCATCAGAGGTTTTTTTTTATTTGTACGTACCATATACTTTACTCAAGGGACCCTCTAACAATAGGAGCCTTTACCATCAGACCAAAACATTTTGTTAATTGTGAAACGAAAGGCATCGTTTATCTACTGAAAGGCAGATGCGATGCATTTAATGTGGGTAAAACAAAATGTATGTTTTGGCAACGTATTAAGGAGCATGTTGATGACATCCGGGATGGTTGGGGCTTTGGGCCATTGCTAGGCATGTTGGGGATTGCCATATGTGCAAGCTCGACACCATTTGGTTTACGGCTATTGATAGGATACATCCTAATCCTAGGGGTGGTAACTTTGATAATGGCATCCTACCATCTCCCGGGCTTAAATGGATTTGTCAGTTATGCCCCTTTTTTGGAGGCTTGATGGTATATTAACACTCCTTTTTGGTTGGGGGGTTTGTCTGGGATGGTACAGTCGGGTATTATACGATGACAAAGGCTGTACATCCCCTGAGATGAAGGGTATTTTTTGATAATTTAGTTTTTTTCCCCTTTTTTTCTCTTCCCCCTCCTTGGGTCTCTTTTGGCTCTACATATGTGGATCCAGGGGTAATAAGGATACATACTCCATTTCTCCCCCTGTGTATATTTCTATGTAAAATGAGGGGATGCCAGGTAATGGAGAGTATGTCTTGTTGATTTATGCGACTGGCTTTCGGGTTAACCTGCTAGGTTTCCTATATATTATTTGTGCTGTAAGATAGGCCATGACTGGTAGTTTGTTTTGGTGGTGATTATGCGTGGTGTCCTTTATTTTTGGTAGTGCTGGATATGCTACTATATGGTGGTTGCTACCGGTGACCATTCCCGCTGCTTGGTGCACCATGTTGGATGTGCGTTGGCAGAAGGGCTGGCCCGGTGAAATCCCCCCCTTCTGTGTATCTATCTGTTTGATTTCGGTGGGATCTATCCCCATGCAGGTACTTGTGAGTGGAGTTAGATGACTTTTAGTCCCAGTTACAGATCCAGCTATGAGATGCACTTCCTGACTGCCCCTTGGTCAATCTGATATGCACTTCTGTATTAGCGGCAATCTTGAATGATGCGATCCCACGTAATTTCTATCTTTGGGGGATGAGAACTAGGTCTGAGCGTCACTTCCACCCTTAGTTGGATTATTGATGATAGCGATCTTCCCAGTCCAAAATATGCCCTATGTACGGCCTCTTGACCAGTGGCATTGTACTATCCTTACCCTTTCCTGAGCCAATTGATAGAGGATCCACCCTCTGGGGCTGCCCTTATCTGCTATTTAAGTGCTGGCCAATGGGGGGTTTACTTTGCTGGTGTAAGAGATCCTCTGGTGACCCAGACACACCTGTTACTGCATGCCTCTTACTTGTGTTTGTGTTTGTGTTTTCTTATTTAGAGAAGTTTGAAGACAGTTTGATTGGAGTTTCCTTTTTTGGGTAAGTGTAAAAAAACACCTTTTTTTCCTTCATGAGTTAGATACCATCTAGTCTGTACTAATTCTCCTTTGTTGATCTGTGGTATCGTTCTCATGATTTGTGCTTTTTTAACTATTTAGATCCTACCCTCACCTGGGATTTTTCTTTGATTCCATGAACATCGATGAGTGTTGCTGCCAATACTTAGCAGCTCTGAGTTTGGTCTTCATGTGTGGCAAATCTGGTGGTCACATTTGTGTCTAGTTCTTGGACTCTCAAATGTGTGGATTTTATCCATGTTTAATTTTTTGTTGTCTGTTGTGCTTCTTTGATTGATAGAGTATTCTTTCCATCTGACAATAGAACTTCATGTTGTTCTACATTTATGTTTGAGGCCAGCAAGACAGCCTGTTGTCTGAGGTTTCCTCTTAGCCTGAACATACCTGATGTATCTTATGGAGATATTTTATTTTATACCATTTGCATTTTGTACTAAATATACAAATATTTTTTTTCTTCCACTCCATGTCAATGGTTATTTATTTGTTTCATATGAATATATGTTGGCAAGCTCCATGTGATATATCTACATTATATTTGACTAATCTCTATGTAGTATTTATTTTATCTGATTATGGGCTTTTGTTTGCCCCTTTGATTATTGATGTGTCTTTCATGTATTAATAAATTACTTTTGTATTTTTGGACATCTATGTATTGATGTATGGTCAATACAGATAATTATGGCTCATCACATAATGCCTATTGACATATTTTTCCTCCCTCCTTTACCATAGTTTTACATAGTTTTACATACCCCTCAGGGTAATCACAGGATAAAACACTGCTATGACTAAGACCTTACGGCTGAAACACGTATATTAGTTTATCCTGTGATTACTATGTATCAAATAAAAAGTATTCAAATGTCTCGGGTTGCCGGCTACATACTGTATATTTGCTATCATATGGTAGGCTTAGGATCTAACGTTAGATTATTATCGCCAGCTGTATCCTACTGGAGAGATTAGCTGACACTAGCTAGCCTTGCAAACTCTGTCTGTGACAGAAAGTGAAGGCAACTGATGTCAGTGCAGGAAGTCAGGGAAACCTTCCCCGCTAACGTAAAAGAGGTTTTCTTGCTGTCTCTGTCCTTCTTGATGTGATATCCCTTTACTTCATGTCCCATTCACAACAGCATGAGTTGGTCACATGTACAGATCGCTATAAAATGTAATATTTACCTGTCAAGTATTATACCGCACGAAACCTTTCATCCAGCCTCTATATTATTGCTTTTTCTGCTTTGCAAAAGCAGTATAATGGAGGGTAGGGGTGAAAAAAGCAATTGTGAGTTTAACCAATCTTTTTTGCATATAAATTCTTCATCATCCACAAAACTGGAGGTGTGGCAGCAGTGTGCCCTTTGACAGCATTCTTTGGCTGAATGATGTCCCTTTCCAAAAAGTTTTGAAGTATACAATTGTTTTCATTACAGGAAGTAAAGGAAACAAGAAAACCCTAATATATATTCTTACCCTCCTCCACTTTCTCCAAGAAAAATTGCTCAAGTTCCACCTTAATAAGGTATAAGTGCTTTACTACTCCTATCTAAATGCAAATGTATGCTGCAGCTTAAATTCATAACTATTTATGGAAAACAATAGATATTCTATAAAGATCATCATGTAATTGATTTTCTCTCCACAGTTTTCCGGGAAGGATGCCAAACACACTCTCAGCTTTGTGCTAGTCGTACACCCGAATAGTTTTTTTAGGCACTGTCAACAGATTGCATATAGATTGTAGCTACCCATTGCAGCGGGTTGTTCGGCCAGATCCAGCACTGAGGCCTACACTAATGGTGGGTCCAAAACACCAGTAACTATGATTCATGACCTTTTTAGGTTCCACACTTAAGTTGGCCCTCAGGCTATATCAGGAATCACTCCCTTGCACACTTATGAGAGGCCTTCTCATTCCCATTGGATCCAGGTCTAATCTACAGGGGGTTCTGCTGAACACCCAAGGCCCATTACCATGGGGGTCCAAGTTTCCAGGCATGTGCAGCCAGGGGTCCTGCTGAACATTCACGGCCCATTAATACAGGGGCCCAAGTTTCTGGGCATGTGCATCCAGTGGAACCTTTCCCAACACGGCCATTCCCGACCCTATCTAACTCATGCCAATAGTCCTTACCAATACCATAGCTATTGGTTATTTTAGGCATGTGCAATTTGTTTCGGTCAGAATCCAAATTCAGATGAATTTTTGATTACTAGGAGATTTGGATGGATCTGAATTTCCTGAATAACAATAGTAACGAATTTAGTTAAAATTTGTTTTGTTTATTCGTATTCCAACGGATTCCAAATTGTCAGAATGATTTGAATCGGTCAAAACTTTATCCTTAAATCCAAATTCTGTGAAGAATAGCTGGTTGTTAAGGAGAGGGCCAGGAAGCCGACCACTGCTTCCTTAACCGATGACTCATCAGCTGTAAGTGGGTTTCCCCACTGACAGCTGAATGCAAACAAAAGAATTCCCGCAATAAAAAAAAAAAAAAAACAGTGTGGGGTCCTCCTTATCCATATTAGGTCATTTGGGTCTGGTATGGATTTTAAGGGGAATGTGTTTTTCTCTCGAATCACAGTGCCACCTTTTACTTTCTGCCTCCCCTGCACAGCCCTACCTTCGGCAGGGCAGAGGCAGGATTTAGCCTGTGAGTCTACTCCAGGATCTCCAGGATGATGTCATCCTATCAGCAGGGCAGGGGTTGAAGGAGCTGCAGATCTGGATCATTTTAACAAGCATGTTTTTATCTGCTTGTTAATATGAAAAATCTCCCGCTCTCTGTGCAGATCTAAAGCTCTTCCCGCCCCCTGCTCTGCTGATAGGATGACATAGTTAACAGGGGTGGAGAGCTGGGAAAGGAGACACAGGCATGGCTGCATAGCAGGTGAGCTGTGACCAGTCTGTGTTAGCCCTGTGTTGACAGAGATTGCCACCTACCTCCCTTTGTGCCACCTAGTCATCAACAGGCTATGGCCTGGGGGTTTGAAACCCTTGCATTAGCCAGCTCTTGTGCCCTATAGCCAGTCTGGGCCTGGTCCTTCCTGTCCAGGGGTCCAAAGGAAGACCAGCTTTCCCTTGAAGGTGTAAAAAGCACATCGACACACAGTTCCCTACTCTGCTTAAGGACATTGAACCCTGACCACTCCATCCTTAAATACCTTGTTCCTACCTCCCTTCAGTGACAAGGGCCATACCAAAAAATGTGAAGTCTTAACTAACAAGGGGCTGCATGCTTCTAGAGCTTTTTATTGTAAAATGACTAAAGGAATCAAGGCAGCCTGTTGCCAACAGTTTTAATTGTTTCACAATTTCAATAAAGGCTGTCACTAGTTAGATGTTTTGATCCCTTTCAGGGTAATCTTAAAGTAGTAAATGTAACTAAATAAAAAAATAAAAAACCTTCTCCTTGCAAGGTAAAGTCACAATGTGCTAGTATGCATCGCAAACTAGCACTATATTAAAGACTTACTTTAAAACAAAGCCATCCAGGGGAGTGCTGTCGTAGCTTACAGGGCTTCCATCTTCACCCGGTCTTCCTTCCAGGTTCACGGGCTCTGGTCCTTTGAATGGCTGAGCCACAATGAGTCACAGTTTATGGCACAGGGCTCCAAAGGAACGGCACGGGTATGCTGTTCCTTCACAGAGCATGCGCCAGTGACGTCGCAGGCTGCAGAAACACTGAATATCTCTCAAACGGTGCACGCTTAGGAGATATTCCTTGTACCTACAGGTAAGCTTTATTATAAGCTTACCTATAGGTAGAAGTTTCCAATGGGACTTTACTACCAATAGCACCGTGGGCCCCTGGGGAAAAAAGAATGCACTGGAACCATTAAAAGCCTGCCCCAATTTATGCACCTACTTTAAAAAATTAGAGTACAAATAGTTGATAGATTTGAACATGTTTTAAAGATTTGAAATTTGATTTTAAAACATTAAGAAAACATGCCATAAAAAAATCACATGTATAGGCCATCGTTTCTCATCCTTTCTTCTTTCTTCCTGTTTTTTTCAGGAGTCTTTCACCACCACCTTGTACTGCACAGTGACCAATTGAACTTCAGGAAATGTCTGTGTGACATTTCAATAAAGTTTGTTTCAAAGAAAAAAAAAAAAAAAAGGAACAGTACAATGCACTACAATCTATACTGCATTTTTACCACAAAGCATGTTGTAACGCAGGAGTGTGGTGAATGAACCCTTAGCTGACAAGGCAGCAGCTGGGGTTGTACACATGCTGCAGCCATATTGCTTTGCTTGGTGACTGCAGTAGGAATTAAACCCCCAGTTACATTTACCAGGTACTACCACCCACAAAATGCAACCTATTAATATAAAAGGGTTTGCGCTGCAACTTTCCTCCAACTTCGTGGAATGCATGTGGTTGTGGTAATGCATCATTTAAGGGGTTAAACCAGTTGGTGAGGAGGCGACATATCACCTCCTCGCGGTCTGTCAAATGCCTCTGAACAGAAATCCATGTGCAGATTGCTTTTCAGAGGAGTGCCATTCTTTTCCAATCAGATCAGAGACTCAGAGCAGCAGAGGGAGACACATTTGTTCAATTGTCAAGGTGGGGGGTGGTGTTTGGACTTACCAATTTTGCAGCCTGTAGTGTATGTTCTGCAATTTACCACTTTCCCATATAGCAGAAAGCACTGTGCATGTTGGTGTGTGTGCAGAGGGCCAGACTGGATATGAAAAACCAGCCCTGGAAAAAATGACATACCAGCCCCATAGCATTGCGTCATTATACCAGCGCCACCCCTCAGTAAGCCCCCCCCCACCTAGTACAGACCCCTCATTAAGCCCCCCTCACAGTACAGACCCCTCATTAAGCCCCCCTCCCAGGACAGACCCCTCAGTAAGCTCCCCCTCACAGGACAGACCCCTCAGTAAGCTCCCCCTCACAGGACAGATCCCTCAGTAAGCTCCCCCTCACAGGGCAGACCCCTCAGTAAGCTCCCCCTCACATGACAGACCCCTCAGTAAGCTTCCCCTCACAGGACAGACCCCTCAGTAAGCTCCCCCTCACAGGACAGACCCCTCAGTGAGCTCCCCCTCACAGGACAGACCCCTCAGTGAGCCCCCCTCACAGGACAGACCCCTCAGTGAGCCCCCCTCACAGGACAGACCTCTCAGTAAACCCCCTCACAGGACAGACCCCCTCACAGGACAGACCCCCTCAGTAAGCCCCCCCTCACAGGACAGACCCCCTCAGTAAGCCCCCCCTCACAGGACAGACCCCTTTCCAGTAGAGACCCCTCAGTAAGCCCCCCACCTTCACTCCCCAGTACAGTTGCAGTGTACGTTGTGTGCCCCCATCCAGCGGTATGATGCTCACATACCTACCTGATGATGATCCCATGTCATGCATAGTCGGCAACGTGCAGGCAGCCACTCCAGTCATTCAGACTTCAAGATTTGATCCACCGCGCGCAGCCGCCCCCGGGGCGGGGCTGCGGGCGGCCCTATCTTAAAGCGGCCCCAGGGTCGGCGGTCCATCAGGAAATTTCCTGGTATCCCGGTAGGCCAGTCCGGCCCTGTGTGTGAACATTGGAGAGTGGAGTATGGGCAAGGCTGCCAGGGCAGGCACAGCGGGGATTGGATATATCACAAGCAACCATGTCAAAACCATCAGCCTCTTCAGCACACTGAGCAGTTCACTCTGAATCCCATCTCTCAATATCTCACTCACAGGATTTGTGTGAGTAAAATATTGAGTAGCAGGATTGGCACAGCTACAGACAGCACAGCAACAGTGCAGTGTGTGCACCCGCTCCCAGCCAAGGACTTCTAGCTGGGCGACAGGCGGAGGCAATGATCAGTCGGAGATAATGGCAGGCAGCAGGAGCCGGTGCCCCCTGATAACTAAACTAAAGTTAAAGTTACTCCTCAGCACTGCCAGCAGAATCCGCCTAGATCCAAGGATTCTGAGCAGACCCTGATGGGGCCCCAATTTACGAGCATGGGCCCCACAACAATGGCTGGGCCAGGGGCAGCTGCTTTTTTGCCCCACGTTAAATATAGCCCTTTTCCCTTTTGTTCCTTTTGTTATTTAGGTGGACAAATCCTGCTTGAAAGTGGTCACATTTTCCCGAATGTTGTGTATGGCTAACATTAGAACCCACCACTAACATGAGAATTTACAAACACAGAAACAGCAAGAAGCTAGGAAAGCCAAAGCCACATCAAAGAATAAAGGATATTCACATCGGCAACACTTTTAGGTGCGTTTAATTCCTACATCAATCACTGCCAGCTGTGGTTCCTTGTGATGTAAGGGCTGGCAGATGGAACAACAGTGTGCAGTGTAAGGTGCGGACAACCAACACACAAGGGTACTGCATGTAAAGATTTTGATGGAAAAAAATACAATCTTTCATGTAAAAGTATAAAAAAAATTAAATAAAATCAAGATAAAAAAAAAAAAATGGTTTGATGGCAGCTTTGCTCTAAAAGAGAAGTTTGTAGGAAAAGGTGGAAGGACAGTTAAGTATAAACAGTCTGTTTTTGCAAGGCATTTTCCATTTCTTCTAAAGACGACAGAGCTGCTTTAAGCTGATCACATCCATCCCTTTATATTTAAATGAATAAAGGCCTTATATTCTATATATCCATCAAAAGGTTTTGCTTGGTTACCATTAACATGCAATTGGTTTGTATCATTTACTAAATGGCCTTGTAGTTAAAATTCAGGCTCTTTCTATATTACTTTTAAAAACAACTCATGTCTTACAATGGTAAAATTATGACAATGACAGACCCGCAGGTACAAGTCTGTAAACCACAACTGCACTTTACCATACATCATATTGTTGTATTTGCCGCTGTAAAATCCATTATTTGCCTAATAAGCACGATTAGTGATCACTTAATGCACTTGCAGTGCATTTAAAGTATTCTTTATGTATTGTTTTTTGTTACACAGCCAGTCTGAAAAGAAAAAGGGCCTCTAATATACTGAATAAAGAGACTAGAATCCAAGAAAAAAATCAATTGACATGAATAGGTAGTGACAGTAACAGAACAAGATGGCTTCGCTTGGATAGGGTTTGCTGTGTAGTCAATTCTAGGCAATATCCCAATGCTGGTCTGAATTATCTTCAGATGAGGAAAACCGTATTCGGCTAAGTCTACTGCCGTCTAGAGACAATAGCGGTTCTGTGAATGTTGATGCAGGCGGCTCTGTAGATGTACACAGTCCTATGGCCCTCATGGGATTCTCTTTGATGGTGAGATGAATCTGTGATTTGTAACTGCCTCCTGCATGCAGATTCTAAGATGCTCCTTCACGGAGAGCCTGGGCGAAAACACAAATGATGAAACGGTGGCATGATCTCATTTCCATTTTATTGACTTTTATTCTTTATTCTTCAAGGGATGCTTTTCATGAATTCTTGGGGTGATTTCTTTGTGTTTCTACTGCTCTATGTTCTTTTCCTAAAAATAAATGTAATCCTGTTCTGTCTGTGCATTACGGGCATACTACCTTTTGCCTTCATCTATATTTCATGAGGCAATAATTTAGTGTGTCTGACTTGGCATGTTTCAGTGTATGGGATTACTGTCAGGCTGCGGAGAGAAAAATGGGAGGGCAGCTAAGTAAAAAAAAAAAAAAAAAGACCCTCAATATTATTCTGGTTGGGAAGAAACCAACACAGAAACCAACACGTGAAATGCTTATACATAGCTATAATGCTTATACATAGCTTATACCTATACAGATATAGGTATAGGTATCTGCTATATACATAGCTTATACCTATACAGATCTATTTGGTAAGAGGCTCTACGTTTGGTGGCGGTCCTTTTTTTCCTCTATTTTGATTACATGCCCTTTACTAGTTATTTTTGGTAAGCGGCTGCACAATTGGTGAAGGATTTCACAGTACTTGTAGTCCTACACAGTTTTAATATTGACATTTTTGTACGGTATCCCGCTATGGATTATTATTTTTCCTCCACATGATACACGACCATTATATCGGGAGTTCCTTGCGCTAGAATTCCATTGGATCACCTGGGCACGTGAACTCATCTCATCACATGAATTCTGCAATTTAAAATTGCCGTTCTGGTAAGCACAATTCCTACGGGATCTTTTGGAAGCAGCACAAGATTCTCATACATCACTAGTCACCTTTATGATATTTGGGACTTTAAACAGTTGGACATTTATTTGTTTGTTTTTTCAATTTAGCGCGACTTATACAATACATAATTTTTAGGGGTGTGGTCACACTTGAAGTCGCAGCTCACTACCTGTCACCTTTAGCGCGGTTACAACCTTCTTTTTACGTGAAATGCTTAGATAGTCCATATATTTACACATTTCTCATGGACCTGAAGAAATTAAAGACATTACTTAAACTGACAAAATTATTTTTTTTATTGCATATTTTACATATACATATGTATAACCTTGAATTTTGTTCTGCAGTTTTTGTACCAATATTCCAAGAATTGTTGTCTACTTATATATCAAACTAAATATAAACCCTATTTGGACATTTAGTTTGCTAAAGCACTGTGTATCATAAACAATTGCATTTGTTTAACTAAAAAAATATATTTTTTTACCTTTTTTTCATCCTTTGTGCTGCTACTGTCCTGCAGCCACTTCCTAACTGCATGCTTACACTGTAGCAATGGCTGCAATGTGTCTCCCAGGGTGGGATTCATGATGGTAACAACAGTGAACTATGACTGCATAATGCTTTTGAAATTGTCCATCAAAAGTCCTTGTGGCTGGGTGACAACAAAGGGGAACAAATGGAAAACAGGAACAGAGTGTTGTCACACCACAGCAGGAAGTGCCTGAACAAGGAAATTATTATTATTAGACAGAATGTGTACAGTGCCAACAGTTGATACAGTGCTTTACAATATAAAAAGGGAGCACAGTTACAATGTTCTAAATAGAAAAGAATTGGCGCTAAAATAAAAGTATCTCAAAAATATATCGTGCTATGTGTGAACAAAATGTGCTGCAATAATGGTGACACAATCCATAAATATATGCAGTGCAAATCAAAATAATAAGTAAATAAATTGCATGTGCAGAAAAAAGTCCAAATGAATGTCCAAATAACTTGTGTTATGCAGTAATCCTCAGTATATGAAAAAAATTCTTCCAATGTGACATCAAACTTGGTGATCAAATAAAATACTTGCTCAGTGTTCCTTTAATCACTCAAAACAAACAGGTGTGCAGTGGCCGCTTACCTCAATACACAC
Organism: Pelophylax lessonae; assembly: GCF_965119305.1. Lineage (NCBI taxonomy): Eukaryota > Metazoa > Chordata > Amphibia > Anura > Ranidae > Pelophylax > Pelophylax lessonae. The sequence goes on along the minus strand of NC_138770.1, from coordinate 166,554,382 downwards.
CAAAGAAGGCGTGTATAATCCAAGCACTTGAACAATATTCCAGAGTGGATGGATGATGGGATCTCAGCAAGCAAGCAGTGATTCGTTTCCTCCAATACCTGACCACAAGAAACGTCTCCGCTGTGCAGATGTGTCTCCAACCTTTTTTTAGGAGGATGATAAAGATGGAACACTCATGGTGCAGTAACTTCCAAACAAATTTTAATGAAAGAATGGTAATGAACTTACAAGAAGGGATAAAAAACAAGCAGTGACCGCCAGAGCGGTATAATGTTGAACTTCCGGTTACGGCCGTGAACACGGAAGTGACGTCACCCAGCTCCCCCCGACGCGTTGCGTCACTACGCACGTGACAGTTACAATGCAATAAAATCCAAGAGGGTTAAGGGGGCAAATTAATGGCACAATCATCAGGTATTATTTTAAAATATGAAAGCTGCAAATGTAAAAATATTTAAAAATGTCTTTAAAATTGCAGGGTTTACATATACTTTAAAAGGAAAAACACAGATTAACATGATTCTACCATGTATTTGAAATGGTTATACTTCCCAGTCTGCCGAGTGCTAGAACAGTTTTTGGGCGTTCCAGCACTTCATAGCAGTGCATGTGGCAGGAGATTTGTAAAATAATGACAAGCTGAAAATACCCAAGCTCAACGGCACAACTGAGAAAGACTTACTGAGATTCGGTGCTCAGGCTTGGGGGATCCTCACTCCCCTATACGAACATCCAAAGCAGAAATTGAGCCAGAAACTCGATAACTCCTTAGTGATATCCTTTGTTTGGCTACATCATATACACAGGATCAATGCTGACATGTTTCGGCCAGTACAGTCTTACTCGTAGCATGAGTATATATACTGTATACAGTATATGCTATGAGTAAGGCTGTAATGGCCGAAACATGTCAGCATTGATTCTGTGTATATGATGTAGCCAAATAAAGAATAATACTAAGGAGTTATCAAGTTGCCGAATTTCTGTTTTATAAAATTCTGACCTTTTTAGTCTTTACCTCATGCTCTGTACACACAATCATTTTTCTATGCACGATTTGTAAGGGTTACCAGCGGCAGCAGAACACAGAAGCATTTGCCACCTTAAAAGTAAGCATTTTCAGGGTTAAAGCAGAACTTTATACACACAATGCGTGAGTGCCGCCCAAAAAAAAATTATCCCTTTCAGTGGCACTATGCCCACACTACAAGGGTCATTTTGATCAGGGGAGAGGAGAGACTGTTTTACTTACCTGATTTTCTATTCCCTTGGCAGACGGTGCTCCTCCATGTCCCATTGGTAGGCTGTGGATCCTGCTCTGGTCTTGATGATGTCAAGAACCCTAGACAGCTGTAGCATGGGGGAGCAGGAGCTGTATTGATGGGTCTAGCTGTGAAGGGTGAAGCAGCAGAGGATCAGGTAGGTATATTTCCTTTTAATGTTTCCCTAGGCATAAACAAACAATTAACCCTCGTAGCGCAGGCATAGCCCTACTGCAAAGGATAACTTTTTAATTGCCTGGAGTTGGGCTTTAAAGTTTTACTAAACCCACAACAGTAAAATCAGTGTGTATTTGTGGTAAAACAGGTTTGTTATACTTACTGCGGAACCTAATGCCTCGTACACACGCAACGATTATCGGCCGACCGATCATCCGACTTTTGTCCAGAGTGGTGTTTTGTTGGTTGGAATGTGCCTAGACTGCACACGAATTTTCTCGGTCAACAAAAATCTACTTCAGAAGTGATGTCATGTGCTGGTTTACTTTCCGTGTGTTTTTTCTTCTCTGAGCATGCCCAATCTTGCTCATCAGATTTTTGTCTGCCGAAATCTGTACTGACTGACGGAAAATTGGCCGTTGTGTTGACGGCCAACAAAAATTTTATAGCCTGCACACCAGATTTTTTTCGGCCGAAAAGTCGGAGTCGGTTGTCGGAAGCATCATACTAACAAGCCGAAAATCGGCCGATCGGACGTTGGCCGAAAATTCACGGCCAATTATCGACGCGTGTGTACGGGGCTTAAGGGGTTAATCCTGCGCATTGTGTATAAAGGCTGTTTGATCTTCTCTTCTCTGACCCTCCCATTCTTCCACTGTCCCCAATCCTTTCCCTGATAGACAGAGCTCTGGTGTGTATTGGTAGAGAGGTTTTTTTTTTTTTTTTTTTCTTGGGAAGGTGCATGTGATCAGCACAGGGCCATTCAGCACTTTCCTCACAGAGGGTCAGGAGTCCTGCAGCCTCATAGGAAAGTCAGAGTAAAATGAAAACAGGTTAGGGGGAGTAAGAAAAAAAAAACAAAAGTAAAAAATGAAGAAGTAAAGTTGTACTTTATTCTTACTGCTAGAAAGGGTCAGGGTTGAAGTTCAGGAGTTAGATTACATTTAGGGTATGGTTAAGTGCTAGAGGTTACTTAGCAGAGTAAAGTTGAGTGTTACATTTTTAGGAAGGTTAAGACTTAAAGCGGAGTTCCACCCAGGGGATACTTTTTTTAATAAAAATACCCCCAGGACAGTCAGGGCTAGCACATTCCACAATGGCTAGCCTCTGATCTGTCCCGGGTTGCACTTACCTTTTAGGAGAAATACTTACCTTGAAAAAGTATTCTCCAGCGCTGCCATCTCAGGTGTGGGCAGCTTGAAGCCAGCGCGATCCTCTTCTGCGTCCTCTTCCTTCTTCTTCGGTCCCACGATGCACTGCACCGGCCCCGCCGTCACTTCCGGTGCGCGCGCGTCATCCCTCCACAGCTTCTGGGCATGCCCAGAAGCTGTTTAGAAGGGAATGACGCGCGCGCACCGGAACTGACGTCAGGGCCGGTGCAGGCGCATTGATTCCTGGGAGCGATGACGTTCAGCTCCCAGGAATCATTGCAAAAGCCAGGAAGTGACGAATCGCCGTGGCCGCCGAGGGGAGGAAGAAGGAAGTAAGGTGAGTATATTTTCTCTACAAGGTAAGTAAAAAAAAAAAAAATTGCGATTATCCATTTGTTTTTCAGGTGACCCGGAGCGAGAAGATGGAGGTAAGTATAAATTTAGGGTGGAACTCCACTTTAAAGGTATCCTTTAAGACTTTTGTCTATGGATTCCAACCATTTCTATTCTGTTTCTAAATCCAGGAAATGAATGTTACTTGCACGCTCATTCCACCAGAATCTACACTGTACAGTATATGAAATACTAGAACTTGGAGTGAGCCTCCCACAAGTATATTTAATGCTGACAGACCCATCACAGAGACTTCATGTAGAATATTCACAGGAAAAATAATTTTGTAATAGACTAGTGGCCCAGCATCTCAATTCTTCTAATTATGTCTAACAAATTATTCTACAACGCAGGTCATTACTCCTGGGATTTATCTATGTGCTGTGATAAGAATACAGATGAAGAGAAGAAAGGGAGAGGTACTTCTCATGCTTTCTAAGTGCCCTGCCAGGAGAACTTCAGCAATAAGGGGAGGGAGACGTGAGGCTAGCTGTAAAACTGGAAAAGAAAAGGAACATGGCTTTAAATGAGGCAGAAACCACGGATTTTTGGCTTCCTCTATTATTCATTTTTATATGAATTGAAAGAAAAAAAATCATAAATTTAAAGTGAAAAAAAGAACAAGGAGACAAAGAGGTGCTCTGTGTAAACTCCACACACGAGTACTCTTTTCATAAGAAATACACTATAGAAACATAGTATTGTTTCCCGTATTTCTCTCACTGCTTTTTCTGATGGGTTTCCTCACTTTACCTTGTTTCTTGTATAAAAATATTCAATTTCAGTTGGCCACATTTTTTAATAAACTGCAGACAGGTTTTCCATTTGTCATTTTCTCTCAGTGGTATGAAATGTGAATGTAGAAAACAAAATCATGTTGTTCCCATCTGCTCTATAATGATCTTGCTTGATATGTGACATTTTTTTTTTTTTTTCATATTTAAAAACAAAAACACAAATGTTAAGTGAAACCATGAAAAACACACCTTTGCTTCAGGAGCTGCTGTCCTGGAATCCCATGCTGACCAGTTATAAAACCATATGCATAGGAATTTGATGGCATGATTTCTTAATTCTGATCTCACTCTTCAGCAGAGAACATGTAACAAATAAATGGTCATTAACCTTTCCCGAGCAAACATTTTTAAAGCTGAAACAAGGATTTCATAGCTTTTGTTAACATTAAAGTGTTTTTTATGTTTTGGTAGAGTAGGGAACCATTAGAAACGGTGTCAGTTCTTGAGATTGCCCTTTGTTTTCTGCCACAATACAGCAGGAAGCAAGTGGTGATCTATCCAAAGTGAGAAGAAGTTCCCTCCTAGTTGTCACCAGAACAGTTGTCCCCACTGAAAGATCTCCCCTCAGTTTCTGTTCCAGTGATGACACGCAAGCAAATAATTCAGTATGAACTAACAAAAAAAATGTTGACTAGAGAAATACATCACGGGAAAAGGGTGCATAAGGTAGTAGGGTTTCTTCTTTGACTATTTTTCTGCTCTAAATTGTAATAAATAAGTTACATTAAGGAGTAAATGAGAGAAATACTGGCTGCAGCTGCTCTCTGTAGCTGCTTCCCTGTAGTGCTGAACTGGTAACTACTATATCAAGAGGAAGGAGCTGTTCAGCAGGATGAGTTCAAGCGACTTAGTCAGGCATCACTGAACTGTAGGAGCTTTAGTCCAGAAAAGAAAGACTCTACTGTAATCAAGAGCTTTTGAACTGCATTCCCCAGGGGAAGATTGCAAGGAGGAGGGTAGAGAACTCTATTTTCTCAGGCTGTAAAGGACACAGCTTCGTCTTGCCAGGAGGAAGCCCAGAGAGTGCACATCACTGTCTTGTGTGCACAACTACCCCTGCATATCAGCAGCATGAGCAGGATCCAGAGTACTGGGTCCAGATGTGCTGACAACCAGAGTCACCTGGGTGCAGGGCAGAGAGTGGACTAATCTCTGTGTGTGATTGGATGTTTAGCTGCAATGTTGCTGGGGCTGGTGAGCTGCTGCTCTGCTCATTTACTACTTGCTGCTAGAGGGACTGCATCTTCATGGACTGACCATACAGCCATGTTGTAGCCTTATTCCTGCCTGCAGACTCAAATGGGACTTTTTCATGTCCACCAAAGGTACATCTGGGCCCCACCGCTAGCTAGCTGAAGAGTTAGGACTACAGACTGCCCCTTTACAGCTGCTACACAGAGACCTTTTGCTTATGCTAAGAGGTACATATCAGGGGATATTGCACTATATCCTAGCCACTCTCCTAGAGTGCACTCTGGACTAGTTATAGTATTATTATACAACTTGCAGTTAGTGCTTATATACACAGTTTAATGCTTATTTACATGTTGATTTCAGTCTAGTTGTACAAGATTATTCTACGTTAACTTGGCATAGTGATTATTCTGTCTTGCGGACTGTGTCTGAAACTGCATGCATAATATTTTAACACATTTTGTAGTATTTTGTATGTACAAGTCAAATCCCTACAGTTACAATATGACTTTTCACTGCTTTACTATTTAAGAACCTTGGAGCTAAACTAGTCAGGTTTGTTATTCTTCTGTGCTCAAGTGTTCAAATAACTATTTATTCCAAACTGTACCAATACATTGAGTTAATTTACCACAAAATCATCTTGGGTCTATTGTTCATGTTCTAATAAGTGCTTGCAGTAAGTTTTATTCAATTAGGTGTGTCAGAGGGTCCGAGGATGGTCTTGGAGTTGAGGTGTAGATCAAAGAACCCAAATTACCAAGTGGCTCCTGTTGTGGAAGCACTACATTAATCACAGTGTAATCCTACAGATGTTCTTTGTTAAGAAAATGTTTGGGTCAATGTGCATATGTATGTACAACACCTGTGGGATACCAAAGAAAGCTAGAAATCACTGTAGTAGACACCACTGCTACAGTGATCTCCATGAATGGCTGCCCTACTTCTTATTGAACATAGGGGGTCACTTGCTTAGCACGGGCACTATTTAGAGAACACTTTGCATTTCCTCAATGAATGCAAAGGGGTTGATTTACTAAAACTGGAGAGTGCAAAATTCGGAGCAGCTCTGCATAGAAATCCATCAGCTTCCAGTTTTTTTTTCTTTTTTTTGTCAAAGCTTAATTGAACAAGCTGAAGTTAGAAGCTGATTGTCTACCATGTGCAGATGCACCCAATTTTGCACTCTCCAGTTTTAGTAAATCAACCCCAAAATGTTCTCAGCATTTCCTAAATGGTGCCTGTGCCAAATGACTGAACTCCTGTGTTCAATAAGCAGCTGAGCAGCCACTTCTAGAGATCACTAAAATAGTGGTATAAAACAAAACAGTGCCGCACAAAACAAATGAGGAAATTAAACAAATCCAGAAAATATGTGAAATAAATACAAAGTGCAGTAATGCTAAATATTATAAATGTGAACAAATGAAATAATTTAGATTAAAAGTAATATTCACAATAATATAAAAAAAAGTACAGATCGTGCACATATAATAATGATAATAAAATTGTGCACAGCAAAATGAGTGAATAAAAATACAACTGAAAATATGTATACAGTGGCCACCCTGTATGCAATAATATAAAGTGCTGAGTGTGCAGAAGTGAACACAATAAGATATAACTGTATAGAACCAAGTGAAAATATAGCAATTGTGACTAAGCAGATATAAACAATAATCGCTTAATAAAGTGCTGATGGCGTTTTCCCGTTATCAGAGAAATATTGCACTCTCCAGAGGTGCACTCTAATGGCGCTTTTCCACTGCATGGAACCGTACCGGTTCGGCACCCTTTTGTGCTTTTCCACTGCTGGTACCGCATGGTATAGGGTCGGAACGGTTCGGTACGGTACGGTATAGGTTTGCTTTTCCACTGCATGGAACCGAACGGTACGGTACGGTACGGCTCTGAAAAAACAGTACCTACTCGATTGTGGTTCCAACAGGTACCAAACTGGTACCATATCCCACAATCCTTTGCATGCAGTCACTACTAGCCACTGATTGGCCAGAGAATCCCACCCACCCCGTTGTTATCCCACCCACTTAACTTTAGTACTGCTTTAGTGGAAAAGCAAACCTATACCGTACCGTACCAAACCGTTCCCACCCTATACCATGCGGTACCAGCAGTGGAAAAGCAAACCAGGCCAAGCAGGGCAGAGTAGAGCCGAGCCGGTACTAGCCGGTACTTGCAGTGGAAAAGTGCCATTACAAGTCCACTGTGAGGGATCCAATGGTATCCTTTGTGGTGACAAGTGCCTTCACCTCTTCACCCTATGTGACTGGGTCCTCACCTCCGCTCCTGCGACCTAGCGTGTGTCTACTACTCTGATTTCCAGCTTTCGTAGTGGTCTCACAGGTATAGATACCTCACAGATAGATACCTGCATTGGGGAAAGATGGATCAATGTAAAAATTGCCATTCCTAGACTTAAGCTTTAAAGTAGAAGTTCAGGCTAAAACTAAAAAATAAAAATCTACCTGCATCCACAATCTAAGTCTAACCTATCTATCCCTGTAAAGATAGAAATCGCTATAAATACCTTTTCTGCAGCTGCTTCAGTCCAGTCCCACGCCACGCTGAGCTGTCTTCTCTGTGGAGGCGGTTGCAGAAGAGACAGCTGACAACGGAAGCCCCATAGTAAGTGTGTGGGTGGCATCACTTCCCTGGCATTTCCCAGCCATTGTCGGCTGTCTCCTGCACACAGCTTCTGCCGCTGGAGACTGGACCGTATCCGCTTCGGAAAATGTATGTACAGCAATTTTTGCTTTACAGGGTTAGATAGGTTAATCGTAGAATGTGGCTGCAAGTAGATTTAGAGATTTTAGTCTTAGGGTGAACTTCCACTTTAAATAAAAGTTTAAAGCATAACTCCACTTTTGTTGAGAAAAAAACATTCCCCTCTGGGTGATCTCTGTACATTGCAGGGATTTTAACAACCATTTTTGCAGATTCCTACTTTTTGTTATTCTGAAGAAATCATTGTTTGTTCCTCTGTGCCTCTGTGCTGAGTGGGTCAAATGGGAGTGGTTTCATAATTATCTATCAGCTGTGGCAGCTGCAGGGCTCTAATGAGAAAAGCTGCTGGGCCTGCATCCCTTTTAAAATGTTCCTATTGGGAGTATCTCACCAAAAATTACTTTTTGTTTTGCAGGGGATGCCAAAAACCTGACTTGTATCTTAGGCAGACTTCTGGGAAAATTGGTGAGCCAATCACACAAGTATAAAATGATTTTTTCTGGGGTGTGGTCAGTATACATTCTGTGTACAGAACAACTGTTTTCAGAAAATTACAACAGCTGCAGATTGAAAAGGAAAAGTAATTTTTAATAACATTAATTTACAATATGAGTTGTGTCGCAATTGTATACGCATTATTGTTTTTTCTTTTTTTGCTGATTTTTTTTTTCCACTAAAGTGGAGTTACCCTTAAAAAACACATTTAGAATTTTCATTACTTTGCATTATTTGTGATTTTTTTATCATCAGAAAAATATTTTTTTTTTTATGAATTTGCATTGATCAGTTGAATTTACTGCATGCATATTATTTGAGCACATTTTGTAGTATTTTGGTATATACAAGTAAATCACTACAGTTACCACATGACTTTTCACTTATTTACCAATGAACCTTGTTGCTGGAGCTAAACTAGTCTGGTTTGCTATCCTTCAGTGAGAGAGAGAGGGATAAAAGGTAAACAAAATGTTTCTGATGTGCTTTCTCTATGGAGGCTTCCTATGATTGGCTGAGGCAGAGACAGTGGTGTCAGCTGCCTGCCTCTGTACCTCAGCCAAACAGAGGATGCTTTGTATTTTTTCATAAATACAAAGCTTTCTATGAATGGCTGAGCACTGTGAGCAGTGCTCAGCCCGACTCAATTTTCTTCCAGGAACAGGACAGGAAATCCCTGTACAGCTCCTGGAACACAGTTCTGTACATACTACATACAGTATACAGCTGATGTTACATGTAGTTTATACAGCACTGACAGCAGCCACTTGTATTAGTGATCAAATTCGTTTGTCTAGATGTTTGTCCTAGATGCTCAGTTCAATTCAAAGTGCATGTGAACCCTTGCCTTGTAAAACAACCAAATCAGTTTAAAATAGAAATACAAGGCAAGACATTTGTATATGAATATATACAAACATTGTAAATATTTTTTTATTTTCTTTTTTTAAATAGGTAATTACATGACCTCTGTTCTCATCTGCCTAAGGGTCTTAGAGAGGCGGGGCAGAGAAGCAGCGGTACATTGATCACAAGTCTTGGCCATTGGAAGACAAGCAGACTACTCTCCCAGCACAGCCAGGAAACTGACCACGTTGGGATGGATGTGCTCTCATGCCTAGTGTTGCCAGTTTAAAAAAGGAAAGGACAGGCAAGATCACTAGGTACTATATTTCATACAAAAGGAATAAATACACAGAAAAAGGGATACTTAAAAAAAAAATAAATACATGATGCATCATACACTTATCAGGAATATAAAGTTGGAGTAACATATCCTTTAAGTAGAATTAGTATGTGCCCTTTGACTATAGCTCTATAGCTAATTTTCCCATTTTAATTATTTTTACATTTTCTGTTAAGGAAATAAAATTATATAAATATTTAGGATATATATGTATATTTTTTATTATTTTAATCCTTTTACTACTATACTTGTATCACATATATACAATATTAAACAGAGGTAAACCACTATCGACAGGCTTTTACATCTAAGCTGACATATCTAAACGAAACCTAGGGTTTATACAAGCAACCTGCTTCCTATAAAGTGCTGTGACTTACATACATACAGTGGGTTAGTCTTCAATGGGCTTAAAGAACTAGGACAGTGCTTTGAACCATAGAACACAGCAGCCTGAATCTTTGCAGATGTGTATTTAGGGCCATTAATAAGATCACAATATTGGACACTTGAGAAATTTCCAGGCTAGGAAAGATGAATGTTAACATGGAAATAGAGCCACTTAGCAGGTAAGCTGTTCCTTGAATGGATTTAAATTCATGTTACAGCAGAGCGTACCTTTAAATGAAGGCATCAGATGCTTTAAAATAATATTCTGAACACTGAACCAAATGTATTTAAATATATGTAACCATTTTTGTGCCCTACAGGATACCCTTTTCACTACTCACTTTTTAAAGAGATCGTTACAGTGCAGGTATAATCTGAACATATCTTATCTGTATTATTTTTATATTACTTTTTGCCTTGCCGCGTTAGCACCTTGCTAGAAGATATATTCCCACACAGTGTGAGATGTAAAATTGCCAGTTGCCTCAAACGCATTCCTAATGCCATTTAAAGTTTGATTAATAGATAGTCATTTTCCATCCGTCACTGGAAGCAAATTGGATTTTTTTTATGTATGGTAATAAATTTCTGTGTTTTCTCCTCTTTGTGGACTGATCAATATTTAATAAGAAACATTTGGTTTACTGGTCTCATGTTCCATCCAAGGAGAGAGAACTTAATTAACACAGGTGCAGATGGAACTGAATGGTCCAGCCATAAATGATCATCTTTATTGTAGCTTTCAAGTATTTAAGGTGAAATACGGGAAAAATGTGACACCTAATGATGGCTACTTTCATTTTATTCACTCATAACTTCTAAACTATACTATGGGCGTTTCATTAAATTAATTATTTTTTTTATAGGAAGAAAGCTGAATCCTTTAAATGCACTGAGCTAAATAAAGAGTAGGATTTATTATTTACCCCCATATAATAATGTTTTTGGGACCTAGGAAAATCAGATTACACTATAGTGAATTGTCAGTAAAAATGAATTCTGCTCTGGGCCATATGCTCTGTAGTGTTGTATGTTGCCTCTGCATGTTTTTAGTTCTCCATAATGTGACCACAATTTAAGGGTCTATTTATAAAGGATTCACTGTGCTAATTGCACAGTAAGGCCCTGTTCACACCTGAGCGTATTTCAGCTTGTAAAACGCTCATCTCTGAAGTCTCAAAACGCCCAACAAGCAAAATTCCATTCATTTCAATGGCCCCTGATCACATCTGAGCATTTTGTCTCCAGAAGAAAAACGCCTGAAGCTCAAAAAAGTACATGAGCTTCTTTTTTGGCTTTTTCCAAACACCTACAAAAAAGCCGAATAAACGCCTGAAAAAAGCCCCAAAAAAACGCTTGTAAAAAGCCCGAAAAAAATGCCTGAAAACGATATGCTCAGGTGGGAATGGAGCCTTTGGTGGACATTAATCCTTCAAAATTTTACAGAATTTACCCAACATTGTCAAAGAGGATTCGTCCATCACATTTATCAAGGTTCTCCCATCAACAGCTGCATAATAGAAAAAATTCAAATAATAAATACAATTCACACTTCAGCCACTACATTACACATAGGACGAATCCTCTTAGAAAAATATGGGTGATGGGTCAAAGTTTAACCACTTCCTGCCCGCCCTATAGGAAATTGACGGCGGGAAGGTGGTTACATTATCCTGATCAGACGTCATATGACGGCGGCAGGATAATGCGCTCAGTGATGCGGTGTGCGGTGCGGTGATGTAGGCTCTTTACCATGTGACCAGCTGATCCAATCACAGAGAGATCCAATCACAGCTGGTCACATAGTAAACAGGAAGAGCCGTTGATCGGCTTTCCTCAGTTCGTGCCTGACGAGTAGAGGAGAGCCGAACTGCGACTCTCCTGACAGGGGGGAGGGGTCTGTGCTGGTAATCAGAGCATTGATTATCAGTGAAGACCCTTGGGGGGGGTGCCACTAGAACCACCACTAGAACCACCAGGGATGTCCACCCATGACCCCAGGGATGTCCACCCATGACCACCAGGGATGGCAATCAGGGCTCAGGGAGCCTGCCAGTGGTGCCCTCCCCATCAGTGCTGCACCCCATGCCATCTATCAGTGCTGCCCACCAGTGCCAATCATTGCCATCTATCAGTGCCACCCACAAGTGCCCATTATTGCCCACCAGTGCCGTCTATCAGTGCCCATCAGTGCCGCCCATCAGTGCTGATTAGTGCCACCTATCAGTGCCCATCACTGCCACCTATCAGTGCCCATCAGTGACACCTATCAGTGCCAATCAGTGCCGCCTATCAATGCCCACCAATGCTGCATAACAGTGCTACCCATCAGTGCCACATATAAGTGCCTATCAGTGCTGCATATCAGTGCCGCCTATCAGTGCCCATCAGTGCTGCATATTAGTGCCACCCCATCAGTGCCACCCCATCAGTGCCTGTCAGTGGGGTCTCATCAGTGCTCATCAGTGCAGTAAAAAATGTATCTATTTACAAATTTTATAATATAAACAAAAAACGTTTTTTTTTTTTCAAACTTTTCGGTCTTTTTTTATTTCTGTAGCAAAAAAGAAAAATCCTTGCGGTGATAAAATACCACGAAAAGAAAGCTCTATTTGTGGGGAAAAAATGACAAAAATTTGGTGTAGGAACAGTGTTGCATGACCGCGCAATTGTCATTCAAAATGCAACAGTGCTTAAAGCTGAAAAATGGCATGGGTGGGAAGGCGGAAAAGTGCCCTGTATTGAAGTGGTTAATATTGGAATCTCTCTATAATTCTGCATGCGGCTGCTGATTGGTGAATTTTGCCAAATACGGTGGATGAATCTTCATTAGAATTGATAAGGGAAATCATCTTTGAAAATCATTGGTTAATAGGGAAAATTCTCTGAAAACGATGAGCGAATTTTATAAAATACAGACAGTCGCACAGCAAAACATTTATTTCAAAAACTCCTCTGTTCTGTTGCTTTTCTTTTATTATGGGATTTATATTCAAACTACATCTCCAGTGTTTTCTGTTAACCTCTCTAACCAGAATCTAAAAATACTGGCAAATGTATTATGATATGCTACAAGCAATTTCTGAATGTCAAAATGTGAGCACGCAAGGTATCACTAAATTATATTAATATGGGTTTTCTATGGAGCACTATTCACTAAACTGAGGAAATACCTTTTAGTACTTAGGTGTTGGAACTGAGCTTAGTACAAAGGACTTTCCTCGGTAACTAAGCATGGTCAAAGGAGGAGCTCCAGCCCCTAAATTAGCCACAACTTCTCCAGAAACTGATACTGGGCCATAGTCCCAAGTCAAGCCACTTCACACAGAACACGGCCATAAATGATAACCCCAACATGCTACACCCTTGGACCTAAGTTCTTCATCACCCATAGCAGAACTAGTGGGAGTGAGATCCAGCACCCATCCCATCATGTGAGTAAATTAATGGAGGTTATCTCAAGCAATCACAGGGACCTCACTTTGTTTCACATGACCCCATGATGCAAAGCATCTCATCATAGATAACTTGGTACTTCAATAACACAATATCCAGTTATGTTGAGGATTTACTTCCAAAAATAACTTTTGTTCAATAAAAATATTAATGACAAGCTCACAAAATAAGAAAAAAAATCACAACTCTCCAAGTTCAGACTGTACCTCTTGCTACCTCCTTTGCCATGTTGAAATGGAAGAATCTAATAAGGAGGAACCCCTTAGATGCGTCATTTGCGTACTCTGTCCCTTTGACACCTATAGTATATGGACAAAACATGCTATGCATGAAAGGAACAAAATAAAGCACTCAGATCCCGGTGAACAATAATACAATAAAATTAAACAATTAAAGAAACATATGTAAATTAGTATGAGTATAAGCATAAAGATAAAGGTGTGAAGATAAATAGAACACATAAAATGAACACCAATTTGTTCAATGCGAACAATAGCTACACAAAAATACCGCAAGATGCACTAGAATATTGCAATATTATCAAACAAAGTGCAGTATCATTGATTTTAAAATGCAGCAATGGCCAGAAAAGTAATATATATAAATAATAATAATCTGTAAAGTGGAGATACTTCCTGTGTGGTGTATTTCCTTCCCATATTATTTTCAACATTTACAGAAAAGCAAAAGGAGAATAAATCCTTATAGATGTTTTATATTTCCTTTTTAACTTTCTGGTCTAGAGATTGAAACTCACATTTAATTATTCATTGCACAGAAAGCACAGGATTCCAATCCCTCCTACATAAAGTAGGTTTTCAAGAACTGACCTTAACAATAAATATTCCTGTACTGGACATTTTAATATTCATTCTGCATTAAAGACAGAAGCTGCATATAACAGCAATGCTTGATTACTTGGAAGCGTTTGTCATTTTAGCTGACAATACATCGTCTCCACTGGGACAGGTTAATAATTTGATTTGTCATATGTCAACAACCACCTCATTAATTGCTTACAGACACATGTAGTTCATCAATTGCAATCAATAATCAGTCTTTGGCGTTCATCTCCTGGAAACAGGGTAATGTATGGATATTTCATTGACTTTTCATTGGTAATTTTATGAAAATCTTAGAAAATGCCATAATGACTAAGATACAGTTTCTTAATAATGTGCATAAATTTAAACTTTTTCAATGACTGAAAGCATACTGTTTCTTTGTTGATATATTAAAGGCCAACTGTACCTTTCCAAAAAAAAAAAAAAAAAACCCACTAAACTGTAGATGCTGTAAAAACTCAAAAGTCCTACTTTTTATGGATTCTTAATTATTTTTAATAGCAGTAGAAAGTTTGTGACAGCAGGCTGCAAAGATGGATTGCTGCCCTCTGTGAGGAAGCAGTGGTCTCTCTGCAGCATTCTGACACAAGCCCTGCTGAGTCAGAGCTAGTAAGTCAACAAAGTTCATGCTCCCTGTAGATTACATACTGTAGCTCAGTTCTGACTCAGCAGGCAGGCTGAAGCCAACCTTTTAAGACTAGACTAGTTCTTTGCACTTGGATTGAAAGTTCTGGTCATACAGAAATTGAAATATGCCTAGTAGACAGTGTCTGGGATGAACGATTACTGGATCTCATGATCCAACTCAGAGCCCTCAAATATCTCTGGTGCCTACTAGAGAGGATGTGATTTACCAATGCTATGGCTGAAAAATATTTACTAAATTCAACTTCCATAAAGGCTACTTAAAAATCCCACTTGCATTGTAGGCCAGGAACCTAACAGCTTTCATTACACATCTGGGACATTTCCACTTGAAATGCATGCTGTTTGGGTTGTGCTCAGCTCAGAGCAGTTTCCAGAGCAGTTTCCTGAAAAATAATGGTCGTTGTTTTTGCAGGAATACCTGGTGTAACAATTTACTTGGATAATTTCCACATCTATGCACTCTCTCTGGAGGAACAAAATGCAATCCTTAATCAAGTTTTCACAAACAGATTAAATACAACCCCACCCTAAGTCTCCATTCACACTTTTGCAACTTTAAATTTGTGCGATTTCCAGTGCAATATTGCAACTTTGATGTGACTTCTGTCGGCTTTAATGCAACTTTGTAGTGACTTTGAATGGGTGCAACTTAGATGCGGCCACTGCATCCTTAACAACCAATGACTCAGCTGTCAGCATGATTCCTCGCTGACAGCTGAACGTATACAATAGTATTCCAGCATTCAATTTTTTAAAACAAACTGCGTGGTGGTCCCCCCCTCACCCAGTCCATACCATGCCCTTTTGGTCTGGTATGGATTTTATTGGGAACCCTATGCCAAAATTTAAAAAAAGACTTGGGATTTCCCATTAAAATCCATACTAGACCCCTAGGTCTGGTATGGATTTTAGAGGGGAACCCCACACCTAATCTTTTTATAAAATGCCATGGAGGGTTTCCCCAAAATCCATACCTGACCCTTTTTTAAACATGCAACCCAAAAGGGCAGGAGAGAGGGGGATGAGTGAATGCCCCCCCCCCCCCAAACCATACCAGGCTACAGGCTTCCCCCAAAGCACCTTGTTGATGAGGACACAGGCCTCTTCCCCACATCCCTGGCTCAGAGGTTGAGGGGGTGCAGGGGATGACTTATTGGAATCTGGAAACCCCCTTTAACAAGGGGGCCCCCTTATGTGAATGAGTAGGGGTACATAGTTTGATACTTTGCCTGCACGGGGCTGACCGCCACAGTATATGTACTTGCGGCGGTCGGCAAGTGGTTAAAAGTTGAATAACACTCACATGCTAAAAACAATTCATGCACTTTGTTATACACATAGCATAAGGTACTGTGTCATGTTCAGTGATAGACAGAATTGTCTCGCCACCTCCAGACCCCGCTAGTTCTGGTCCTGACGTCTCCTATGGTTGCCGTGTAGCTCTCCCACACCAAGACCTCATTAACATTGTCCATCTGTGAGTAGTTACAGGAGGGGTCCCTTCATTGCAGTTTTAGCAGAGGAATCTGCAGCTTGCAAACTTCTCCCATGACAGGAAGCTATGCAGTTGACTTTGACAAGTGCGATATGAGGCTTATCTTTTGAAGGCTCTGATGTTTTGCATATCATGCATGGTCCATTCCTTCCTTTTTGAGTGAATATCGATGGTTTCACAATATTGGAGGCTGGAGGTTTACTTATCCATTTACTTCAGAGGCTCATCCATCTTTTGGGTAACCCCAGAAGGGGTCATACTACGCTGAAGGACCACTGGTTTTCTCATGTTCAAGGCCCATTAACCATTTAGTTCTGGTGAGTGGATCCCCAAGAGGGTTTTTGAAGCACCTTTCCACTGTGTGGAGCACCTCAAGCACCTTCTTTTTGACTTCAGCACCTTATTGAAGTTGCAATTTGGGTGGACTGTTTACCCAATTTTGGACATTGTTTATACCACTTTCTGCACTTTAGCACCAGTTATTTTGACTGTCCATATTTTGCATTTAGCACTATTGCACTTTATGCACAAAATTATTGTCATTTAGTTTTGGCACTATTGCACTTTAGTTATTCCATTAATTGATGGCATTTGTTGTTAATATTTGGTGCAGCACAATTGCACTCTACATTATTTAAATAATTGATGTTTACTACATTCACCTTATTTCTTGACATTTACACCATTGCAAGCGCTGTTTTTTTGGCATTTTATTTACTTTCTTGTTTTTTACCTACCGAACAGCAGCTGCAATAACACTTTTTATTGATAGTTCTAAGCGCGGGTTCTAATTAATTTTTTTACACGTGTAGCTACGCCCGACACGTTTCGTCACTTTGACACAGGGGGTCCTCCTGATGAGTGGGGTCTGGAGACGGTGAGATGATTCTGTCTATCACTGAACATGACACAGTACCTGATACTATGTGTATAACAAAGCACCTCAATTATTTTTACCATGTCAGTGGTATTCAACTTTTAAATAAATAGTCTGGCGCGATTATTGTACCGTGGGAAACATCAAGTATCTCTTTTCTCTTATATGATACCTGGCCATCGGTGCATTGAAACACAGAGCTTTTTTGCCAACCATGAGAATGGGAGGCATATGATTTTGGAACCTGCTCTTTTAACAACAAAAACCAGATCCAATCATATAGTCATAAACAGGCTTGTTGATTGTCTCCAAGCCCATAGACATCCACAAGGCGCCTTTTCCTCTTCTTATCCTAACAGTTTCAGTTGCTTCTACTATTCAGAAGAGCTGCCTCGGTGTCAGTATAGCATGCCCTACATGTCCTTGGATGATACTATCTTTCTACCATTGAGGATCGATCATCCTAACAGAAGCGCCCTATGTTTCACGTACTTGAACTGTAGTCATAAATGGAGAGGTCCTAAACATACAAAGTATTTCCAGAATTCCTAGAAATCACCACCAATATCAGATATATTGCACAGCCACATCAAAATAAACAATTGTTCAATAACTTGTCAATGCTCTGTTTATGCCAGAGGAAATTATAAAAGGGTAAATTTAATAAACAGAAATGATTATTTGAGACTATTTCCCTTTCTTCAAGCTCACTCATCTCGCTGTCTAGTGCAAAAAAAAAAAAAAAGCAATTTCAGGCAACATGTGAAAGCAATCAGTGAGATATTAATGCTATCAGCCATTTCTCTCAGAAAGCTTATTCAGTTTTCCTAAAGTTTATTCATTATTTAACCCACTAAAGTCAGAATCTAGAGAGCAAGTTAAGTTGTACTTGTTCAAGCCTGTATTGTATAAATGTGTATAAATTTGTATAAATTTGTCTCCACTTCCTGTATCACTAACCACATTAAAATGTTTAAAGCAGTATTTATTCTGATTGGTAATTGTGAGAGACTTCCTAAAACCTACTCTTTTAGCAACAGTCTTGTATGTGAGACAGCAAGGAACCTGCAGTGGGTGTGTTTGGGAATTGCTCCTTCCTCTAACAAGCAATGCTTGGATAAAACACTGAAAATGTATGTAAACCCCAAATCTATTTGTGGCATCCTTCCCTGCTGTATAAAGTTTTCTTGAAGAGTATCTCCACCCAAAAGGGGAATTTCTGCTTTAAGGTCTCCTCATCCACCACTCCTGTTTGTAAAATGGCACTTTTGGGTAGCAGGTACCTGATTTTGACTGGTGCCCACTCCAACTTCTGGTCCGACCGCCAAGGTTTTGTAGCTGCTAACTTTTAATTTTTTTACACAGGAGACTGGAGCTCCTCTTTAAGCAAGTCAATCTGAATTTGTAAAGTGGTTTTACCTGAAGATCCAGCCAGTAAGAGCATTTCTTGTTGCATGGTTATAATGCTAAGCCCTTGCATCGTAGTTAGCAGTTTGGTCTGCCTAACATGTGCACTCCTTTAGTTGGCCATTGAGCAAGGCAATAGAACTATCAGAAAAAAAGCCCAATGGGCAACTGAAGAATCTTGCATGGTAGGCTAACAACACTGCTGCTAAGCATGATTAAGGCTGCCCATAGGTGAGTCGAGCATTGAATGTTCTGTTGATCGGAAAAAATGAAAATGGCGCATACGATTTTGCCATCATTTGTTTCAGGCACTTTTGATTATGGCACAAAAATTGTGTGTGTCGCAGCTGGCACACAAATGATGTGAAAAACAAACGAACAAGAATTTTCGCTCGGTTTTTGACTGGCCTTAACGTTGCCAGCTCGCAACAGGAAATGCTACCTCTGGCAGGATTTCCGGGTAACAAACTCTGTAATAGCTTCACAAAAAATTATTAGCTTAAGAAATCTGTACACAATAGGGAATAATTCCAAACATACTGAAAATCATAAAGGAAAAGCAGCCTACATCCTTATGGCTTTTTGTTTTCATCCAGACATTGCTGCAGCACACCAAGTAAACCTGCTGGGGTTTCATTTTCAATTCTGGTTGGCACGCACCTTTACTATAACAACCCTAAACATCTGCTTTATGTGATTAGACACTGTAGACTAATTGTATTTATCTCTTACACAATACTGTACCTTTTTCTGGCTATGAGACTTAACAAGTCTTTGTACTTTTATGGCTAACAAGAGAACAGATAATTTAACTCTTGTTTGTTTTATGCTGCTGCTTTGTTTTGGAAATAATTGGTATGCTTTTATGTATAGTATGCCATTAGCTGATTAGAAAAATTCTGTCATCTCTCATGCTCTGGCTTTGGAGGCTATGGAATAGCAAAAATGAAAAAAAAAAAAAATTGCAAAGTATTTGTACAACTCTTCTGACAAATTTGGTAAATATAAGCAGCATTCTGAAATGTAACTAATGTTTACTGCCTTCTTTCTACAAGCTTGCAACGTTAATTTAGTATGTATTGTGCCTAGTGGTATTTGAAATTAGTCTGAAGAATCTAGGTAATCGATTATATTACTCTCTGTAGGAGTTCCTTTATCCTAACTGGCTGAATGCAGAACACTGACACAACACAGCAGCCAGGACAGTAAAAGACAGACTTCTCCATATCCCCCTACAGCAACTCCTTTTTGTCATATACAGTAGAGGGCACATGTATCCAGTAGGACAAGGAGATCAATGCAGGCAGCATGTAGGTCTAAAGTAAGGATTAGGGGAGGTGGGGGGTAGAGTAGGTAAACTAGTTATTGCCCCTATATTTTATTGCCTATGTACAGTATTACTGCCATTGCCTGTTTGTTGTCCATGTATTGTCACAATCGCCTGTTTGTTGCTCATTTATTGGCACCACTACCTGTTTGTAGCCCAGATACCCATGTGTTGTCCATGTATTTTCACAGTTGCCCATGTGTTGCCCACAAATTTTTATGATTGCACATTTGGTAACCATATATTTTCCTGGTTATCAGTGTGTTAAGCAAAAAAACAGGAAAAAGGTGGGGAGAAGAATACCATCATCATATAACGACCATGTCGCCAATAGGGTTCTTGCCAAATACCCAAAAAGAATACAGAAAAACCAAAATGATATACCTTTGGGGGTAAAGCACCCCAGTGGTATAAGAAAAGAGGTTAATGACTGGCAAGTTCAACAGGTAATAATGTATAAAGTGCACAAGTTTATTGAAAATTATTTCACTAAAAACCCATGTACAATGACACGTATGACTGTTGAGTACCATAGTATGTACACTGACCTGCCATCTATTCAACTCGAATGTGTCACTCACACAAAAAAGACAAAAAAGAGCACAGGGCATGCAGTAGTAAAAACAAGAGGCAAAAAAAGTCACTATATAGCATCCGGGGGATGTGCAGTAGATTGATCAGCACAGAAAATTTGCCGTATGATGGTAGAGACGGTAATTGCCACAAATCTACACTGACCATATATTGCACTTGGCCCATAGAAAACCTAGCTTGAAGCTATTTAAGGGTGTCCGACCCTGAGCGTGATCGATACTTGTATAGCAATAATATAAAGTTCCATAATTGGATTCAAATTCCCTGATGACTTTATAGGGGTATTGTGCAAGTCATCTCACTAGTTAAATATCAGTTTCTCAGGGTCACTAGCGGGCATGTATCATTCCACCTGCAAAGGCATCATGTATTACAGGTATTGGAGCTGTAGTTGTAATCAGTGAGAGGGTTGCCACACGGTATAATGGACCAGACCGGAATGTGCAGTAGTGAGAATGCACATAAATGAAAAACAGAAAAGTCTTACCACACCTCTGCCCGATCCCGGGTGGTTACAGAGAACCACATATGAGAGGACTCTCTGTACATAGACTTCAGCTCATAAAGAATCCTCACTGAGGTAAAGTCATCCTAATTTGAACCAAGCTTCAAGCATCTCATGGAGGGTCTGTGAGAAGAAAGATCCAGTCCTTTGAGGTATCCACTGGTCTCCATGCGTCTGTTTGGCTACTCCTCTCAGGCCCAGACCCGGAAGTCTAGACACAGCCCTTTGCGCCAGTCCGCGGATCAGCTGGGGCTCCCGCTGACACTGTCCATGACGAGTGAGTGACGTCAATGCGTTTCACTACGTGCTTGCGTAGCTTCTTCTTTTTTTGCCTCTCGTTTTTACTACCACATACCCTATGTTTTTTGTTGTCTGTTTTGTGTGAGTGACACATTCGTGTTTAATAGGTGGCAGGTCAGTGTACATACTATGGTATTCAACAGTCATACATGTCATTGTACATGTGTTTTTAGTTAAATATTTTTCAATAAACTTGTGCACTTTATACAATATTACTTGTCAAACTTGCCAGTCATTAACCTCTTTTCTTATACCATTGGGGTGCTTTACCCCCAGAGGTATATATTTTTTGGTTTTCTTATCAGTTTGTTACCCCATTTTATGCCCAACTGCTGTCACAATTGCCAGTGTGGTAGCTGCCTATTGGTAAATTTGCAAATTTAGTATCACAGTTTAGTGCTATGTGCCAAGTGTGGGATCAAGAAGTGATGCTTGTTTTTAAGGCCATATTACTATACCTTAATCCAATTGAATCCTGCCACAGTTAAACTCCACCCCAAAAGCACTGAAATTGTGGCCATACACCCAGACAACATTTTGTGGTGTTAAGGCATAAAGCCTTTTCCACTCTTCAAAACTGAGAAAACGTAGCAGATCCTGATTCTAATTAACAAAGAAGGCACAACCATATTTTCCCCCTAGATATAGAAAGCAGGAGAGCTTTAGCTGCTCCCTGTGCCCACTACAAGTACCCCCCCCCCAACTTCCCCTTTTCTCACCCTGCTCAGCTGCATGTAAAATGGAAAAGGAAGGCTGTTAACTCTGCTTTTGCCAGGGTTAACAGCCAAGCATATAGACAGGGGAATTATTTTTTTTCTGTCTATATAAAGGATCTGCCCATGTAGAAAATTCCCTACAGATGTAGGCATGTGCACTCTCTGCCAGGATACAGGCAGTTCACATCCAGTGCACTAGGTCCAATCTGATGATGATCTATTTTGCAAACTGCTGCAATCCCCCTGTTAATTAGGCCGTGGAACACATGCCTCAATAACAAACAAATATCCCCTGCCCCCATCTATAACTGGCCTTCAAAGCAAGGTGCACATGGAAGAGCAACGCATGCAAGACAAAACCAGAGAAAATACCCAGCTCAACTAACCAACCAGTCTGCTTACCACCACAGTATCTAACAGTTTGTGTTAAAACGGGGTTTAGTTAGCACACATTTGCAAGCGCATGCGCAAGCTGCAAGGCTCCTTCACAGCACCCTGTATTACTTGCAGTCCTAATACTTGCAAATTTTGAGAATTTCCAGCAGTGGAAGCACATGTATTCTAATTGATAGATAGAGGGCAGGTGAGCCTGAAGGTAGCCCAATCCTCCTAGGCACAGGGGCACACTTGACACCCAGCACATAGCACAATGGCAGCAGAGGTGTCCAGTGTGTCCCCTCTCCAATATTGCATCAATGACAAACAAATGGCTCCTGCCTCAACCTAGAACTGGCCTTAACAGTAAGGAGCACATGGATGGGCAACGCATGCAAGACTAAACCAAAGAAAATCAACTCACCAACCAGTCTTCTTATCAACTGAATTATCCTATCTAACAGTTTGCGTTAAAAACAGGGGCTTAGTTAGCACATATGGAACACATGCCAGTTTCCATGTGTGGCACAGAAAGTCCTGAAATGGGTCTTTATTTGTTAATGTGGCTTGTGCCACTTGCTCCAGTTTCTTGTGCTATTTTATTTATGCAGGAAGCTTTGTTAATTTGCCCCTATGTTTACAGAATTTGGACATATGATGATTTGATTTACCTGTAGCGCATATCTTCAAAATGTCCTTTGATTAATTACAATGTAATAACGTAATTAAGAAAAAAATCTAACAGGCCAAATAATTGCATTTACATTAACAGATTGTTAACGGTGGTAAAAGTTTTGATTTATAAGTCACCCAAATAATATTTACATGCTGCATTATTATCCTGTACATCTTTGTGCTGATATGCTTTAGTGTAGAGATTGCTCTTTTTGCATTTGTAACTAATTTGACCTTTTGCGGAATGGGTTTGCCAAGTGTGCTAACTCCCACATATGTCATGCTTTTTCAAAACAGTTTGCATACAGAATGTGCTTTATTCAAGTTATGGGTTTTTCATTGTCTTTATTTAGAATTTTAAACAACTGAAAAAAAAAATCTTTGTGAGTCCCATAACTACAGAAGAAAAAAAATATCATCTTACAGAACAATTTGCAGTTATCAGCTCACTTGCTCAGAGATCCAATGAATATTCATCATAAAATAAATGGAGGGGTATAGGTCAACTTATAATGAATGGTTCAGGGAGATCTGCTACTCCAAATTTGTTGAGATGCCAGATACAACTATGGAACATTTATCTTTAAAGAGGAGCTCCAGGCTCCTTCAGAAAAAATAAAATAAAAATACTGTAGCTGCTGACTTTAAATATTAGGACACTTACCTGTCCAGGAATTCAGTGGTGTCTTCACTTGAGCCAATTTTTTAATTGGCTACCATGAGCTGCCGTCTCCACTAAAGGAAACCGGCAGTGAACTATAAAAAAAAAAATACCCACACCTAAATAAACAATAATAGTAATAAATGCAGCTGTTGCCTATTATTTCCAACAAAGGATTAGCTGAAATGAAATTATTCTTAGACAGCGCTTGCTATAAAAAGAAAAAATATGAATAAGTGCCTAAATAAATTACAAATGACATACTATGAATGCCAATAAATGTAAATGTTTTTGTTACACATAGGTGCTACGATAATTAAAGTGACAAAAGTATTTTGTGCTATCTTGAGTGCTATTCATGTCCCCAGGGTCTCGCCTGTAGTGAGTATTCCACCTTGTACTGAAATATTTACACACCGCACTCACCAGATGTCAGTCATTCCCTTACTATACAGCAAGTGAAGTCCTGAAGGCTTGTAGATCTATAAGGGAGAAGTTTTCCTAGTTCCTGCAGTTCCTGATGTTTCATGGTTGATCTTACGGATCCTTATTCCTCCTTGTTATGATCCCGGTGTTTCTCCCAAAGTTTAATGGGCAGGCAAAAAAATATAAACGGAGAGACAGCCTACCATAGTGTAAAATCCTTAGATATGTTTATTCTTTAAAATGTAGTTTTTAACAAAGCGCCACTCTAACGGTGATACAACGTAAAATTGTAAAAAACGGATCACTATAACATGCAGAAAATGGACGCCGCCTAGAGCCTGGCGTGATTTCCATTAGTTGGGCTGGAAGACATCATGGTTTGATGGTGAAACACGTTAAGTGGCTGTTCCTATGAGTCACTTCCGACCTGGTGAGTGGAACGCACGCCTGGCTCTAGGTGGCGGCTTGTAACATATATGTTTACATTTATTGGCATTCATAGCATGTAATTTGTAAGTTATTTAGGCACTTATTTGTAATTTTTCCTGACATAGCAAGTGCTGCCTAAGAATAATTTTAAAAGGGCTGTAAAGTCTTGCGGCTTTATAGCTAGTTCCCTACTGCCCATGTGCAAAGCATGCTGTGCTCTGTGAATGGGCCAGCTGTGGGGAAGGAGGAGGGTGGCCCAACAGCTGAGTCAAAACCAGGTATCCATTCCACCCTCCCCCCAAAATGTGCCAAATGTGGCAGTGGAGGGGGGAGGAGGCAGACAAACGGAGCTTCCCCTTTTGGGTGGCGCTCTGCTTTAAGTGTCTAATGCATATCACAATGCCCAGATGAAGCTATGCATTATCTATGCGAAACATGTTGACGTCATTAGCACACGGACACTGATGGGTGGAGACCGGCCAAAGCACGAGAAAGCACAAACACAGGTGGACCCATAGACAGCGGCGCACTGTCTCCTCCACTTTCGCATCCCACCCAAGGACCCCAGTGATCCCACGGTCACTACAGAGAGCCCCACCCGGACCCCCAGGAATCAACGCACTCAAAGAAGAGACTCAAGAAGGCTCAGGAAGGACCGACAGCAGCGTAGAGCGGTGACTCATCCATCCCCTCACTTCAGAAAGAGACGGACTACACAGAAGTAACAGGAATCAGGCGGGATGTGCACCCAGGACTAAGGTACTGTCAATTGACCCCCTTACACAAGGGCTTAACTATTACCCCTACAAGATTAAATAAGCACACCCCCATCCTCTTCATTACCTCATTGTACTTACTGGGGTATCCCGCTCTACCTTGCTCTGCCAGCAACCTTTCCATCTTGCTCTCTCATCCTCCCCCCCCCCTTTTTTTTCTCTCCACATTTCCCACCTGGAGCCCAGCCCCATCCCAGGAATCCCTATCATAAAACGGCCCTCGTTTGGCCAACCTGTGGGACACCTACATCCACTGGGGCACTACACTGTTTCCTGGACAATCAGTGTAACCCTGCCAGATCCCTGGCACCTTTAACCTACGAATACCGGCCCAGGTTTGGCCAACCTGTGGGACACTCACACAAACCTCCCCTGTGATACTACACTGCTCTTTGGAAATCCAGTGTATCTTTGGCAACCTCTGGCACTTCCAGCTCGTGCATACCATAGTCCCATCATTGACACTAGTTACCTATGTTCCTCCCTCATACCGATTATCCACATGGTTTATTCTAGGCACTAAGCCTGAGGGATCTCTCTACTAGTGCCATCCCCCAACAGACATCTGATTGATTCATTGCAATCTATATGTAACTTAGGCTGGCCATACCTGATACAATTTTCATACAATTTTCTGTACAATTTTCTTAAAATTTACCTTCAAGTCTGCCTAATTGGATACAAATGAAAGTGTTGTTCAGCTTTGACCTCACATTATGTGGTTTGTGGTAGATCTAACAGAAAATTGGACAACAAAAGTTGAACATGTATGGCCAGCCTTATACATCTTATTGCACTGTACTGTTTGATTCATTGCAATCTATATGTAAATGTATACATCTTACTGTATCATATTGCTTATCACATGACTTGATCATTTTTACCACCTCTCACTACGTTGGTTACACCATAAGTGTTATTCTATATACACCCCTATTTGCACTATCCACACCTCTGTACTCCTCTGCTTGAACCATAGTCTAAAACTGTGTATTATTTACACCAATAAAATACATTCTATTTGACCAACTCGTGACCCTGTGGTTTCATTATCCATCCTCAAAATGCTCTCTTTTTGTCTACTGACCCTTTCCAGTATAGCTTTTTTTCTGCCCACGTCCTAGAGCCAGGGGTAGGACCGCTATACTTGCGGTGTCACCAGGGATATCACACCCAACTATTTCAGCTAGACCATTCCCCCCTTTTTTTGAATATCACAATTTATGTATGATAGGTAAAAGAAAGTTGAAGGTACAGAAACAGGAGGAAGAAGATGATGCACTGGGAGATGGGTAGGGGGGAATACAGGAGGAGAAAGGAAAAAAGAAAAAAACAAAACAAAGGGAAAACATTAGAACACAAGGTTTCAGCACAACCTTTAATCCACATGAGAAATTGCATAAACCACCAAGATAACCTCATGACTGCTTAACAGTAAGAGTTTTCACCAAAGGGTATTACAGTTAGGAACAAACGTAGATCTATACTCGAGCAAAAAGTTAATAAAAAATATATATAATATAAAAAAATAGAGCAGACTCAAAAAACCACTTGGTCTTTTTTTCTGCTGCCACTCTTTGTTGTGGTTGATTTACTAAAAACAAATAGACTGTGCACTTTGCAAATGCAGTTGCACCCATTTTCCCCAGCGCTTAGTCAAAGAAAATAGAGTGGTTAGCACGGAGTTTCAACATTCTGGTCTTGCTAATGCGTCACTATTTAATCCCCCTGGTGGTTTGGCCCCTTCATTGAAAGTGTTCAGGGACGTCATGTTAAGAGATCTGGATAATATTCAAGTGCATAAATCTTCTCTGTCATCTGATTTACAAAAGGGACTAGACTCCCTGTGTGCACGTAAGGACTTAGTGATAAGGCCTGCAGACAAGGGGGGAGGTATCGCGGTACTGGATAAGAAAGACTATGAGGATGAAATGCAGCGCATCCTTGGTGACAGGCAAACATATGTGTTGTTACCTAAGGACCCTAAAGCCTCATATAAAAAAACTTTACAATCATTGGTAGAGAGGGGCTATAACTCCAGTATCCTTAACAACAAGGAAAAGGCATTTTTGGTCCCTAAGTGCCCTCGCACTCCAGTGATATATTATTTGCCTAAATTACATAAAAGTCTTGTTTCCCCCCCGGGGCGTCCCATAGTCAGTGGCATTGACTCTGTGACGTCCCGGGTGGGGAAATATATAGACACGTATTTGCAACCTTTGGTTCAAGCCACACCTTCATTCATTAAGGACACTAAACATGTCATTAATATGTTGGCCGACTTAAGCCCTACAGAACATCTATGGCTGGTCACAGCCGACGTTTCATCCCTCTACACGGTAATTCCGCATGAGGTGGGCCTTAATGCCGTCAACATGTTTCTAACTCGTGATTCAAACTTACCAGAAGCCCAAATTTCCTTTATCATGGAGTTACTCAAATTTGCAGCACAGCATAACTACTTCTGGTATAACGGCCAATTTTATCGTCAGATCACTGGCGTGGCCATGGGGGCCAAATATGCCCCGTCCCTGGCCAATCTCTTTATGGCCCAATGGGAGGAGGACGTCATCTATGCATATCACCGCCCACAGATTCTTCTGTGGGCTAGGTATATCGATGACGTCCTCCTCCTATGGGATGGCACACATGACGATCTATCCTCATTCTTGGAGGATCTTAACTCTAACGATAGAGGCATACATTTAAACTATGAATGTAGTCAATTAGGTGTCAATTTTTTGGATTTGAATATTTCCATCAGGGATGGACAATTTGTCACCTCCACCCATTTCAAATCCACCGACAGGAATTCTTATATTCCTGTCGAGAGTTGCCACCATGCTCCTTGGTTGCGAGCTATCCCCAAGGGACAATACCTTCGCATCAGACGGAACTGTTCCGATATTCGTGACTTTGATAGACAGGCACAAACATTAACAACAAGATTCCTGGATAAGGGATATAATGAGGAGTTCCTTCAACATGCTCTGTCTGAAGTGAGATCAACCGACAGACAGGCTTTGTTGAGTAAGTCTATGAGGCAGGATCAGACAGACCCCTTTACTCTGCCATTTGTGACCACATACTCTAGTCAACATATGACCATAAAGAATTTAGTTGCTCGTCATTGGCATATACTAAACAATGATCTGGTGCTTCGAGAAAACTTACCTACTAAACCTAAGGTGGTTTTTAGGGGAGTCCCCTCTTTGAGGGACAAAGTTTCTCCTAATATCTTGGAACCCCCTGTCCCCAAACCCAGTTTTTTGCAACAACTTACTGGATACTATAGGTGCAACCGTTGCCAAATTTGCACCCTTAGTTCCAATAAACGGAGAAGAGTTCAAGAATTTGTATCTAATAGTACAGGACGTAAGCATGATATAGAGCCTTTTATATCATGCACAACTACTGGGGTTGTCTATCTACTTCAGTGTCCATGTGGACATCAATATATAGGCAGGACAAAACGCCCACTTAAGGTAAGACTAAATGATCATGTAGCAAATATAAGGAAGGGCTTTCCTAAACACTCAGTATCCAAACACTATGCAGCAGTACATAATAAAGACCCTAGACACACCCTTTTTCTGGGCATAGACCGTTTTGTGCCACATTGGAGGGGTGAACCTCTTGTGAGGGGCATCTCAAAACTTGAGATGTCCTGGATACACCGTGTAAAATGCTATGTGCCATATGGCCTCAATGTTGATGTTGAGGTTAATGCTTTTTTGGATAATTCTTAGTTCTTTATCTTTTAGGTGTATGTTTCTCATTTATTCCTAATATATTTATAATTTTTTGTGTGATCTACCCTTGGGAATTGTCACATCATTTTCAATCACTGGATGTAGATTAAATTACCCCTCCCCTTTTTTCAATATCATACATTATAGTGTCTATTAAGTAGAATTGGCAACACACTATATGTTAGCCATCACACTCTGTTGTGTGGTAAAAATTATTTATTGTTATATATTCATCTATTGGGGATATTGTTCCTACTAATTTAAAATCAAACTGTTTAGTTTCTAGATTAGCCTCCTAATGTATTTGTAACATCTAATATTTGGTCTTATATTTATGAGGCTGATCTCCGGTTAGAGTTTGAACTCATTCCGCTGTAGTTTGACTTGTAATTGTATCCAATATGGTCAATTGCTTTTTTGTGGTCTCAGTGCCGCTTTGCCCACAATGTTCTTTATCTGAGCGCAAGATGACGCTGTCATACATAATGCCCATATTTGTCCTTATGTTTCAATTTGTTTACATCTATGGTTTTATGATTTATACTAATTTTCCAATTTCACATCGGCTGTGCCAATAGGCCCGCTACACCTTTAAATATGTTTGCCCTTAATATGGGACACTTCGGTTTGTGAAGTTGATATGTGCCCTTAACCAAAATGGTGGGATAGATCTATCCTGGTTACGGTCACTGGATGTCCGGTTCACAGCTTCAGGGCGGAATTGTTCAAACACTTCCGGGTATTACAATCAGGTCTTTCCTATAAGAGATGGCGTCAGCACGCCGTCCGTACCTTTGATAACGTCTTCTTGGACGAAACGCCGTCAGGTCGCGGCGTGCTAACGTCATCCCGGAAGTTATCCTAGGAGCGGATGTGCTTTGCCGTCCGGCCGGCGGCTTCCATCCATCGCGATTTTATCTACATTGTTTGTGAGTGTTCTTCCTTTTAATTAATAAATCAGTCATTATTTTATTACACTATTGGCGCTCTCTCTTTTACTCGGGCTGGTGTATATACTCTGGTACTGAGTTTCACAGCTAACACCATTGATGCTGTTGGTCCTGGAGCTTCACATATGATGGGAAAGCGCTAATAGAGTTTTACTGCTTGGAATATTTATCGTCTGGTAAGAGGCCTGTAGTGCTTTTGAGTGACGTTTCTGATATCTTGGCTATCTGGATTGACCTGTCTGCTCATTTGACCTATCTTTCGGTAAGAGGCTTCGCAATTGGTGGTGGTTCTTTTCCACATTCATTCCCTTTGACACTGGGCTATTCACTGTTTGCAATCATATTCATTTGGTGAGCTGCTGCACAATTCATAGGGATTCCTCATTGGTGGTGGAATTTATTATAATTTACGGTATCACACTATGCAAGTTTTTTTCTTTTGCATATTATTCACATTATTCGCTGAGGACTCTGACAACTCCAATCTCCCAGATCTGTGACTACATCTCAGCACATGAATCTTGCAGATTTTTAGTGGCTATTTGGTAAGCACATTTCCTATAGAGACCGTGGAGTGTGATCTATGTTTTCAGCGTCAATCAAGTTGATATTTGGGACATTGATTTCTGTTTGGACATTTATTTTTGTTTACCCATATCACGCAGCGCGGCTTATTTTTCTATACATTATCTGAGGGTGTGGTCGCACTTGAAGTCGCTGCTTTTTAGTACATTATTTACTTTAGCGCGGTTATTTTTCTCTTTTTATTTAGCTTAGTGTATAGTGTTGGGCCAAACACCCCTCTGCTCAGTTCGCACCAGAACTTCTGATTTTGTAAAAAGTTTGGATCCGAGCCGCAAACTATTAAAGTCTATTGGATCCAAACTTTAAAAATAAAAAGTCCCTATTTCGAAGGCCTATAAGCATGTTGTTGGCCATAAAAGAGGGGGCCCGGGTACTGCCATGGGGGACATGTATCAATGCTAATTTTTTTTAAAGATTGTTTTACAGAAGCAGTGATTTTAATGATGTTTAAAGTGAAACAATTAAAATAACACATTTCTTTAAATATAGTACCTAGGGGGTCCCCTTAGTCTGCCTGTAAAGTGGGCGATTTGTTCCATGTATAGAACTGCTGCAGCAAAACAGACATTTATAAAGAAAAAAAAGAATCACATTTATATTTCTGCTAATACAATACCATTGTCAGTAATACAAAGATGTAAAAAAAAAAAAATGGAACCCAATCCATACCAGGCCCTTTGGGTCTGGTATAGATTTTATGGGGAACCCCATGCCAAAATTAAAAAACAAAAAAACAAAGTGGGATCCCTCAAAATCCTTTCCAGACCCTTATCTTTGTTGGTTGGTTGTCGGTGTCTGTGGGCAGAGGGCTTATTGGAATCTGGAAGCCCGCTTTAACAAGGAGGCCCCCAGATCCCGGCACCTCTCATGTGAATGAGAATGCCCCTAACCATTCAGCAAAAAAGTGCCAAAAAGAAAAAAACACAGTTTTTGACAATTCCTTTATTAAAAAAGAAAACAGTGAGACAGTTTTTGACAAATCCTTTATTAAAATATAAAAAAATTGTGTCCCTCGATGTAAATCCATCATCAATCATGCTGCCCGCTGATTCCTACATCTGAAGATGTCACATTTGATGATGAAACTCATCATTTTGGAAAGCTCTTAGATCATGTGGCCACTAGGCGGAAGTAGTTGGTGGAACGCACGCTGGTTGCCTGCACGGCGTTCCCTTGTTTACACTTCATACACTCCTTCCAGTGTATTTATCCGCGGCCTGTTGCATCGTGCCATTTCTTCTGTATTCTTTTTTATGGGAATTTTATTGCTTATATAGAAGTCTTTTTAGAGGAACTTTTTTAATAAACTCTAATGAAATTCACTATGAGGATTTCATATTCCTTTCCCATGCATTCTTACATCCGCTGCGCCTTCTGGGGCATAGGAAGAAGGAGCAAAGTGAAGAACGGATCCAGCTGTCACTGATACGTTTTTGGTCGAGGAGACCACCCAAGTCTGGCTGATCCCTTTTGTCGTAAGACAAGAGAGGATCCATAGTATCTGGTGAATTTTCCTATATTCTCTGAGCACCCGTGGTGACTCTGGCCTTCACCCCCTGCATGATATAGTTTGTCTCAGCATTTCCTCCTGGGATCCACACCACCTGATACATCTTTGGACTTTAATTATGTCATTGGACTACCTCATCTAATATATCAAATTTTGGTTTTATTCATCAGAATCCCTCACAGTATCGGTGGCACTTTGCACATTTTGTGTTAGTGGTTGTTATACATTTTTATCTGTGCACACACATCTGTTTATATAGACAAAAACGTTTAGTATATATATATATATATATATATATATATATATATATATATAAAATTCTCAAGTGTCTATTAGTATATATTTTAATATTGTGCACAAATTTTTTCATGTAGTTTGGGATATTCACAGCACTAGTTCTTTTTGCACTCTTTCTATATATATAAATTATTATTCATGTAGCAATAATCCCTGGGGAGCTGCTGGTTACGGGTTCCCCTGGGTTACCATTAGCAACAGCATGACAGTTCAACATTTTCCTGTTCAACAAGTGTTTTAGCTCAGTCAGGAAACAGTCCAGTAGCTTTGGTTTTTGTGTTTTTATTGAGAACTTGGGTAGGAGAAGGGAATGAGTGGGATACTCCAACTTATATAACTATGCACAATCTGCTGGGATGACTGAATATTGCTGAATGCGGCAAGGCCGCTGCTTCACCTTGTCAGTAGCGGTGAAGAAGTAGTTAATGAACTATTGAGATAAACTTGACTGTACTGCAGAACACTCTTCAGGGCCCTTCCTGGCACCCCCTTGTCCGCATTCTTCAGGGTTATCTATTCGGCACCCCCTTTTCTGTAATACTCTCTGTGTGAGCTAGCTTCCCCTGACTTCACTGGAGTGGTCCCACTTCCTGGGCAGACCCTTAGGCAAATCTCCTGGTACTCACGGACACTGTTTTTCCCGAGAGACTCTGCCAGCAGCTCAGCTGTCAGCACTCTGGATCCTCTGCAGCTCAGCTCCACACCTGGTTCACTAGACTGACTGCCTAAGACCACTTTCCTCTCAAACTGCAGGAGGAGAGACAGCCTCCCACCTCCTCCTGGGACTCTGCTTCCCGCCAAAGATGCCTTGTCACATGTCCCCTCAGTATTTATGATCAATCCCAGGATGCATTGCAGGAATGCCCTCCCACTGGGACTGTCATAAAACCTGATGTGTCACTGGCTGGGTTTCCTCCACTGTCCAACAAGCTCCCTCATTGGATGCAGTGGGGACACTCCCTCAGACCCAGTGAATCACACCTGGAAACGTGACAAGCAAATTAATAGATCAGGCTCCCCTGATAAGCAGCAGGAGCAATATATGCTTTTTCTTAGCACCTACCTAGGAGGGTGCTACATTTATATTCTATATATTTATTGCTGAAAAAAGTTCACGATCCCCTTTTTAAAATTATTTCATATTTATTTCTCTATTTGGGAGTTTGAGGACAATGCCCACACCCATCATTGGATATAAGTTTTTCTTGGGTTGGCTTAATTTTTAGCTGGCCTGTGGGGGGTAGGTGTTTTCCACTTTTCTCCCATTAATTCATCAACTTTTTTGCTGTGGCAGGTGGGGTCCTAGCAGCTGCCTATATACATTTAATCACTTTTATAATTTTAATCACATTGCATATTGCATTTATCCTTAGGAATACGTATAATTTCCCTTGGATATTGTAGATGAGTATTACTATTTGATAGTACTTATTATCATCATTATCTTGAGAATCATTGAACAGCACCCAATATCTAACATATATAGGTGTTGCCTGGCGCAGGTGACAATTCCTTTTTCAATGATTTTGATGATGCTTAAATTAAAACAATAAAAATGAAAAATTTCTTTAAATATAGTCCCCTTAGTCTGCCTGTAAAGTGACCTATTTGTACAGTGTGTAGAACTGCTGCAGCAAAACAGACATTTATAAAGAAAAAAAAAAAGAATCACATTTATATTTCTGCCAATACAATACCATTGTCAGTAAAACAAAAATGTAAAAAAAAAAAAAAAAAATGGAACCCAATTCATACCAGGCCCTTTGGGTCTGGTATAGATTTTAAGGGGAACCCTATGCCAAAATTAAAAAAGAAAACAGAGTGAGATCCCCCCAAAATCAATTCCAGACCCTTATCTTTGTTGGTTGGTTTTTGACAATTTTTTATTAAAGAATAAAAAAATCTTGTCCCTTGATGTAAATCCATCATCAATCACGCTGCCCACTGAACCAGGTGGCACCGCCCCTTCTGATGTCACATGACCAGCATTCACCAGTCTGTGACATTAGAAGGGGGCCATGCCAACGGGTGACATAGCCAGATGGCCCCGCCCCTTGCCTATATAAGAAATGTCAAAGCGCAGAGTGGGCATACAGCAGAGAGAAGGCTGGCAGCCTCTCCTGCGCAAACCGTTGTAGCCCTACGTCGGTTGCACGCTTGGTGCTGGGGGGGGGGGGGGCGAGCGCGCGGCTGGCGGGAAGCTCCCGCCCCCACTAGGCAGCGGGGATGCCGATCCATGGGGCTGGTGGTTGTGATTGCTGCCGGGCACCCGCAATCGCTCCCCGCTGAGAGAGAAGGACGGTCAGCTGTTGTAAACACAGCTGACCATTCTTTTCTCTGAAATGATCACAAAGCGCCTGTGATCCTTCTATATAGGATGACAGGTCTCTGTGGTCATTTCACAAGCCCATCATCCCCACAGTTCGAAAATACTTAAACCTTTGATCACCCCTAGGTTAACTCCTTCCCTGCCAATGTCATTATTGCAGTAACAGTGCATTTTTTTTAGCACTGATTACTTTAGTAATGTCATTGGTTCCCCCAAAAGTGTAAAGAAATGTCAGTTAGGGGTCCGATCTGTCCGCCGCAATGACGCAGTTTCGCTAAAAATCGCAGATCGCCGCCCTTACTAGTAAAAATAAACAAATAAATAAATGGCATAAATCTTTTCCCTAGTTTGTAGACGGGATAACTTTTATGCAAACCAATCAAAATATGCTTATTGCAATTTTTTTGTACCAAAAATATGTAGCAGAATACAAATTGGCCTAAAAGAATGAAACATTTTGATTTTTATTTATTTATTTATTTTTTGGGAATGTTATATAGCAGAATGTAAAAAATATTGTTTTTTTTTTTTTTTCAGAAATGTCGCTATTTTTTTGTTAATAGCGCAACAAAAAAAAATCGTACAGGTGATCAAATACCACCAAAAGGAAGCTCTATTTGTGGGAAAAAAAGGACATCAATTTTATTTCATTACAGCGTCACACGGCCGTGCAATTTTCTTTATAATTAACGAAGTGCCGCATCGCAAAAAATGGCCTGGTCATTAGGGGGCAAATCCTTCCGGTCCAGAACTGGTTAATAAAGGACTTGCCAAAAGCTGTCTTTTGTGTTTATTACTTTTTTTACACTTTTTTGGTGAATGGACTGAGTACCCGATACCCATTCACATGGGGGGGGGGCAGGATCTGGGGGCCCTCTTGTTAAAGGGGGCTTTCAGATTCCAATAAACCACCCCCCACCCGCAGACCCCGACAACCACAGCCCAAGGTTGTTGGGAAGAAGCCCTTGTCCCCAGTAACATGGGGTCAAGGTGCTTTGGGATGGGGGGGCATGCCCCAAACCACCGCCCCCCCCCCCTTTGTTGGGGGCATATAACCTGGTATGGTTCACTCGCTCCCCCCCCCCCCCCCCCGCCACACTTTCCTGACCTGCTTGGCTGCATGACCGGATAAGGGTCTGGTATGGATCTTGGGGGAGACCCCACGTTTTTTTTCCCCCTGTGGGTCTGGGGGGGGGGGTACACCCTGCCTTTTTGTTTCTTTATTTTTTCAATAGTCAGATGACAGCCATTGTAACTGCAAGTCATTTTAAATGGGTTTTGACTTGTTTTCTCTTTAGAAATTTCATTTTTATTGTAGCATGTGTAGCAAAGTTTCCAGGCCTGTGGCCTGATGTGGAACTGCCATTAGTACCAGAATCCTCTCCAGCCCATGTGAGCTGAGTCCCTGGATGTGACAACTGAAGCAACTACAACTCCGGCATCTTTGTATGTGGTTTTTATTATAAGTTAAAGGGGATGGGAGAAGGGAATGAGTGGGATACTCCTTTAGGCTTGAACTAATTACAATTGGGACTTTGATCCTGAAGCCTCTCACAGGAGCCAGTGGGGATACTTCTCCCCTCAGCAGGCACATCTGGAAGCCCTGACACCCTAGCTAAATAAATCACAGCCCTACTGTTAGGCAGACAAGGCCTACTATACATTTACCTAGCACCTACATGTAGGTTGCTACACATGTTTTATCCATGCTACAGATGTGCCACTTTACAGGCACATTAATGCCTCGTTTCCACTGAGCGGATCGGTTCGGGTCAGTTCGGTACGGTACGCTAATTTAAGTGTTTCCATTGTGAAAGTGGTCCATACAACCGAACCAAACCGCTCCATTCCTGGTCCTGCTTCAGATGTAGGGCCATAGGAAATGGAACGGTACGGTTAGGGCGGAGCTACTGGCGTCACACAAAAGAATCCACTGATTGGCGGACAGGAAAACTTCAATGCTCACGTCAAATGAAAGAGCAAAACAAACACCTCATTTGGTGTAAACTTTGCATGGTCCCTGGTGGCCCGACTTGCAGTGGAAACGCTCACCTGAATAGACCGGACCATTTTAACTCTTCCAAACTGTACCGACCCGAACCGTTCTGCTCAGTGGAAACGAGGCATAAGGGGACCCCCCAGGCACTATATTTAAATACATTTTTCATTTTTATTGTTGCAGTTTAAGCATAATGAAATCACAACTCCTGAAAAAAAACTATCTTTTTTTGTTTTTGTTACCTAGACCCACAATACCCCAATTACTTGCATTTAAGCCTTCAAAATAGGGATTTTTGATTTATCCTGCTCGGATCCCATAGACTTCAAAGGGGTTCGCCGTTCGGATTCAAATATTTCCCCTGTTCGGGAGTTCTGCTGCAAATTGAACATGGGGGTTTTCAGCCCATCCTTACCAGTAACGGTAGAAAAAACTCTTCTATACATGACATTTAGCTCCCACCAAGGAGCGGAGACTTTAAGTTCAGCATTCAGGTGAACGCCCAAACAAGCAACGTTTGGCCTGAACCTGGGTTTGCACTGAACCAGAAGTGTATCTCAAATTGTCACTATAAAAAAAACCCAGTTTAAGAAATAACATGTTGCCACAGCTGTAGAGAGTGTGCAAAGAGAGGAAAAAGCTATAGAAGATCAACAGCAATAAGATGCAGCTAAGGAAAAATAAGGGTAGCACCCTCCAAATTTAGTTTTGGCCCCATTTGTAATCGGTAATACTGTAACAGGAGCAGAAATTGCTTGGTCTAGTCTGTTCAGGGTTCCACAGGCTGGGAGTTGGATTTTTCCCCCTGTCTCTAGAATATGCTTCGAGGACTTTGGACAAGTCAAGTAGACAGCCAAAATATTGATCTATACTGATATACTTTATATTGATTTTTTTAATATATATATATACATTTTATTACATTTCCGATCCAGAATATACAAAACAAATCAAAGACATTCATAAATACTTCTCAGTCTTCCCACCCCCAACTCTTCGTATTGAATATTGGTCTAGCCACTCCCTAGGGAGGTGCACCCAGATGGTGGCTGGGAAGCTGATAAATAGTCTGAAGTCCTTCAGAGTTTGTATTATCCCAATAAGGAGAACTCCCAGCCTGAGGGGGGACTGTTGCCCCTGAGGCAGCCTATGGACTGGGTTGCTGTCCTTTGAGGTCCCAGTGGTGCAGGGACCTGGAAGTGACTTGGAACTGACTGCAGGACTTTTCCAAAGGGATCTTGCCTAGAGAGGAACCATCTCACTCACTGGATTGTATCCAGGGGAAGCTAGAACTTGGCAGCTTTTCTGGGGACTGAAGTAATGTAAGTAAAGACCCTGAACTGATCCCTGTGACTGTACAGTGTTGTGGAGATTGCACTGGGTACCTGCAGTTATGTATTTGCACAAGGTAACCAGATGCTAAACAGACTTGCCTTCGGACTCTAGGTGTGTTCATTATTTACATTTACTTAAGGAGAAGATTTTCCTCGAACTGCTGTTTGCTAATCATTTCAAACTATCCCATGTCCTAATCCCTCTCCTGTTCCAAGTTCTACCAGTGCATGGTCTAGTGCTTGGTATAACTGGCGGCCTCTGCACTGTTTGGGAAAGAACCAGATAATATTTGGGACCCCTGGGGTAGCGCTACAAAAGTGTAATGTATTTTCTAAATTAAAAAAAAAAAATGGCAACTTTTTATAATACACATTATGTTAGCAAACTTAATGCCATCCAGTTAGGGTTTACATCTACTTTAAACGTTTATATTATTACACCTGTCTTAACATCATGTCGAATTCTCTTTATATTCATTTGGTTTTATGTATTAGAAGGATAGATACACCTATTCTAAAGCTTTTTCATTTCTCATTTTCAACTGATCTTTTTTTAATAGAATTCCTTTTACTAAAGCTAGATCAGAACAAAACAGATTTTGATTGGTTGCTTGAGGCAGAACACTCTGAACTTTGCTCCCTTAGCTTCTTGCTTAATGAGACCATGACAGTATCTATTTCTGTTCTGCACTCCGCTCTGTAAGAATGACCATACACCACATCATTTGTACAACCCAGGTAACAGATTTAGCCAGGGTGACATTGCGTGCAGTAAAAACCAGGTAGTGAAGATATGCCCTTGTGAATGATCAGAAGGACACACAAAAATCAAAAGTGCTGCTCATTAAGTTTTTGCAGACATTTTCCAACAACATTCCCACTGTAAAGGGAACTAATTATCTACTTGTGTCCTTCTAATCTACCGAAGTGGGTACATTTCTTCTCGCTAGAATAAACATGAAACAAAGCTTACTGACTAAAATGCTTTTAAGGCAAATCTATGGGTTACAATTACCACCTCAATTTTCTTTAAAAATAATATTATACAACTTTTTCTTCCAAGAGTCCTCTGAAAGGGTTGAGACAAACCATTGAAAGTGAGACTGACTGAGGTAGTTTCAATGGTCAGGTATTTTTCATTATGGATGCAAGCAAAGATCAGTTTGCAGGAAGTTTGGGGAATCCAGGGAGAAGTCAGTGAACCCGCAACTCTACTGAACTCTATGAGACCTGGATCTTGCTATTTTTTGTCCTTTTTTCAATTTGCAAGCTATTGTTAAAAAAAAAAAGCATGGTTTACTGAGGACTACCATGGGGGACATGTACCAATGAAAAACTGTTTAAAGGCAATTTTGAAAATATACTGTAAATAACCTTTAAATAACTTGGTTGGGGAGTGCCTGCAAATCAAGTTAAAGAACAGTAAAATGTAAGAAAAAAAAATGAAAAAGGGGAGGGAGGGCGTGCAGCCAGGCCTTCTACCCCTTGCAAGGTACCTTATTCCAGTGCTGAATAAAAAGGGCCTCTTTTCCACATACCCTGGAGGATGTGAGGACTGGAAGCTTCTTTTATAATAAGGAAGCCCCCCCAGGGGAATGAGTATGGGATACATTAGAACCTACTACTACACATTCCCAGAAAAAGTTCAAAGTAAATAAACATACTGATACCAATTATGGTAAAAAGAATATGAATATGTAAATAATGTCCCCAAATGAAAACCTAGCTTCAATCACGTCATCCATGTAGATCTATTGTCAATAATGATTACCTGCCAACTGCAATGCTTTCCTGCCATCCAACAAAGTTGCCCCTCTTCACTACCTCTGCAAAATGACAGTATTTCCAACACTGCTGGGATGTTAACAAAGCAGCTGGGGGCCCTTGGTGACATCACTGATCATTTTTTGATCAGTGGCATCCCTGGTGCTGCTGGAACGTAGACAACAACACAAGGAATCTGTCATTTAGTGACAGTCTTCATGGTGGCAAAGAATAATCATCGAACGGTAGTAAAAATCATTGGGTGGCAGGTCTTCATGATTGACACTGGATTTGCATCACTGGGTGATGTGATTGATGCTGGATTTACCTCTGGGGACATTGATTTTTTTCGCAGGTGCTAAGGAAATGTAAACATAGCGACCTAGGATCCTGGTTAACACCATTGATTATATTTGGCTGTACTTTTTTTTTTTTTTGCTATTTGAGTTCTGATTTAAAAGTACTGTATACTAAATGGAATATGGAAGCAGCCATTTCTGACCTCCCCTTTAAAAAGTTATTTTTCCTTGGCTGCCATGCTAATCATTGTCCTTGTTCTAAATCTGACCTGGAACACACATGAGGTTGATTTACTAAAACTGGAGAGTGCAAAATCTGGTGCAGATCTGCATAGAAACCAATAAGTTTTCAGGTTTTATTATCAAAGCTTAATTGAACAAGCTGAAGTTAGAAGCGGATTGGCTACCATGTACAGCTACACCAGATTTTGCACTCTCCAGTTTTTATAAATCAACCCTACTGTGATCAGGACATCTGACTTCACTGACACTTCTATGACTGCTTGCATGTTCTGGGTCGGTTTCTAAGAAAGCATTGATGCTAGAAATAGCCAGACTGCCATTTTTAGGAAATTCAGCAATGACAGCCTTCTATTTCCCTAAAAACATACAGTATTTAATTGTCTGTGAAAATTTGAACTTTCAAAATGAAACATTGCTAGGTATTTCCACTACAGAGTATTCCCTCCCTGTGCAAATCATTTAGAGGAGTTGTAAAGGCAAAAGGTTTTTAATCTTAATGCATTTTATGCATTAAGATAAAAAGCCTTCAACACACTTGCTCCCTTCAGTCTGAGGCTCCCTACCGGACAGCATTCCTACATAACCCTAAACTCCCAGAGAGCCTAACTCACCAAATGATCTCTCCTTGGCTACAGAGAAACCTCTTTCACTATGGTCATTTAGTAAACCCAATAACGAGAGTATTACTTCCATTTGAAGAACTCAGGAAAAATGATCTTTATTTCTCCAAACTATCCCCATTTGAACGCCTAATTCTCTCTGGCCCATCTCAAAAAGGTTTAACCTCAGATATATATAAACTCTTAAACTCCAGTAAACTAGATTCCAAGGGCAAACCCGGCTATATGCTCAAGTGGGAGCAAGCCCTTGGGGAAGAGCTTCCCCTTGAGCAATGGCAATCCATTCGGTTCCGAGCTGCTAAAAGTTTCTTTTGCACCTTTTACAAGGAAAATACTTATAAAGTGCTATTTTTTTGGTACATGACCCCTACCCGACTGCATGCCATATACCCATCAATTTCGGATCGTTGCTGGAGGTGTCTGAAAGATCGAGGCACTCTATAGCATTTCTTTTTGGCAATAGCCATCTTTGCAGACATACTGGCGCTCGGTCCAGGACATCCTCCATCAATTGTTCAAAGTTGACTTCCCTTTCCATCCAAAACTTTATTTACCAGGACTTCTCCCCTTTAAATTACCAAGCTTGGCAAAATAAATTGGCTACCCACATTTTAACGATGGCCAGATGCCTAAAAGCCCTCCATTGGAAGAAACAAACGCCACCAACATCAACAGACCTCTATGCTAGGATCAAAGATGTGAAGATAATGGAGTCCCTGACAGCCAGATTGAATAATAGAGTCAACCACCATCGTGTGATCTGGGAACCCAGGCATCTAAAGGGAGGACCCTCCGTGAGGCCTTGAGCCCTTTCACTGTTAGAAATGATGGAACCCCTTTGGGCCCATGAATGACGAGCCTTGTTTACTTATCTATCTCTGCTATTTTTTCCTTTCTTTCTTTTTTTCTTTGTTCTTATCCATCTTCTCTCTCCCACTATGTATAAACCTAACGGGCACTGGTAAAGTCCCCTTGGGATCAGAATCTCTGGCTAAACCACATTGTGTACTCATCATGTTCCTTAATGGTAATGGTTCACTTTACATACATGTGTCGCAACAATATTTGGTTATGGTAATGTAAAGCAACTTGTACGGTTATCACACACGTTTAGATATAATTTCTTTTGTACATCGTATGTTGGTTTGCTAATAAAACTCTTTGTAGTTTCCAATGACTGCTATTTCTTTTTCTACTTTAGTATTGTAAAATTTGAAAACTTCTAAAATTGTCAATTCTGAAAAAAAAGAAGATAAATAGCATTCGGTGTGAGGCATCCTCCCCAGCACCCCCTAATACTTACCTGAGCCACTTCTCTGTACAGCGATGTCCACGAGTCCCTCGGCTGTCTGGGACTCTCCCTCCTAATTGGCTGAGACACAGCCACGGTGCCATTGGCTCCTGCGGATGTCATTCAAAGTCAGTTAGCCAAAGGGGAGAGAGAGAGGGGGTGGGATCGAACTGCAGCTCCATGTCTGAATGGACACATGGAGCTGCAGCTCAGCTCAGGTGCCCCCATAGCAAGCTGCTTGCTGTGGGGGCACTCGACAAGAGTGCCAAAGAGAGACCCGAGAAAAGGAGTATCCGGGCTGCTCTGTGCAAGACAAACTGCCCAGAGGAGGTAAGTATAACATGTTTGTTATTTAAAAAAAAATAGACTTTACAATAAATTTAATGATGTGTGCTCTTTAAATATTTAGCCTACATTAAACTTACAGCAATTGTGGCACCATATTCTTAAACTATAATAGTTAGGTGTGATGTAATGTACCTTTTACACTATATTTTTTCATATTTAGCATCGGCTGTTGAATAGCTGCAATTTCTGAAGAGATTCTATTGATTCTTTTTATAACTAATGCACAGACTGTATGCTACTGTTTTAAAACTCCTTTTCTGACTTGATAAACCCTGTGTATTTTTTTTTGTATAATAGCCTTCTAATTAGCATACAACTGCAGTGCAGCAATCAGTGTGACCTGTTTTTCTTGTGTTTATATATATATATATGTATATACATCTCATTACATTTATATTGCTAGTACCCCGGTCCAACAAAACCATGTGCAGTCACTTATCTGTACAGATATTGTATGTAGGTAAATAGGAAGAGAATATACTTTCAATTATTTCTGATTTAGTTAAATGGTCTGGAGAAAGATGCATGTGACTGCTGCTAGACCATTAATATTAATGCATATGTTAATGGATAGCACTGGTATTTAAGAAACTTTAAGTCATATGGTGAATGATGAAGGAGATTTTAATTATCTAGTAGATAATTATGTTGTTTTAACCACTTCAACTCTGGTATATGTATACCTCTTATGAATAAAGCAATTTTTACATTTCTGATGTTTATTTGGCAATAACTTTGTCATTACTAACGATAAAGATAACAAAGAAATACATACATTGTCTGTTGAATGCAAATTATACTTTATTTTGGTAATGCAGTCTATTACAAAAATGATTTAATTTTCTATGTTAACGTTAGGCAAAAGTTTTAAAAATGTACCAGGTATGCATTTTATTCAAAATTGTACCTGTTTAAAATAACACTAAAGTTATATTTCTAGCACAAAGTAGGGCAAAGTTATTTGCAATATAACAACATTTTTAATTCTGTGTATTTTTTTGATGCTACACTAAAAAATAGTAAAAGGTAAAACATATTGATGGTAAAACAACTGAAATATAAATTTAGCAGAAAAATTATAGTTAGGGGAGAAGGGTAGGAAGAAATTAT
Organism: Pelophylax lessonae; assembly: GCF_965119305.1. Classification (NCBI taxonomy): domain Eukaryota; kingdom Metazoa; phylum Chordata; class Amphibia; order Anura; family Ranidae; genus Pelophylax; species Pelophylax lessonae. Next base: position 166,510,649 of record NC_138770.1, on the reverse strand, counting down.
TTAGGGCTGATTAGGGTTAACTAAGGGTTAATAAGGAATAATAGGGTTAATAAAGAATACATTTTAAATATAAGTTAAAAAGGAATACATCTTCTTTTTTTTCCATACGTTTTGTATTGGATTTTCAAAAAGATTTACGACAAGACAAAACAAAACTTAGGCACTTTCTTACATACATCCACCTAATGGAAAAAGATGGAAAAAGTAAATCTACAAGTACATAAATAATAGACCATCATAAAAAGAATAAAGAAACAGTACAGCCAAGTTAAGACAAAACTAATGTGCACAAGTGCACAGTCATGTTGGAACAGGAAGGAGCTATCACCTAACTGTTCCCACAAAGTTGGGAGCATGAAATTGTCCAAAATGTCTTGGTATGCTGACCCCTTAAAAGTTCCCTTCACCCTGAAGTAAGGGGTCAAGCCCAACCCCTGAAAAATAACCCCACACCATAATCCCCCCTCCACCAAAGGATTTGGACCAGTGCACAAAGGAACATTCATAAAGACATGGATGAGCGAGTTTGGGGTGTAGAAACATGACAGTCCTAAAATCAACCCTATAGAACACCTTTGGGATGAATTAGAGCGGAGACTGCGAGTCAGACCTTCTTGTCCAACATCATTGCCTGACCTCACAAATGCACTTCTAGTCTGGTCAAACATTCCAATAGACACACTCCTAAGACTGGCATGCCATTAAAGTTTATGTGCGTGTAAAGGCAGGCATGTATTTTTCATCCACATTATAAGGCTGCCCTTAAAATTAAGGGTCAACATTCATGTAATTAATTTTCTGTATTTATATTAAATGTCCATGTAGTCTGCTGTAGACCCTACGCAAACAGAGTTTGTGTTTACAGGGGGCTCAATTAACTAAGCTATATAAGCTATAATGCAAGTGTTATTTTCCAATGCTATTGTTAGAATAAAACATCTTGGTGGGGAGGAATCTGTTAAATTTTTTTCCCCCAAAAAACAACAACCTAACAGTGTATGGCCATAATAAGGGATGGTTACAACCAGTGGTGGGATTCAAAAATTTTAGTAACCAGTTCCGACTTTCCCAGCAGAATGACCAGCGTGCCCCCTTTCAATGCACAGTGACCAGCGTGCCCCCTTTAAATGCACAGTGACCAGCGTGCCCCTTTTAATGCAGAATGACCAGCGTGCCCCCTTTCAATGCACAGTGACCTGCGTGCCCCCCTTTCAATGCACAGTGACCAGCGTGCCCCCCTTTCAATGCAGAGAGACCAGCGTGCCCCCTTTCAATGCACAGTGACCAGCATGCCCCCTTTCAATGCACACTGACCAGTGCTGCGTGCCCCCCTTTCAATGCACAGTGACCAGTGTGCCCCCCTTTCAATGCACAGTGACCAGTGTGCCCCCTTTCAGTGCAGAGAGACCAACGTGCCCCCTTTTAATACACAGTGATCACAGCATTGCCCCCAATCATTGCAGAGTGCCACAGCATTGCCCCCAATCATTTTAGAGTGCCACAGCATTGCCCCCAATCCTTACAGAGTGCCACAGCATTGCCCCCAATCATTGCAGAGTGCCACAGCATTGCTTCCAATCATTGCAGAGTGCCACAGCATTGCCCCCAATCATTGCAGAGTGCCCACAGCATTGCCCCCAATCATTGCAGAGTGCCCACAGCATTGCCCCCAATCATTGCAGAGTGCCACAGCATTGCCCCCAATCATTGCAGAGTGCCACAACATTGCCCCCAATCATTGCAGAGTGCCATAGCATTGCCCCCATCCATTGCAGAGTGCCACAGCATTGCCCCCAATCATTGCAGAGTGCCACAGCATTGCCCCCAATCATTGCAGAGTGCCACAGCATTGCCCCCAATAATTGCAGAGTGCCAGCGTTCCCCCCACGAGACCCGTGTACTTACCTCAGGGGCGGTCACGGCAGCTTCTCTTCAGTCCCCAGCTCCCCGCGTCTCCTCAGTTCTCCCGCCTCCTCGGCCAATGGCACAGGGTTTGCCTTTCGGCCAATCAGGAAGCGGGAGGGCCCGCTCCCTGATTGGCCAGGAGGAGGATCCGTGTGACAATAGCGAATTTTCATTCGCCATTGTCACAGAATGGGCAGACTTGGGGCGCACTGCTTTGCTCCACGGCCGCCACGTCTGCGGCTGCGCAGTCAGGCGTGCAGCTTAGAGGGAACAGCCGGTTCTGCGAACTTGCAGAAATTTAGCAACCGGTTCTATGGAACCGGTGCGAACCGGCTGAATCCCACCACTGGTTACAACCCCTGTCAGTTTTAGTTTTGCCTTCTGTTTCCACTTTGGGAGATTTTCTTCACTTCCTGTCCCATAGCTAATGCTAGAGGAAATCCTTTCAAAGTGAGGGAATGTAGGGTGTCACCAGAGTCATCTAATTAGTGTCCCCATCTGAAGATTTCCCCTCTAATCCGTCCTGGTTTCACTTTCATTCCTAGTGATGACGGTAAACAGGACAAATAGAGAGAGTCAATCTCTCTAATGGGGGCGCAGACAGCAATAAAACCCTGACAGGTTCTAATATTCCTCTCCGCTCTATCAAAAACTAAAAAAAAAGGGTTTCCTTTAGTTATACGTTAAGTCTAAGCTTACTATTTCCAGGAATATGATTGAACACACATTTTTTTTTGGTCAACAAGTTCAAATGTTACATTTTTAGGTCATTCATCAACAATTGATCATGTTCTATCTAGATGTACAAGAATGGCTTATTTGACCACAGGGAGATTATTATGATTTTTTTTTTCCAAACATGTTTATTTCGATTGGCAAAATAAAGAATACAAGGTTTGGCAACATTGCTTGAATAACAACATAAAGATAAAACATTTGCATATTGAACAGTTCAAAATACATATAAAGGAGTTAAGTAAAAGACAACGTGGATACAAATCGTCAGATGGATCATAGTAAATAGGTAAACAATGGGCGTTACAACACATCTGAGAAAGATGACCTATAAAGAATGTATGGCCCATATAGGCAGAACAATTGGAGCAGTTGGTGTATTATATTACGAAGGTGTTGTTTTAAAGATGAGTATCATTAAACACAATACTGTTTGAAAGTGTGAATGAAAGGGTGTTTGTGACCAGCACAAACACCTGAAGTATTTCAACCTTGTATTATATTGGACAGCAGGAAGTAAGAAGTAGGCGAGTGATTAGTTTGTTACGAGGTGGTAACGAACAGATAAGGAAAGGAACAGGAAAAAAAAGGGATGGTTTGGGGAGAGGTTTTATGAAACACATCCAGGGATATATTGAGAGTTTATAAAGTTATTTGTCTAGGGAGAGAGTAAAAATAGTAAGGATGATTTTTTTATCAGGTTTTTTTAAAAGGGAAGATGGGTAGGAAGGGGGTGGGGAAGTAATCAAATAGGGTAGGTCAGTGATGCGGAGAGGGGTATAATCCAACTGCCAAGGTAGACCAGCTATTTGGCAAAAACAAGTGTTGCGTTGGATGTGGTCAGCACAGGAATATAGGCCGTGCTGTGTTAGAGGCCTGATAGGCAGAGATGTATAGTAACGAAGTAGAACTACTTAAGTACTGTACTTAAGTACCGAAATGCGGTATCTGTACTTTCCTAGAGTATAATTTTTTTCTCCTACTTCTACTTTTACTTCACTACATTTTTTTGATGATTTCGATACTTCTACTCAAGTATTTTTTTTTTGTGCTGCATAGTTACTCGTTACTTTTAAAAAAACTACCACTGCCAGAACAGTAGATGGCAGGTTACATAAAGCTCAAAAAAATGTGTATAATGTCATTTGTAAATCAGTGCATATGAAAATAAAGGCTGTGTATAATAAAAGCTGCTATACCAAATCTTTCCAATAAAAAGAAAATATGAAACAAACAAATAAATTGTGCTACAGCGCTTAAAGTGCATCAAGAAACTACTAACAAACACAACTTGGCTGTGCGAATAAAGTGCCTGTGCAATCGATATAATATCATTGTTGCCCCCAGTGCCCTGCCCACACTCCACACAGTATCAAAAATAAAGTGACATGAATGTGCTAAAGCCTAAATGCAGTGAAAATAATTATTCCCACAATGTAACAGTAAATTCAATTCATATAAAATATGACAATAAATCACAATAAAATAAGTTATGAAATAAGTTAGGTCAGGTGCGTGCAACAAGTTGAAGTGTGTAAACCTATCTATAACGAAAAGTCCATAAATGAATTCCAGTGTGCAAATCTAAAGTGTCACTTCACTTGTCAGATGCTTCCACCTCCTTCAGTGCTCGAGTGACCGACCAACACACTTAATGGTGGTGGCACTGGTGGATAGCGTCTGGGTGGCACTGTGGCACTGGCACTGACTGCACTGGTTCAAAAAGCCATATATATATTTAATTATTTCAATTCTCAATCTCATAGGTCCTCTCCTCATAAGATATTAATAACTTAAGATTAGGTGATGAACTTCTTGGCGGCCCTGGCAGGATGACGGGGACACCCGCCACTTCTGGAGCCGAGCCGCTGTGATTCCCCAACATGTGACAAAGTGACAGCCAGGAGATCTAGTGGCTAGTAGTGCTCAACAATACCGCTTTTATATATAAACATGAAATAAAATATACTGACTCACAATTTAGTAGTAGTAGGTAGCGTGTAGCAGTAGGCAGCACAACTCAATTCAATCAATCCCACAGCCTCGCTCGCGCCGCGGCCCGCGGAATCACTGTCATGATCATCAAGTTCAGACCGCACTGGAGGAGCTATGCTGCCGTCTTCCCACTCGAGGTCTCTGCCTCTAGACGTGTTGTGTGTCACTCAGACTCCACCCCTTAGGGCCCTTACTGAGAGGAGTTGTGACACGGGCGGCGGGACTCGGAGCATTTTCTTCGTTATCTCATCTTCTTCTCTATGAGGTGAGTGAGGTGGACCGTGGAGAGGGCCTAATCCTTGCCATGGCAAATGTGCCATTTGAGAATCAAATAATCAATATAAAATATTAATATATTATATACACACGGGTCATGGGTGGCTTTTTTGAACCAAGAAGAGTGAGACTGACGGCTATGATGATTATCCGACCATCCATGGTCCATGGACCATAAGTGTTGTGTTGTGGTGGTGCCTGTGCTTCCTGCGGCCTGCCTCTGCCTTTGCGGCTGTGCCCGCACTGCAGTGGCCACTGGCAGTGGCACTTGACTTGAGCAAAGCAAATGAGCACTACTAGTGTGAAGGACAGGTGGTGGAAGCATGTTCTGACAAGTTCTTATAATGAAAATAATATAGACAGCTTTTTGAACCAGTGCAGTGCCAGTGCTACTAAGGTGAGAGGCAGAGAGAGAGGCTATCCAGTCCACCACTTTACTTGAGCAGATCACAGAAGAAAGGTGGAAGCATCTGACAGCAAGTGACAAGCACTTCTTAGATTGCACACTGGAATTCAGTTATGGACTTTTCGTTATAAAGTTTAGTTTACACACTTAAACTTGCACCTAACTTATTCACAATCACAACTTCTTTTATTGTGGTATTGTCATATATATTTTATATGAATTAAATTTACATTGTGGGAATAATTTGCACTGCATTTAGCACAGACATGTCACTTTATTTTTGATACTGTGGGCGATGATTTTGAATACAAGAAGAATATATATAATTGCAGGCACTTTATTAGCATTTTTAGCACAGCCACTTTGTTAGTAGTTTTTGATGCATTTTTCACTTTAAGCGTTGTAGGTTTGATGAAGCTGGCCTGGCACATCATCATCAATTGAGCAAATCAAATCAAACCGCGATTAAGAAGACTGCGCATATCCTGTTCTGCCTTTTGATCAGCTGAAAAGATGGACGAACCAAAATCACCACCTTCCACCCCTGGCCCTTCAACTTCAAGTGATCTGCCTGGCTGTGAGAGTGAGGAAGCTCAGGAAGGAGACCACCCCTGGCTTTAAAAGGGGAAGGGAGGGACATACTTTATCTGTTTTTTGTTTACAAAAAGTTACAGCCTAAGGAATTGTGATTGTCATTTAGGTTAATCATTTGAATAAATCATTTGAAATAATAAAAAACAATATGATGTTCAAACTTTTGACTTCTTTCTTTAATAACTACATAACACAGTACTTGTACTTCTACTTTCAGTACTTGAGTAGAATTTTTTTTTCAAAACTACTGGTACTTTTTACTTTTAGTACTTAAGTAGCAAATTTTTTGAAAAAACTACTTGCAATACTTAAGTAAAAAAAATGTTGAATACTTTAGTACTTCTACTTAAGTAACTTTTTCTGCGAGCACTTCCACTTCTACTCAAGTCACTTTTTGATCGAGCACTTGTACTCAAGTAGAAATTTTGAATACTTTATACAAGTCTGCTGATAGGACTGCTGTATACAGCAAAGGATGGAGGAGTCAAAATAACCAATCCTCCGACGGTCTTCCATTAAGGAACAGAGTTCATGGGGCGGCTTAAAGAGTGAATGATGAAAGTATTTGAGACAATACGGGGATGTTCAGTAAGAAATGTATTTTAGAACCATATTGTGCAGCGATGGGGAGAGTAAGAATATAATGTCATTACAGATGAAAAGATCACAGTAAAATAATAAACGGTGGTAATGTGAGGTTTGCCTTGATCCTATGCGTGTGTCTGGAAAGTGGTTACTTGCATAGAGTATGTGTGACACACAATATCAAAAAACAGTAAACATCAACATTAAATATATAACCTAAAGCCCCGTACACACGCACCGATTGTTGGCCGACCGATCGGCCGTCTTTTGTCCATTGTTGTTTTGTTGGTTGAAATGTGCTCTAGACTGCACATGAATTTTGTCGGCCAACAACAACCAACTGCAGCAGTGATGTCATGTGATGGTTAACTTTCCGTGTGTTTTTTCTTCTCTGAGCATGCCCAGTCTTGCTCATCTGGCTTTTGTCGGCCGAAATCTGTACTGACTGATGAACAATCGGCCGTTCTGTTGTTGGCCAACAAAAATTTTATAGCATGCAGACCAGATTTTGTTCGGCCGAAAAGTCGCAGTCGGTTGTCGGAAGCATCATACTAACAAGCCGACAATCGGCCGATCGGACGTTGGCCGAACATTTACGGCCGACAATCGGTGCGTGTGTACGGGGCTTTAGTCTGAAAAAATAAGTTAATGCGTTAAACCAAGCATAACCACTTATATAATGGGACCCCACCATCGCACAGCATAAGCATCTGGACATAGGGGTACAGGTGGAATGTTCATAGAAACTCGTTAATAAACAGTTTAATTAGCAAATTTTACCAAACAGACTTTCTGTGGGTTCAGTCTAGTGGGAGTGAAGGGGTCGCTGCGCTAGTGACAGAGGGATAACCCTAACATAAAATGACAAATACTTTACAACAACGTTATATGTAATAGTAGAGAAGCTGTGTTAAATCTTAAATACCAAGATCGAGAGCTCACCTAATGAAGGCATAGCAAAAGTAAGGAATAGCTTTACATATAAAGTGTGAAAAGAGAGAGGGTGGGAAGAAGAGAACAGCTAGGAAAGAGAAGCGTAGAAAAAACAGGTAGGAGTTTTCAAGTTTAATACGTGAGCATGTCAAGACCCAAGTGGAGCGAGACGTGGATCAAGAAGATGTCACAGTTTTCATGTGAAAGTGGAATGTTCGCAGGTGGAAGTAAAAAATGGCTTGGCAAAGTATATTTCTGTGCATTAGTGCACATTTAACGCAGTGTATCTCAGAGCGTTGGTACACGTGTAACGCAGTTTATTTTAGTCCTCAATGTGTAACTTATAGCAGTATATTTCAGTGCGTTAGTGCGCGCTTAATGCGGTTCTGTGCATTAGTGCACGTTTAAAGCAGTATATTTCAGTATATTAAAAAAGAATAGCGCAACCATGCAAAAGAAATGACTATTAAATATGGAGACAATCCATAAATAAAAATGGGGATTTAGTCCCACCATATGGCCATATCGTGCTCAAGCCCACCACTGCGTCAAAGTACCCCATTATCAGTGGGTCCTACACTATCCATAAAAAAGGGGTGAATCCAGCCTCTCCAACCCTTGGAGACAACACTCCTTGCTGGGATGGATGTGCTAATGCACTACAAAGGACTCCTCCTATATCTACTTGATGGTGGACTCTGATAGAGTACAGGTGTGTGTGGGGGGATGCTCAACCTCAGAAGTCTGGTCAGACCGAATACATAATAAACAAGCAAAAAATTGGGGGAGCAAACCCTGACCAGACTTCTGAGGTTGAGCATCCCCCCACACACACCTTATTTCAGTATATTTCAGTATATTTCAGTATATTTTAGTATATTTCAGTGCGTTAGTGCACATTTAATGCAGTATGTTTCAGTGTGTTACGTGCCGTTTAATACAGTATATTTCAGTGCATTAATGCATGTTTAACACAGTATATTTAGTGCATACCATTTTTTTTACAAGTACCAATACTTTTTTTTTTTTTTAGTACTTGCTGATACCAATTACCGATACCTACCGCAACTGTTTTGTTTAAACTTCAGCTGTCAGCAATGGTAGAAAGCATTGAAAATGTATTTACAAATTAAATACATTTTTTTTTTTAAATTGTGCACTTTTTTTCAATGTGAAATGTGAAAAATACATGTTAATGGTGTAAACATATTAATGAACAAAGAAAACAAAAACATTTTTTAATTATAAATAGTTTTTAAAGTAGAAGTGAACACAAAAAAATCAGCAGTAAAATAATAATTAAATGGAGAAGGAGAATAGGGAGTTAATTAGGGCTCATTCGAGCAAGTTAATAAGGGGTTAAACAGAGGAACATTTAATAAAAAAAGCAAAAAAAAAAACAATTTTCTTTCACTTGACAGGTTGCTTTAAACTGACTTCATCTGCAGATTGAAGTTCATTCCTTTGATCTGTAGAAGAATAAACAGAGAGATACAAAAAGAAACAATGTTTAATTTTATCTTTCTGTTTCAGCTGCTGAACAATCTTGTTAAAAAAACATTGCCCAGCTTCATTTACACTTCAGCTATCAACGGAGGAACCCCACTAACAGATGAGTGAGTAATTGGTTGTCATATGACGTCCTGGGCTTTGAGTGGAGATATCTGAATGATGCCTGCAGCTACAGGAGTTCCAGCGATTCTCTGCACCATAAGAACAGTGACCAGCGTACATGCCCCCTTTCAATGCAGTGACCAGCGTACATGCCCCCTTCAATGCAGTGACCAGCGTACATGCCCCCTTCAATGCAGTGACCAGCGTACATGCCCCCTTTCAATGCAGTGACCAGCGTTCATGCCCCCTTCAATGCAGTGACCAGCGTACATGCCCTTTTCAATGCAGTGACCAGCGTACATGCCCCCTTTCAACACAGTGACCAGTGTACATGCCCCCTTCAATGCAGTGACCAGCATACATGCCCCCTTTCAATGCAGTGACCAGCGTACATGCCCCCTTTCAATGCAGTGACCAGCGTACATGCCCCCTGGTCACTGCATTGAAAGGGGGCATGTATGCTGGTCACTGTTTTGAAGGGGGCACGCTGGTCACTGTTTTGAAGGGGGCACACTGGTCACTGTGCATTGAAAGGGGGCACGCTGGTCACTGTGCATTGAATGGGGGGTCACTGTGCAATGAAAGGGGGCACGCTGGTCTCTCTGCAATGAAAGGGGGCATGCTGGTCTCTCTGCATTGAAAGGGGGCACACTATACCTTAATTACTGAAGGCCCCTTTCACACCTTTGCGACCTCAAAGTCAAGCAATTTTTTACAGCGTTTTTTGCCGCAAAGCAATGCCTATTACATTTTTCTGTTTGCACTCGCATGTGGAAGTGAATGCATATGTATGTCACGCTCGCATATGCAAACAGCGTTCAATCAACACATGTGTGGTATCGCCGCGAACGTTAGAGCGAGAACAACAATTCTAGCCCAAGACCTCCTCTGTAACTTTAAACAGGTAACCTGTAACAATTTTTAAAGTTTTGGAGATTTTTAAGTCTTGAAGTTTGGCGTCATTCCACGAGTGTGCGCAATTTTAAAGCGTGACATGTTAGGTATCTATTTACTCAGCGTAACATCATCTTTCACATTTTACAAAATAATTTGGCTAACTTTAGTGTTTTGTTTTTTTTTTAATTCATGAAACAAAAAAAAGTTTTTTTCCCACAAAATACGCTTTTAAAAAATGTCTGCGCAAATATCGTGTGACATAAAAAGTTGCAATGGCCGCCATTTTATTCCATAGGATCTCTGCTAAAAAAACATATATAATGTTTGGGGGTTCTGAGTAATTTTCTAGCAAAAAAATTATGATTTTTACATGTAGGAGTGCCAGAATTGGCCTGTTATGGAAGTGACTAAAACGGCTCCTTAACAACTGATATATGCCGCATTTATTTTGTTACATTTCAGCTATTAGTGGGGGAATCCTGCTGATAGAACTGTGGCTGAAAGTATCGTTTTCAGGTATCTGAGCATTTGCACGAGTACTGATACTCGTGCAAATGCTTACTATCCGCACCGATACTGGTATCAGTATCGGTGCAACCCTACTTTAAACTAAACTAAAACACGGAATTTGCTTTTGCAGGCCATACATGGGTTGAAGTCAGAAATAATTTTCTTTAAAAAATCTGAAATGTTGTGCATTTTGTGATCCGATGGTACCACTATTGATTTCGAAATTTGACCAACTATGCATTCAGTTTCACCTCATGTTGCTACAGAAAATATATATTTTTTTCCAGGTCATAGCTCGTGCAGATTTCTTTTTCGATTATATTTCTAGTTCAATTATATTTCTAACATGACTCTCCCATCATTGATTAGAAATTTGTTAGTTTTTCCAAAAATTTCCAACATGCCTGATCGCTCAAATTCTATGGCTGCATGAAAATCGGGCATTGCTGCAGCCAACTAATAGTGCAAAATTTGAACAAAAATTCTTAGTTACAATTTTCAAAAGAAAATTCTTTTGGAATTCGACCCATGTATTGCCGGCTTTATGGCCTGTGTCAACAGGCTTTGGACTTTGGAGTCAATGGGCAAATGTAGATTGCTTTCAGGTGAATATCACTTGTATTAGAAATCAGTTAGGGCTCTTTCACACAAATGATCCGATCAGATCCGGCTGTCAGTTTTTTAGGTGGACCTGATCGGATCCTTCATGCATCCGTATGGGGCAGCGGATGTCAGCGGAGACATGTCCGCTGACACCCGCTGCCATCCGCATCCGATCCTGTCCATAAAAAATCTGGACGGATGGAAACCCTATTTTCCATCCGTCCAGGGGATCGGATCAGATGAGAGCAGACAGGCGGTCCATTCTCATCCGATTCCCCCATAGAGAGCAGCGGGGCTCTGACACCTCCTTCTCCACACACAGTGCAGAGATGGAGCTGTCATCCGCCTGATCGATCCCCGCTGAGCAGAGAACGGTCTGCACCAGACAGCGGACCGTGTGAAAGGAGCCTTTGAGACACTTCTGAGATCACTCAAGAGTGTCTCCATTTTTAGTAGACTATGCAAACTTTCTTGTGCGTGTTATCGCAAGAGCTGACTTTTAGTCCAGTACTGCTCACTGACCTTCTCTTTATAGATGTGCAGGTAGTAATATGGTATGGACCACAATGGACCAATTCCATATGCATATGCAAAAAGCACTGGAGATGGGCAGAAGTTAAAGTGGAACTTTATTCAGGAAAGGAAGTCCTGCTAAATCATTTCAGGCTGGACCCTTCTGCAGGTATAGTTATGGAAAACATAAAAAATGAGTGTCTATACTGGTTAAAATCCAGTAATACACTGTCTCACCCTGCTCTACACATGTTCAGTTGTTCTCAATTTTTGGCATTATGCCAAAAATTAAAGGCACTAGAGGCAAATCTGCTGATGCTCTAAACATTTACTGCTGCTCAGGGGCTCTATAGCCCCGTACACACGTAGCGATTGTCGGCCGTAAATATTGGGCCGCCGAACGATCGGCCGATTGTCGGCTTGTTAGTATGATGCTTCCGACAACCGACAGCGACTTTTCGGCCGAACAGAATCTGTTGTGCAGGCATTAAAAATTTTTTTGGCCAACACCAGATCGGTCGATTGTTCGCCAGTCAGTACAGAATTCGGCCGACAAACAGCCGATTAGCAAGACTGGGCATGCTCAGAAAAGAAAAAACACACGGAAAGTTAACCATCGCATGACATCACTTCTGCAGTCGGCTGTTGTTGGCCGACAAAATTCATGTGCAGTCTTTTGCAGTTTTCAGCCGACAGGACAGCACCGGACAAAAGATCGTTCGGCCGACATTCGGGACGTGTGTACGAGGCTTATGCCTCAGCAAAATTGCAGCTTTCAGCATGAAGAAACAAAAGCAATGCTGGAGGTAATTTTCACACACACATTTTCGTAGCATAAATAATAATGCCGAATGTATGTTCCTTGCTAAAGAACATTTTTTTTATTAAGATGTTATTGGTGGGGTTGCACCAGTTTTTTTGTTGTCGAGTACCGACACTTTGGGTCAAGTACTCGCCGATACCTAGTACCAATATTTTGCAGTGTGATTTGCGTCAATACAAAATAAATGTGCACAAATATCGTTGAAAAGAATAACATGCAATTTAGCCCACTGCTCTTGTATGTGTGTATATTAAAAGGGAAAAGCCATCTAGTAGGCAGTTTATTAAAAATGTTATAACTCACATTGGGTACATATCTGGCTGGAGGAGAAGTTCCCGGGACCCTCGTGGGTATAGGGCGGAAGTAGTTTCATCCTGGGGTGGGCTACATCTAAATCTCCTTCAGCCCTGTGAGCACCTACAGAAGCCTTGATTTGGTATTATCGGCGAGACCAGGACAATATACAGATTTTGCATTTGATCGGATGTTCTTAATGTGAGTTAAAACATTTTTAATAAACTGCCCACTCGATGGAGCTACCCTTTCTATACATACACACAGGAGCGGTAAGGGAAATTGCTTGTGATTCTGTTCAAATCACATGCGATTCTTTGCAGTGTGCAGCCGAATTATATGGTGTTGACGCAAATTGCACTGCAAAGTATCGGTTTCAGGAGCATTTTCAGGAGTACAAGTATTTGTGAAAATGCTCGGTATTGGCACTTATACTATACCGTTACTAGTATCAGTATCAATGCATACCTAGTTATTGTTAAAGTCTTGCTTTATTATTTAGAATTAGCAAGCTCCCCACTTCCGGCAGCACTGTTCTCATTTTCATTATCATGGACAAAGTCAAAATTCACAAAAGGCTTTAGCCACACTGGCCATATAAAATATTCTAAAAGGAAGAAAGGGCGAAGCGCCTCTAAGTGCAGTATTTTATTGAAATTTAGGCACATATGATCATGGCAACTTACAGGAATAAAAGGTATAATCAGCTCGATGCGGAGTCAAGCGGTGAGGTGTCCATAGCGCCACTGCCGAGAGGGAGGAAAAGTTGGAACAATCCTGTCCGGTGGATGGGTTCGGAGGACGGAGAGACGCCGGCTACTGTCTTCCGGGACCGGCTCGTTCTCTCATGGCAGGCTGGGACGCAACGTCAACCGTGTAACATCAGCAGGGTCAGAGTGCACACGACGCGTTTCAGAGCATGCGCCAAGCTCGTACGGAGCATGCGCGCTCTTTTCTCAAGTGTTCAATACCAGGTGACTCCCCATCGAGCTGATTATACCTTTTATTCCTGTAAGTTGCCATGATCTTATGTGCCTAAATTTCAATAAAATACTGCACTTAGAGGCGCTTCGCCCTTTCTTGCTTTTCTATTGTTCACAGACTGACTTCCTGTGTGGTGGAGCCGGCCCTCTGTGCAGATCCACTTCATTTCCCATCTCCACGGTTCATCTCACTTATGGACTTAACAATTGGTATATAGGTAACCCCATTGTTTTCCCAGTACTCCATTGTATTATCGAATATTTGATACATCCTCACACTAACCACATTACTACTGGACTAGACGCCAGCTAAATCTCCCTTTTTTTTATATAAAATATTCTGAACGTTGTCATAGCTATTCATTTGTGTATCTAAATCTACATGTCTTTTTAAATACTTTACAATGATCTATTTCTATCAAATTTGTGTTTAGTATTGTAGTCCCTCTTTGGTATTTTTCATTCTACAGATTCTTTGATCACTCTTTAGTTTGTATTATATTGTCTCTATTTTTATACCTTTAGTTGTCAGCTTTGATTTCAGACCAATCCCTTTTTTCTCCTTCAAGACGAAATAGTTGCCTGAAGTGACCAGATGAATTAAAATGTCATTAGTCTAATTAACAGACTCTGCAGCGAGCTTCTCTGGATAATTCATTAGATCAAAGCTTGCTAATGACATAATAGTTTTTCCTTTTAATTTGAGTATCCACACATAATTTATGGACAAGTGAAATTTGCAATATTATTAACATTACTTTGAAAATACAGCATGCCAGTTATAGCACATTAAATTGTCTTGTATTATTTTTTTTATCCCCAGGCTTAGCCATCCTACAGTGGTGAATCTTCAGCAGCAAAAGCTATTAATTTTCTATGGCTTCTCTATGGGAACAGCAAAGAGCTTATTGTTGTGTGTACTCCATAGGCTTGTGGTGAAAAGTAAAGTGCTTGTGGTTGGCAAAATCAGACAATGGAGTGAATTATGAGGTAAGCTTCTAAAGGGGTAATTTGTTTATGGACTGTGTTACCAATTTTTTTTTTCCTTTTGCAAGGAAGATTGGATATTTGAAATGAGTACATTGTCGTCAACATTAAAAATTCAGGTAGAGCTCCAGGCAAACAGCTGAATACATAGTTGGAATACATATATGTTTACTGTTTTTCTGCCAAAAGTTTTGTAATTTTGTACAGCTTTTATTGAAGTTTGAAATATTGCAAATTTGGAAATATATGCTGGTTCAACTTTATTGCATTCTAGATCATCTGCTTTTTTAGACAGAGGTGATGATGCTTACTCGTTGTCCAATAGTTAGGCTGAAAATGAAATGACATGGGAAGCCCTATTGATGAACCAAGTAATAACTGTTCCACCTGACGGGGTGTGCAGTGAGGCAGATGTATACAAATCACAAGATTGGCTGTAAAAGATTTATGAGTTATTTTCCAAGTAAGGCCCCTTTTACTCAACCATTCCAATCAGGCAGAGCTGATTGGACGGTCTATTCACCCCTATGGACCGGCTGGTGTAAATGGACTTGTGTCTATTAACAACCTACTATCTCGGATCCGGTCCACTAAAAACAAATGAAAGAGGATCCATTCTTCTCCTTGTAGGTGGATTGGATTGGAGGTAGCCGGGTGTGAACAGACAGTAGAGTCAGTTTACACCCGGCCACCCATAAAGCAGAGCGAGCTCTGTCTGTCTCCACTCGGCAGAAACTGAGCAGACACAGACAAAGGGGCCTAAGGCTGGCCCTACACGAATAGCTGCTTTTTTGTTCAGTCTGTAAGTTGAACAAAAAAATCTAGAAAGCTCATCCGTCCACACTATACAGTGCGGATGAACCTATCCTCCTGCTGGGCTGTTGTATTCTGGCAGCTGCAGCGGCTGTCAGAATACCTAAACTGCTGCAGTATCTGATTAGCCAATTTTCCAACTGATTCCTTCAATTGTTCATTCAAAGGATGTTGGGCAGGAGGCAACCAACAGGGCCACCCACAATGAAAATTCCAGCAGGTTCCTTGGGAACCAGCTGAGATTCGCACAGTGTATGGCCAGCTGAAAGTGGAACTAAATCCAACATTTTAACGGTTTTCCAAAACAATTACAATCAAGGAATGCCATGAATGATAACTGTCAAAGGTGTTTCTGCTTTTACCCAAACTGTCATGCCATCAAATGGCTGGTGTCATAACTGATAATATGTGCATGGCAACCGCAGATCTAACAGGGATTAAGGCTGGCGAGGCGATCAAAAACTGAACAAATTCCATCACCACATATGAAGGATGAAGTAATCCTTCCCCCTATGTTATTGTAGTCTGCCAGCAGGGGAGTCCTCTGTTGTCAGATAGGCATAGGATAAACCCCCCGCCATGCCCTCTTAAAAAAGCATTATACAAAAACATTTTTACCACTACTA
Source organism: Pelophylax lessonae (assembly GCF_965119305.1). Lineage (NCBI taxonomy): Eukaryota > Metazoa > Chordata > Amphibia > Anura > Ranidae > Pelophylax > Pelophylax lessonae. The sequence continues at coordinate 166,494,557 of NC_138770.1, read as the reverse complement.
TTCTTTTATAATGGCTTTTGAAATTTACAAATGTAGCAACTTAGAAATTTGATGAAAGGTTTAGCACTGGGAAACACTTTTTTAAAGATAAAATGTGCATTTTGTATACAGCTATACTGTATAGATCAGACCGCGACAAGAGACAAATGAGGAGGAAAGAGGGATAGAGGGACTTTGTTCCAAAATAGGGACAGTCCCTCAAAATCAGGGACAGTGGGGGGCTATGTCAAAGATATTCTGCCAAGAAACAAAATGCTACAGAAATACCTGCAACAACCTCTAAAACCTTCATGTCATGGTTTAAACTCAGGCACAGCTTTAGCACTGCTTGTAAGTGCTAAAGTTCGTTCACCACTTTATAACCTGCGTTTAAGAAGGCTGTTCATCATAATGATGGCCAATGGGAATGTGTGATAGTGCGGCTTGAGGGCAAGCTCAAAAACTACCTGGAAGAAATGTTGCAGCTTTGCCCAAATTTCAGGTATGTGGTTCGTACACTTTATACCTGTGGCAGTTTCCCACCTTCCCTTTTTGAAAGAATCTCTTTTATTGTTACTATAAATTCATTCCACCACTTTTAATTAGTTTCATTAGTCTATAAACTGTGAGGTGCGAATACGTACTAATCCAGCCATTTAATGATGGTACTATTCCAGGAGTTGATAAACATTTGGGAGCTCAGAACTTCCAGAGATATTCCCTGCAGGAAGAGGTGAATCTGCACTGAATTTTGAGGAAATGTCTTTCATCTGTCTGCTTAGCAGAACTGCAGCTGAATTGTCCTAAAGGGAATAGTAATCCACAGAAACCTATATGCATGATGGAGGGATTGTCCTTTCCTGATACATAGATTGCTATGACATGTTAAAGTACATATGAGTATGGAATCTCTCTTCATAGATGCACTGAGTGCCCTACAGGGACAGCAGTGACTAGAGAAAGAGAAGCCAGAGAGGTTCAAAGAGGTTCTATATTACCCTTCTGGAGGAGGAAAAAGAGTGTCATAAATCTGAGAAGGCAGCCTATGGGAGCCACCACACCAACTGGTTTATGTGCTCCTGAGAAAGTGAAAGTGACACTTAACACTACACACCCCATAGTCCATAGTCCCTAGTCCATCTTGAATGTGAGAAAGTGAGGGAGGCAATGCTACAATATACAGTGGGACCATGGAGATCAAACCTAGCCATACTCTAACAAGAGGTTGGATCACAGCAGCAAGGAAAATGGCATTTGGGGGTTTGGAGGAGGCTGAGTGCAATAAAAGTTACTTTTTAAATGTAATAATAACTTCTTCAATAGAATATTATTTTAAACCAGAGTTTAGTGTCACTTTTACATCTTGGGGGGTAACTAGCGAAGTAAACAGCAGAGATATGCTAATGTGATCTACCTGAGACTGCTGAGTGTCATTGGTAAGATGTGTAAAATATACAATTTGCATATCTGTCTAATATAATGTTTTGACCCATGGATGTTGCTGTTGTCGAGCACATCCTAAGTCCTGATCTGGGTGATGAGCAGGCAATCAGCTTGGCATAGGTGTAATAAGTGACGTTTC